>NC_055976.1:11035385-11354135 GCF_018492685.1 Alosa sapidissima
ACACACACACACACACACACACACACACACACACACACACACACACACACACACACAGGCCTCCTGGTGCCTGTCTTAGTCTACAAGATAATTGCTTTTCTTCTGTTATGTCTACATAGCATTATTCTAGCTATGAATCAATCATACCAAGGCAACACACATCACCCTGTAATGGATTTTTTCCCTGTGAAGGGACAAGTGTGTGTGTGTGTGTGTGTGTGTGTGTGTGTGTGTGTGTGTGTGTGTGTCAGTGATACATAAGTCTGTGTGAAGAAATCTAAGTGATAGCAAAATTCATATTAAATTCATATCAGCTCTGCATGTGTGTGTGTGTGTGAGAGAGAAAGAGATAGAGAGAGGGAGAGAGTTGTCCTGTCATAGGGTTGGTGTCACATGAGTGGGATGTAGATATGAAAACTGCAGGCTAAGGTGTGTGTGTGGAGGTTGAGTGTGTGTGCTGTGTCCACTGCCTGCCACGCCTCCTCACACTCTCCACTGTCTCACCGTAACCTCTCGCCTCTCCTCTCTCCCTCTCTATCCTCTCCCTCCATGATCTCTCCTTCTTTGTTTCTTTCTCTCTCACTCTCTGTCTCCCTTTCTCACCTTGTCTAGCCCTCTCTCTTTCTCCATCTCTCTCTCTCTCTCTCTCCATCTCTCTCTCTCTCTTTCTCCATCTCTCTCTCTCTCTCTCTTTCTCCATCTCTCTCTCTCTCTCTCCACTTGTCTCCCCCATCCCCTCCCTCCTTTCTCTCTCCTCTCTCCATCCGTGGTGGTGATTAGGGTTGCGTGGTTTAGCTCACTGAGGTCCCTGGCTAAATGTTGACTGACCTGTAACATGAGAGAGGACATGGAACACACATACAGTATATACACACACACAAACACACACACACACACACACACACGCGCGCGCACACGCACACGTCCACGCCCACACCCATGCACAGGCACATGCACTGTCACAGGCAACGCTCACACTACAGTGATGCACACAGACATAGCAGTATATGCCCAAATGTGTGATTATATTAGCCTGCAAGTCTGTATGTGTGTGTGTGTGTGTGTGTGTGTGTGTGTGTGTGTGTGTGTGTGTGTGTGTGTGTGTGTGTGTGTGTGTGTGTGTGTGTGTATGTGTATGTGTGTGTATGTGTATGTGTATGTGTGTGTGTGTGTGTGTGTGCTTCTGCCTCTAGGCACCTGTCCCTACAAATCCCTTTTACAGGATCCTCTTCTTAAAGTCTTGCATTCCCCATTCCCCATGCCCAGTGTGTATGTGTGTGTGTGTGTGTGTGTGTGTACGTGTATGTGTATGTGTACATGAGTGTGTGTGTAGCAGTTGAATGTGTGGGCAGTCTGGCTGCATTGCATAACTTTTGTCAGCAGAGGTGTGTGTGTGTGTGTTTATGTGTGTGTTTGTCTGTGTGTTGGTGTGTGTGTGTGTGTGTGTGTGTGTGTGTGTGTGTGTGTGTGTGTGTGTGTGTGGCCAGCAGTGGAGCTGCAGACAGAGCTGTGGCTTCAGTGCTTAGTTCCTAACTGAACAGCTTTTTAGTGGAATCCTGCTTTCAAAGAGGCTCAGGCGCCTGTTGAGCCCAGCATGTTTGTTTTCCCAGAATGACCGGACTCACGCACGCCAAAATTAGCAAAACTGCTAAACAGCGTCATCGGTAAGCCTGGGGTTGTATTTTCCACAACAAAATCACCATGAGAAACACGGTCTGTGGATGTTATTGTATTCATCACCTAGATGGGTTGTAAGACAAATGGGTCAAAATAGTAACATTTTGCCAATTTATTTGCCTATAGACCCTTTCAACAAGAAAAACAACAACAATGCTTGAACGTTCAATTTTGTTCCCAGTCAACTTCCGCTTCATTAAGATAACATATGGAATGTTAAAACAGAAGCCTTGTGGGAACAACTATGATACTGATAATGGAACTCTCTTGAAACGGTCAATAAGAACCTCTCATTTCCATTTAGAACTATGCTAGCTCAGCGCTTGGCAGTCTAACAAATGCAATATTTTAGAGATTTCCTAGTTTTCTTTTTAAAGCATGGTTTCATTTGCATATCCATCCACTATGTTAAATATTTCCCCCGTTCCCAATCTGCTTTGAGGTGCTTTTTAATTTCTTGTAACACTCTCAAACATCCACATACTCCCTTTGGAATGATTTGCCTCTCATGTGCCCTCCATACATGTGTATTTCTCTAAATATAACTTGCCAAACCCTTGGGTAGCTTCCACAGAGGCAACTCAGAGGTGCTCCAGTAACCCCTTCGGCATATGAAAGCAGAGGTGGGTAGCCCGATTAGTGAAATTTACTGTCTTAAGCGCACAGGTAGAATCACCAATACAGGGTAGGACTCTTACTTTCTGAAGTCAGGGTTACCTGCTGTACCTATGAAAGGTCCTGTGCGTGCGTGCGAGCGCGCGTGTGTGTGTGTATATATGTTTGTTTTTGACAAGAAGGCCTGCAGACATGTACTATGAGCCAAAGTCAGCCAAGGGCGTGTAATTACACTATTATGAATAGTTGATCAACAAGGACATACATCCAACACTAATTCTTTTTGCATTAAAACAGATTAAGTGACTGACTGAAGTAAAAAGTAAAGCAAAGTAAAGTAAAAAAAAACAATTAAGGATGATCTGATGTCCTTTTATTCTGTTTTAAGACAAGAAGCATTGTTTTGAGGCAAAGCTGCAGTGAGTCTGCTGACTTGTGAGTTTCAGTACATTAAGCTGTGGGGGGATGATGAATAGGCCTGGCCTCACTTCCTGTCACTAGGCGTACACCTGCTGGGGCAGTGTTCACTGGGGAACTACATAAACTAAACAAGATGAAGATTGACTGCAAAATATTATTGATCCGTTGGCAACTGCTTTTGAAGTAGTCTTGATTGAATCATGGAGTTGATAATTTGTGACAATTGGGAGAATTAACAGCTTCAGCAAGGTTTGCTTGTTGTGCATTGTAAAGGCAATTGGTTTCATTCTGAGAGAATAACTTCCGTCAAAATCACAAGTGAATTATACTTCACAACATTATTTACGATCGATTTTGTTGAAAAGTTTGATGTTTTGGTTGCCCGTTCCTTCAGTAATTCTCCCATCTTTATACATTTCGAAACAACTTTCTATTTTCTTTTTGGCACCTTCTTTGCTATAATTATCCAAATCCCTTTCTTGTCCCTAACAAAATGAATCATCCCTAATTCATCTTCATTAATATCCAAATCCCATTCTTGTGCTGTTGGCCCTAACAAGATGATCAGTGGAGGTGTACAGTATGTCCAGCTTACTGACAGATGCTTTGAGAGCTTTTGGATAACTCTGTTTTGCTCCAGTCCCTGGAAATGAACCTTGTCACCCATCTTTCACGGCTACACAATTCAATGGCTACCCGGTGGACCTGAATGCTTTAATCAATATAGAAGACAGGGATGGTTGGTTTCCGTTGTTCAAAAGAGGAAGAGACTCACGTCTAATTACTGAGATTAGTACCAGCCATACAAGTGCTTGGTAATCAGCTTTGACAGAGCCTCTTATATGTTTGTCCTTGTTTCTATTCTGGACCTTCCTTCGGTCAGCCTTTGAAGTGAGTGAGCAGAAAGCGTGGCACAGTAAACAAACGAGAAAAGGAGAGAGTGAGATGGAAGGAGGGAGAGAGAGAGATGAAATTAAAAAGAGAGAGCAGGAGAGGGGAAAGACAACGAAACAATGAGGGAGGAAGGGGAGAGAGAGTGAGAGAGACAGAGAGAGTCATGTATCTCATGCTAAAGAAACTGTGTGCAGGAGAGAAAAAAATAAACAGGATAATCTGGTTTAATACTCCAAACATTTCACTCTCTTTTCTCTGGCTCAGTGTACATCTCTTCTTCCCTTTTTCTCTCTCACTCTCTCTGTTATGCATCTCTTCAGTCTATCTTTCTTTCTATATCTATAGTACACTGTTCATAATTACATAGCTCCAACAGATGAAGGTATGAGGGATTAGGATGTAACAGATTTTTAATAGTTGCCATTCACACTGGCCAGAAAGATTTACATCAACATATTTCTGAATAACAAATACTGCAAGGATTATCTCCTCCACTCCACGATCCCCGACAAAGAAGCAAAACTGAAAATCACCCACGTAAACGTTCATAAGCTGGAGAAAAGAAAAACACAGCACTGTTGAAAATGTTCAGCCACGTAGTGCTGAAGTTATCCACGGTATTTCCTAATCATCACCGCATCTTAAATCTTTCTCAATAATTACATTATTCTCTATTTATCAACAAAGCACTTTTTGATGAATAGATGTAAAAAAATAATAAACTAAAATGAGAAAGAATACAAATCTAGAGGAAAAATATTTAAAAAAAAAAACTGTAGCATGTACCATTTGACAAAAAATATGACAAAAAAATGCTTTTTTAATTGATTAAAAGTTTTTTTTATTCATGTTAGGGGTTTTGACACTAAGATTTAGTCTGCACACAAACACCACTGTGAACAGATGCTAGGCTGATGCTATCCTCAGGCTTCAGCAATTACAATAAATGGCACTTTCAATAACGAGCAAGCTCGACGTTACGTTATGTGTCTCATAATGTGATAACACCACTGATTCGTCTTTGTGAGGAGGACCATCGCCTTAGGCAAAGGGTAAAACATGTTATGTTATTGTTATTGGATTTCATAATAATAAACGATAACAATGAATGACCACACATTCCTGGTATTGTGTGTGTGTGTGTGTGTGTGCCAGTTCTACTGTGCTATTTATGTGTTGTGGTAATTTTACTGAGGTAAAGGATGCTGTTGTTGTCCTGAGGGGGATCACCTGAAACAGTATTCTCTACCCTCACCACTAAACCTGCTTTTAAAGTTTCTTTTAAAAACAAAAACATAATATACCAGCCACACTGCTGCTACAATGTCAATGAAAAAGAGAAAAAAGAGAAACTTAAAACTTTGGAAACTTCTCTTCATAGACTGTACGAAAGAACTATTATCACAATACACAGAAGTAAAATATCTTCAAAGCTGAACATAATATGCGATTTTACTCTCACGAAAAGTTTCAAAAATGGCTGGCGATTGGGCAACAAAAGAGGCCAACCATCATCCAAATGATGCCTCACAGCAAAAAAGAAAAAAAAAATACACATAATAATAATAATAATAATAATAATAATAAAAAGCTAGTAAAAATCCTTCCCCTTTGATCAGCCAAACTGTTACATTCATGATGAGAGGAGCAGAAAAATGAATCTATGAATCTATTTGTGGTTGTGTGTGTGTGTGTGTGTGTTTGTGTGTGTGTACAGTATGTCTGTGTGCGTGTGCATGTGTGTGTGTATGTGTGTGATGAACATTTCACTTCTCTGCTCTGTGTGTGGGCGATTAGAGTGCTGAACGCCTCATTGCACAATCAATACCAGCAGTTCATCAGCAACAGCAGGCAACCAAAGGGGCTTTTTCTTTGGCTGCTTCCAACAAGACAACTTGATCTCTGTTCTCTCTTTTGTCTCACACATTATGCAGTGTGTGTTTGTCCATCCATTCAGCATACTCAAAAACACACTCTCTCACTCATAGACATTCACCTACATGCAAATATGTATAGTGAACACGCTCAAATGCACATAAACACACAAATGCGCTCACACACACACACACACACACACACACACACACACACACAATTCAAACAATATTTTACTTTACACCTATTTTAGCAACCACCAATGCAGATACATGTCTCTATAAGAGAGAGAGAGAGTGTGTGTAGAGATTGCTTTTCAGATAAAATGTGTGATTCTCGTATGCGTATGGCTCGCCTCTATTTCCTTGCTTTTAAGCACGCCCAGTATGATCTGCATTCCCCGTATCATAGCAACCACTGTCCATTATTTACTTGAAGCAACTAGCCACATTTTGAGATCTGACAGATTGGTCCACCTACTTCAAAGAGTCGGGGGTGGTTTTGTAAAGGTCTCCTTCCCCTAATGGTCTAAGCATTTACACAGCTTGACAGCTTTGGTCCCAGAGACGTTGTAAAAAATATTGTTGTTGAAAACTAAATCGAGCGACAGGCAGAGAGCGAGAGAGGAAGAGAGAAAGAGAGGGAGAAGCACCTCTTGTGCATGTCGGGAAGCATGGCCGACTTTCTGGGAAGAGAAGTAAGGGGAAAAAAAACACTGGCGAGGTCTCCCAAATATTTGGTAGTCAGATGAGAAGCGTTGGGTTTTGTGGATAGTCACAGCTGCTGGGGTCAACACTCACTCCTCTAAGCCCTTTTCGTGTGGCTCTACTGCCAGTATTTATTTATTTATTTTTCTCCGTTTTGTTTGTTTGTTTCTTACACATACACAGCTGTCAATACAGAGAAACTCTGGACCGAACCAGACGTCACCAAAGAGATAAGAGCGAGAGAGATAGAGAAAAATAAAAACAAGCTCACTGTCACAATTTTTTGTGCTTCAACCAAAAAAAAAGAGGCCAGGAAACATAACCATGTAGCAAGTAAACAGGCGAAGGTTGCAGGATGCAGTTTCTTTGTCTGAGCAATAGGGATGGGATGCAGAGGTGGGCAGACACCTTGCAGCGGGAAAGTTGGAGGTGGCCAGACATCTCCCGGCCGCAGGTTAAGTAGCGTCAGGTGGGCAGAGCCGTAGGACACTCGGTGGGATCTCAAGCTACGGGGGAGAGATGAGGAGGGTGGCGGGGGCTCTCGCAGGACACGGAGATGGGGGAGGCCAAAATGTCTAGACACCCCCCAATCTAAGACTAGAGGGGCAAGCCGTCAAGGATGTGAGCTCTGGATGGGGACGAGAGAGAGAGTCACAGGATGGGGGGCAGGGACGAGGAGGGAGGGGTGTGCGGGTGGGGGGTGTTTTCCAGAGGTGGAATGCGGGCAGGGGGCATAGGGGGATTGGGTTGGGGGTTGAAGCGTCTTGTCTCACTCACGGTAGAACACGTATTCGGTGTAGCTGGTCCAGATCTTGTCGTCAGTCTGCTCGTGGGCGAACGCGCAGGTCCCCGTGGAGTTGCAGGCCACCATGTGGAAACCGGCGTCGGCCAGCTTGTCAAAGGCCTGCTCCAGGAAGGTGAACTTCAGGTAGTAGCGCGACGTGTAGCGCTCGGGCGGTCGGTCAGGGTCACGGCTCTCGTTGAGCGTCTCGCCGAACACCTCCTTGGCTAGCGACGTCTTGCCGCACACCATGATGCGCGCTACGCGCCGGAACTTGGCGTCCGTCTGGCTGTCGCGGCCCAGCGTGTACGAGCCGCGGTAGCCAATGGTGATGAAGCCTGAGCGCTTGCCGTCGCCTGAGCTGGACGCCAGGGTGGCGCACGCGGCGGCCGCTGCAGCCGCACCCAACGAGGCCAGGTTACGTGCCGCCATGTCGGCACTCGGGGAAGACTCCTCGGGGTCGCTCTGGCACCCGTCGTCACCGAGCGAGTTCTGCTTGCTGATCTTGGGCGCCAGCATCTTGACGAGCTCGGGCAGGTTGAAGAACTCGGCCTCGCGCTGCAGACGCCCACGCTCGGGGAAGTGGTCGGGCAGCACCAGCTGCTGGTCCCGCATGTAGTCCAGGATGTAGCGGAACAGGAAGCCGTCACGGTCCACGAAGAAGCGGCCCTTGGTGTCGCGTGCCAGGCCCTTGGTGCTTTTCTGGCTGAACATCTGGCACAGGAGCGAGTCGGGCACGCTGATGAGTGTGGCGTAGCGTGTGATGTACACCTGGCCGCCCACATTCAGCTCCACAATCTCCGGGAAAGGCACCTCCTCCCCGGGCAAGCCGCTGGAGTTGTCCGGCAGAGCCATAGCTGAGGCGGTGGTGTGTGCGTCAAAGTGTATCCTCCCTGCAAAGCTTCCCTCACACTCCTGGACAAGAGAGCAAGGGCCACCCCTACTGCCCCTGTCTCAAAGCTTGCGCACTGCTCCCTGACTAATGTACAATTTTACGCGCACAGCTGTGGGCGACATACAATCTAGCAGCCAGCGTTTTTTAACGGTTTTCCGAAGGGAATTGTGGCTTTAAGCTATTTTCCCCATAAAAAGGTGAGTGTAATCGCTTGAGAGAGAGAGCCCTAGGGTACAATCCGATAAAAGGTGCTTTAATGCAGCAGGCGCTCCCGGTCCAGGATGGGATTTTCGAGCGCTACGGTTCGCTGTGGCACGAATGTGCAAAGCACAAACTCGACTCTAGTTAGGATCGGTCAGCGAATTGTGGCTTCTTCATGCAGGGCAAATGCTAAACAACCCGTCGCAACTGCTTCAGCGCTGACTCGACTATGTTGATAGCCTAAAATACACTAAGATGAGGAGAGTTTCTAAACCGTGACTGTTTTATCCTACTGCATAGCAAGATTTAACCTACTACACTACTCACCACAGTGCACTCTCCAATTTTGCTTACTGCATTATTACATCGTCAAAGCAAAAGAGTAGACTATGTCATTTAAACTATCACATTGAACGAGGTAAAGAAGCGTCGGTCAGATGGTAACTTGCCAGAGCTCTCCTCCGTATCACGGTGTGGGGTATATGAACTTGTAGAGCCCGTAGGAGAAGCAAATTGTGAAAATGTAGTGTCCACCAACAACACAATACATAACGATCTCCCAACCGTCCATTGTTGGGATATTCTCTCGCCCCGTGAGACAGCCAAACCTCTACACCCTCCGCGATAGCGCGTCTCGTTTCTCGCACTCCGAGCAATGGAGCCCGTAATAGTCCTCTTGCAAACTCCACCTACGTGACAGTGACGTCGCTTCATATCAATCCTTCTATGTGGCTGATGTTTACTTCCAATCCCAATCCGCCAACAACGCTGGCCTGGCCTAAATATTCTAAACAGGGACACACACAACACCCAAAAACATATTTCTAAAAAATCATCACTATCAAACTAGAATCAGGCTCAAATTGTGTTGATGACTTTTACGCAAAAATATTACGAAATTATGCAAATAATGAATTATTAATGCAAATAAATATATAGGCTACCAATTTAGTATGTCGGTGTTGGCGTGATAAAATGAAATTGTTCAGAAATTTTAATTGGCCACGTAGGTTTGTTCTACAATAGTGACACCTTGTGATAGTTGGAAAGCAATGAACAGTCAAGGTGACATTACGGTAGCTGCATATCCAAAATGCTAAATATTACATTTAGGCCTAATGATCAAATTTCAGGAGACTATAATAGTCAGTGAATGAATTAACAACTGTATTCTTTTTATATACATTCTGAGTTTACCAAAACTGACTAGTTGTTGCAGAGACAGGTACACACTGTGCCCAGACCCCAGTTTAATTCACTGACATTTGCTTGGAAGTCCAATTATAACCCGCCCCCCCACCCCCCAAGCCCCCTAATATATTATGCATAGTTCCTGCTGTATATAGCTTTACATTTACAGTACATGTATTCATGACCTTAGGTAGCGATTATTACATCAAGCAATAGGATGAGAGTGCAGAAGTTCTAAGTGTAGTAGTGTAGAAGGAGGAGGTAGAGGTGGGAAGAAGGGGTGGGTGGTGGGGGGGTTATGGTGAAGTGTGCAGACAGCAGACCCGCAGTGTGGACATTTCACGAAAACCTCTTCCCTAATAAATAACCAGTACAACAAACTATATTTGTTTTTTCTTTAATCCTGTTTACAAACAGACAAACCAACCATATCAAAACCATCTTTGGTGGAAGTAACAAGGCTGTCTGTCCTAACATTCACCAATAAGGGATCAAAAAGGGTAAGCGAGAATATAATTAACATTTCACAGGAAGCACTCACACCACATCTCTACAGGGGTCACCATAGGTCATGTCGGAGCCAGCTGATTGGCTGCCAGAGGTCGCTGTCCTATCCGTGAAAGTACTTGCCTCACTCGAGGACAGTCTCCAGGGCAGAGTGAGTCACACCCCAAGTGAAAATTATGATCTAGCAGAGTCATCTCTCCTGTCAGTGCAGTCTGTGATTTAAATGGCCCCTTCATAATCCCCAGCCCTCAACCCTCATGTTTTTCTGTCTGTCCTCAGTTGCATCACTCTCGTCACCGACACTTGGATTGCTCATTTCTCATTATTTCAGTCAGTATATGCCGCAAAGTAACAAACAGTTCAATGAATATGTACAATGAATTGTGTAAACAAAGGCTATCTCTCTCTCACTCTCTTTCTCTCTCTCTCACACTCTCTCTCTCTCTCTCTCTCTCTCTCTCCCTCATCACACTCTCATCACTGACAGGCTGGCTGATGTCCCACAGGTGCAGCTGGTTGGCAGCCCAGAGTCCCTGTTCAGAGGATAAAAACAAAGGACAAGGTTTCAGATGAATAAAAAAATAGACTATTCACCTGGCCATGTTCCAGAGTGTTTTTGTCCTCTTTGAGGGTAACTGTCATTGTGGCATACACAATAATCACAACAGTGAAGCATGGAAATATCTGCTTTGCATAGAAACTGAATGAAGGGCAAAAGCTAAACAGTTGATCTCCATAATTCAACAGACTTCTCTATAAAGCTGACAGGAATGCCATAGGCTACCCTCTGCAGCTGAAGCCCAGAGAGGAGATGGATGGGGTAGCTAAATTATGACAATATTTTGAGAATATTCCCCAAAGATTCACGTGTTTTCTTAACAAGAGGGCCGAGGGTCACTGTCCCCAGCCCTGATAATGAATTTATTCTGCTTTCCTCTTTGTGTTCAACGTGAAAAGCGGTGCAGTTTGGGTACACACACACACACACACACACACACACCCTTCCCTCTATCGTCGGCTGGTCGCATTTCTGCACAGGCCTCGTAACCTGTCATATCTCATTTTGCACAATGATCCAAAGCCGGATCCTTGCTGAGACTAAGTATAGCCCTCACATGAAAAAATAATTCTGTGTTATACATTTCCCCTCTCAGGGTGCACCGAAAGTCTCTCACATGTGCATTGTGCACCTCCAATATTGTGAAACTGGAGAAGTCGACGACTTGCTGGTATATTATCTTTCTTTTTTAAAGCTGTGAGTCAGTGATACCATGTCTTATTAAAAATGGAAGAGTGGGTTGTGTGAAGGAGGAGAGGGACAAGGAGGTAGCCAGAACTAACTGAGCTGTAGTGCTAAACCAGGCACTTTTCCCATGGGAAAGCACTTCCTTCAGACTGTCAGTGTAGACAGGAAAAGGGAATGAACTTCCCCAAACCCTGAACCCAAATAAGAGAAAAAGACCAAAATAAATTAACACAAACAGGACATTTGCTTACAATGCTTCAATGTGCTGTGTGCCCTTTGTGTGTGTTGGAAAAGCTTCATAAATAATAATACGTTTTACTCTAGACATACACACTCAACCGTTAGAGCCCAAGCTATTTATCGGACAGACATCATCAATCTGTGGATAACTCTAATCTTGCAGAAGACTTAAACATAGAAACGGTTTGTCACATTCTGATGTTGCATCAGCATATTAACCTCAGTTAGCCAATGACACACTGTTCCATGACTTGTAGTAGGAGGTGATGGTCTCCCATGACAACGCACAACCAGGCACCAGAGAACAAACTGATAGTGTCAAATGTTGTTTCTGCCATCTACTGGTGTCTTCCTGTATTGCACATCAGTGGCAGAAGAACACTTTTATGGGGTGGCCAAGGATATTTCAGTAGGTTCACAGACTATGAAAGAAAATGTAATTTATGCAACCTAGAGTTCTTCAAGGCCTAGCGTGGTCATAGTTCATAATTGCTCTTTTTGTTTTTTGTTCAATTTGACATATGAGGCTTTAATAACCGAAAGTCCTCTAAAATCCACACATCCTGGCAAAATTCCTTGCTCCAGACCACCAAAAACACAACAGCTGTTTTTCAAATCTTCAATTTAGTTCTACTGAAGATGTGGAAAAGGCAACATAGCACACTTTTTCACATACCTTTAAAGAACTTGGGGTATTCAGAGAATGTTCAGAGAAATGCAAGCGCCATTCTGCAGGAAGACTCAATTCTACGTCACTTATTCATTCATTAGGCCTACTGCTGATCAATCACCAGTCTACATTGGCCTTAATAATGAATCGGCTCATGCACCTGCCCTGTTGCCTTCAGGTGACGATTTTCGATGTAGCCACCTTTCCTCCCTAACCACCACCAGTTTGGCCCTTGTCCAGCCATCCAGTGGGTATAGGCTCCACCCCTGCCGTCTCGTTCCAGCAGGATCTGCCAGGTGCCACGCTCAGTGACCTGGACCTAGGACGGGGCCTGTGCCAAATACTCTCTCATTGTTGCTTATTGTATTCATTCATTTGGTATTCATCCATTTGCTTATGTCTTTCTCTATGTCTTAATTGTTTAACGACACTTGACAACAACGTTAATTTTTGGAACTTCCATAGAAACAGAGCAGAGACTGTATAGCACTGAGTATTGTATAGTCAAATTTGAATATAACGTGGCCAAAAGCTATCGTAGCCTTCTTTCTATCTGTTAAAGATCAACAGATCAGTGATTTACGCCTATCTGCTCGCCAAAAAAGCTGGTATTGTGTTTCCTGAATCCTTCAGGCATTCAAATTAAACTTCATTAAAAAACATGTATTTTTTTTTCTCCATTTCCTACCAATGTATGATGCTTGCATGAGGGAAACAATATAGGGTAGAGTGGGGGAAAACGCCCCCCTTAAATGTGATATTTCTGTGAAACAAAAAGCTAAATATGTGTAGAATTGCTATCTTAGTTTTGAGGGACAATGTCATGAATTATAAACCAAATATGAAAATTGTCCAGAGTTAACAGTTAATTAGTATTTCAACAACAACAAAAATTGAGCAAAAGGGGCATTTTGCCCCAGCGGTGGGGTAAAATGCCCCCCAAGGGTGGGGTAAAATGCCCCCACCCTGTCAAAGCAATGCCCCTCATACATTAATAGCAAAACCAAAAGTAAACAACTAACACAATATATTGTGGAGCAATAAAATATAACTAGAAAAGCATTTCCTGAAGGAAATACAGTGCATGAAAATACAAAAAATATGATGTAAAATATTGTACAGAGTAAAAATAAGCTATATTGGTTGCTAGGTAGATGAGGTTTAATATAGTTGGAATGACTGAACAGTTAAATAGGTGGATAGTTTATATGGTTAAATTATTTGCTAGGTAGATGAGGTTTAATATAGTTGGAATGACTGAACAGTTAAATAGGTGGATACTTTCAATGGTTAAATTATTTAGGTAGATAGTTGACGATAACTGACAGTTGGAATGGCTCTAATGTTTGCTAGTAGTTATGCTAACTATGTTAACAAAGATAATAATGCTAACAAAGTTACTATGCTAACTAGCATGCTAACTATGTTAAAATGCTAACTATGTTAACCATGTGACTTAGCTAACTTAGCTAATCATTTTTAACAGTTATGCTAACTATGCTAACTAGCATGCTAGCAATGCTAACATGCTAACCATGTTACTTAGCTAACCTAGCTAATCATTTTTAGCAGTTATGCTAACATGCTAACTATGCTAACCATGTTACTTAGCTAACTTAGCTAATCATTTTTAGCAGTTTTGCTAAAAATGCTAACAACGCTATCAATGCTAACTATGCTAAATAGCTATAGTGGGTAGGAGTCATAGTTGATGACAAGTAACAGTTACAATGGCTGAACAGTTGAAAAGTTCAGTAGTTTAAAGGGTTAAATTGTTTAACAGTGAAATATTGTAGTGAGGACTTTTATTTTGAAACAGTTTTTTGGCAGAGGAAGCAGTTGAACAGGATGTGTAGTCTTAATAAGGCCAGTTTGTATGCTTAAAGCCTGAGACTGGCAGTTGATCCAGGTGGCCTGAACACCTGCCATAGGATTCTAATTGCTTAACCCTCTAGGCGCCACGGTCGACTTTAGTCGACAAGATGCGGTACTGAATAAAACGGGCGATTTAGTCAAATAGGGTGTCATATTTCGTTCGACCTCCACTCCACTAGATGGCAGACATGTCATACGTCATCCCCGAGTCGAAAAATAGGCAGGCTTTAAACAAAACTTTTGAGCTACAGCGCATTGAATCAGTGCGTGATATATCGGAGCTAGTGTGTGTGTGAGCCACTTTGTCAGAGCGATATTGTCAACGTCAGCGAGTATTTGCATTAGATTATCGTCTAATGGCATCAAAAAAGTTTACCCGAAATTAAGTGTTGGGTCTTCTATTCGCGGACCCTGATTCTGAAGGGGAATATCTGCCTTCAGAAAATGACGGTGATTCGTTTAGTGAGGCTTCAGATGCGTCCCTGCCTTGCAATGATGCAGCTGGACAAAGTGAAAGTTTACTCCATAGTTTAGCTTACACCAAGCACAAACGTTGAATCGTTTGCCCAATGTCACTGGTGGGAATAATGTTTCACGGGTTCGGAGTGTTCATCGGGAAGTTAGCAGGGTGTTAGTGGTGTGGCGAACGAGGCTGAAGGTAGCCTAATGTCCATAGCGCTAGCTTCTGTCTTTTGAACGTGTGCCTCTCCGCAGTCGCGGCGACAGTAACGTGGTGGAGCCTTTGTCTAATGCCACTGGGTATGTTAGGCGAGGTCGAAGTGCTCATAGGACAGTTAGGGGGGAACGTAGAGGCAGTGTGGGGAGTCGCAATGAGAATGACAGTAGGCCTAGTCCGAGCTGCGCAAATTCTCTCCACTCGACGCTAGCGCGAGGCAGATCTGGCCATGCTGCTCGCAACAGGAGCAGAGGTGGTGACACGGGGCAGGAGAGCCATTAGGCCATGCATAGTCTATCACAAGATGATGGGAATGCCGGCACTGTATGGATAGGATATGGATATGGATAGTCATTATCTCTACAGCAAAAGGCCTGCTACATAAAAAAAAAAAAAATTGTCAGCCATTTATTAGTAATGATTTACACTGTTGATTATCTATTTCCCTGACCATTTAGGACATATATGTGTTCTTTTTTGTGTGTTCATGTCCTTGTGATGTGTGTGTCTTTGTCAGCTAAGAAAAAAACAACAACAAAAAACATCAACAAAAACTACAAAAAGAAAACAAATACTAACATTGTCTCTTGTCTTGTCTCGTCATCTCACTCCTGATCTGTGCCTTGCCATGGCAAGTGAGCTTTTGAACTAAACAGGTCTTGTCTACTTGTGTTTGTGTGTCATCTGAATAATATATATGTGCCCCATACATGGAATCAGAGTGCCTACTGTATGTAGTAAATGGAAAATCTCTACAGCAAAAGGCGCCTACTGCTACATGCATTTGGTTTGTTTCTGCCATTTATTAGTAATGATTTACATAGTTTATTTACTACTTAGTATTTACCTGAGCATTCAGTATTGTGCAATATAGCATACAGAAGGTGAGGGACATTTTGGGGAGAAAGAAGTGGTGCATTTTATCATTCAAACATGCGACTTTTCATGAAAATTCTATAATCCAAGATGGCCGCCACCATATGACGTCATAATATGCAAATTAGATATAAACATTTAATCCCTACATGAACTTTGGGTCAACCTTAATATTTCTGTAATTTACAGAAAGTCTCTATCTCTTATCACTTTTAAGATATAGCCTTTTGAAATGAAGATGTCAAAATCGAACGTTTCGGAAAAAAAAACCTCTGGCGCCTAAAGGGTTAAATCCTTCGATGGATTAAAATATTTGTTAACTTCAATCATGTCTTCCTGGGAGTACTGAATGCAACCTTGAGATTGTCCCAGAATGTGAGCAGGTTTCTCTAGTCGACATGTTTATGTTCACATTGCCTTTGCTTCAGGGTGTGGCCTAATGTATAGGCTAAATCGAGTTCAGCAGTGAAGCACTGGTAAAACTATGGTCGTGGAATAGACTTCCCATGATGCCTGCCCTTCTTCATCTTCATGTCCCCAACCATACATCTTCCAACCTACACCGTCCAGTCTTTACAGTGCGATTTAAACTTTAACTTAATATTTAAGCATTCCAACAGGAAAGTGGAGGGGGGGGGGGTCCTCTGATTTGTGTAGCCAGCCAGATAAAAGATAAATAACCCATTAAACCTCAGATTTGTATTATAGGCCTCTCATTTCTTTTTATGAAACCACATTGAAATAGGTGAAACAGTAGGCTAATAAATAATAGGCAAGTCGTTTTGTTCATCAACTGACTGGACCCATCTTAACCAACCTGCATGTGTTACAGAGCATATGAATATCAAACAGATATCACTGGCACTGATTTCTTTTTCTCAGGTTTTATTGGCTATGATAGCTGTAAAATAATAATAATAATAATAATAATAATAATAATAATAAAAACATCTACTCTTAACGGGCAGGAGTCAGAGATTACTAAATCAGAGACTTTATAGAGGAAAGGACTTTGACTAAATCTTTGGCTTAGGCTATAATTCATTCCGGACACGAAAGAGTGCTTATTTGACGTCACCGTACTACAGGGGTTGGGCTAACAGGAAATCTCGCGCGCAACTGTAGAGGAGCGCGTGAGGACAACGATGGCGGAGAGGTAGGAAAGGTAGTAACCTTTTAAGGGTTTGACCATTTGAGAAGTAACATCGCAATCTACAAATTCGTAACTGTAGGATTAGAACAGTGTTGGATTTGATTGATTTGACATTCCCGGCAAAAGCAACATCAGGAAGATGCCGAACATCAAGATTTTTAGCGGTAGCTCGCACCAGGACCTTTCCCAAAAAATTGCCGACCGACTTGGTTTAGAGTTGGGGAAGGTCGTCACCAAGAAGTTCAGCAATCAAGAAACATGGTGAGTGTGTAATGTATGACATTATTTATTTTACTGGACCATCAGGAGTTATCATTTTACAGCATCGCTTGCTGTAGAGGCCACAAGTGTTGCCATTGGGTACCAAGAGGCCATGTGGGTAATGGAGTTTACCGAAGAGAAACCCACACTGCGAGTGGAATGGTTGAAGCATGTGCCACCACAAGTCCCATAATGCAATTTGATTATACGTCACTGGTTGGTTAAGCTCACGAGTTTCATGTGTTTCTCTGATGCGTGGTCCAGAAATGTTTCATCATTTTCAAACATCGTCTTTTTCCCCACTGCCTGTGAAAGTTTAATGTTAATGTTAAATTATATTGCTTTCAAAACGTAAAGCCCACATAGTTAAATTAAAGGATAATGGTGTTGTGTAACAAACAGCGATTAGAAGTTTCCAGAGCTGGAAAGCTAGACAATGACTACATTTCAATGTTTTAGAAACAGAACTTGCATAAAGCATAATAACCACACCCTTACATGCTTGGTTGTATGTAAATCTACAGTCTCATATCAGGTCTTACTGAACACACACATGTAGTGTCTACCAAATGTAATTTGGTTACATGCAAAACATGCACTTGTGATAGTAAGAATTGCCCTAACCACAGTCAGATGCATACATTTAGATGTTAGTGACATTAACTACTAATTATGCTTTATTTTTCCTTCAGAGTTATAATATAACTACACATTCTTCAGACCTTTTACTTCTTTCATACACACATGTGTGTGTGTCAGTGTTTTATAAATGGTTCTCTTTGTGTGGCCAGTGTGGAGATTGGTGAGAGTGTGCGCGGGGAGGACGTTTACATCGTGCAGAGCGGCTGTGGCGAGATCAACGACAACCTGATGGAGCTGCTGATCATGATCAACGCTTGCAAGATCGCCTCCGCCTCCAGAGTCAGCGCCGTCATCCCCTGCTTCCCCTACGCCCGCCAGGACAAGAAGGACAAGGTGGGGGTGAGGGACGTTCACCTGAAATTATGCCCCATCCACCACACTGACGTGCACTCCTGTCCTGTACTCAACTGGGTGAAATAAAGGGCACTAAATGGAAAAGGGATAGGGGCAAAAGCTCTCCGCACTAAGGCACTCCTCGAGTTAAATGTCTAAAAAATGCCCATGTCTAGTGGCTTGTACCTGGCTTTTTTCTTTTTTCTTTGCACTTTTCCCCCGTGAACACCAGAGAGCTCCTTACTGCAGTCACATCAAGACACTATAGGATAGAGCTCATCTACAGCCTATGTTTGAAATAGAGGAGAGTCGAACAGTTTAAATTACACAGAAGTAGAAGTCGTTAAACTGGTTTGTTGGATCAAATTGGGTTGATTACAGGCATGTGTTTTCTGTAAGTTGTCTGTAAGTTTTCTGTAAGTACTTGTCATTATCTGTCTTGTATTGGGACAGTAAGATTGCTCATGAGCACTCTATGATGGAGAAAAAGACCTGCAGAAAGAGTGTGTGTGTGTGTAAAGGAAACTGAGATAATGGTAATGATGTTACTTTCTTGTGGACATTCATGGCATATTTCTGGATAATAGTTTCTTGTTTGTTAGACACTTTATTCTGAAAACAAACCAGCACAGAGTGAACCTGTCCTTATCTCTTCTCGTGACTTGCTGGAAAACAGTTCAGTCCTTTCACTGTAGCGCAGCTGAGTCCATTTCAGATATGCACAGGAGTGGCCGATCAACAACCAAGCCTATTTACATTACACAACAGGATGCAGGATACAAGGACTATACCTAGATTGGCTGACGTCAGTCACAAAGATGCCACATGTTGTACCCAGGATCCATAATAGTCCACTTTCTGAGTACCACATGTGCTGCCAGCAGCCTTAATGCCCAACCAAAAGTACAAAATCACCAATACTGGAAGTTTAAATGCACACAAGTGCCTTGCAGTTTGTGGCCGTCTATGTGGAGAAGCTTGGAGGAGGAACTCTTTTAGGCGAAATATTCACAAGGTGTTGTGGTACAAGGTCTCAGCTTATTAATGGACAATCGTACCCACAGATTAATGAAGGACTTTGTTTCCCTATCTGACGAGGGGCTGCAGGATAACAATATGTTTCATTGTCTAAACATAGACAAAAATGCTACCAATGTTTACATTTAGAGTGCCCCTTTTAATGTAGCCATACGTGCTTCCTCCATTTATGAAAAATGTGTGCTCTTAATACACTCAACATCTGTCTAGGTTATTTAAATGAAATTCAGTTATTTTAATTCCAGTTGGGTTAAAATGCAACAGTTTTAGATGGCTGTATATTCTGGGATTGAGATCCTTATTTAGTTGTTGCACTGCTGGAGGTGATGGCCTGGAGTTGCCTCTAACCAGCCGTCTATCTCCTATTTAAGAGTCGAGCTCCCATCTCCGCCAAGCTGGTAGCCAACATGCTGTCTGTGGCCGGGGCGGACCATATCATCACCATGGACCTCCATGCCTCTCAGATACAGGTAGGCCGTGCTGCTACACTCCACTTGATGGAAACTCCAATTAAAGGGACATTATGCAGGTGGTTATATGTTTTTAAATTAGGCTATTTTTAAGGTGGCTTTTTTGAATAGGATCCTCATATACATGTTGTTGTATGTTATTGTCATATAAAGAAGAGATGCACACAAATCACCGTTGGACACCCTGCATTTGAAACTCAGCAGAAATGTAAACCTTTTTACAGACCTACTTTTACAACCAGAGTATGTTGCCATAGTTCAGTTCAGTTAGCAGGGCAGGTACCAACTATGCTGCTGTTGGTATGGTGTTAAGCTAGTCAAAGCTTGTTAGCTATTGGCTAGTTTTAGACAGAATTTTAACTCCGTATTCTGTAGAAGGCACTCTCATCTCAGCATAGAGGAAGTGATCAGGCTGTCTTTCAGACTGTCTGTCAGGCTAAAGTGAGAGAATCCTTGTGGTTGCCTGTGGCTGTTATTTGTGTAATTTATATCCTGAAAGATTCAACTACCTGCCCAGACATGCTGCCCTTAATACCTCGTCACTCGTGTGGGAAGTAAATGTCAACATGCCAAAGCTTGTTTGAAATTAAATGTTATTGTTTATATCTGCATTTTTTTTGTTCAAGGATATATTTTTTTAAGCAGGGTTCCGTCCGTCCTTATACAAGGTTCTATCTGATAAATTAATTTTCTTTAACCTTTGATGTGTAAAATAACAAATGTTATATGATGTCTACTATGTTGTCTTTTTAAACCACAGAAGACCACACATCTTTAGCAAAGGAGCACTTTCACTTCTAGTTTTGCATCACAATATGGAGAAACATTTAAGCACACTAATCTTAGCGGTCAGATGTAAACGACATGAGTGCCAAAACACAATACAGAGCAAGTACTCAAATAATATCACAATGTTTGCGCATCTTTATATCAGAGTATGTTGCAATCTGCAATCTATTGTGCAGGGCAGTGTTCTGAAACACAACAATATTAGCTTTTAGGGATGGGGGACAAAAAAAAAATTAGTGTAAATCCTTTAAAGGCTTTTAATCTTGACACTTAGTTCCCAGTGTGCTTCTCCCCTCACGTATCCAGGGCTTCTTCGACATCCCTGTGGATAACCTGTACGCAGAACCTGCCGTGCTTAAGTGGATCAAAGAGAACATTCCGGAATGGAAGAATTGCACCATTGTGTCCCCCGATGCTGGAGGCGCTAAGAGGTTCGTGCTAGGTTTTCTCACCTCCTCTTCCTGTTTCACACACTGTCGTCCCTCTCTGCTTGCCTTCTGTGTGTGTGTGTGTGTGTGTGCGCGTGTGTGTGTGTGTGTGTGTGTGTGTGTGTGTGTGTTTGTGGGTTTGAGCGTGATGAGTTTCCATCGTCACTGTCAAGTGTTTTGTTTTTTCCTGCCTCTAATATGTTTTTTCCGCTCCCGCAGGGTCACATCCATAGCAGACCGTCTGAATGTGGACTTTGCCCTCATCCATAAGGAGAGGAAGAAGGCTAATGAGGTGGACCGCATGGTTCTCGTCGGAGATGTGAAAGACCGCGTGGCCATTTTGGTCGACGACATGGCCGACACTTGTGGCACCGTCTGCCATGCTGCTGACAAGTGAGTGTGTGTGTGTGTGTGTGTGTGTGTGTGTTTAGAGCTCATGTGGATGCATGTAATGGTGTTAGCAAGCTCGACTGTGTGTGTGTGTGTGTGTGTGTGTGTGTGTGTGTGAGGTTGTATTATCAGTGGTCTTCTACACACTAGGTCCTGAAATAGTCAGCACACTGCAGTTGCTCCACTCATTCCTCCATGTGCTTATCGTGACCGATTCTGTAATGTTTAGGTGAAATTTGATTCGCTTAAATAGGTGTTGGAATGGGTAGTGGGGCAGTGATGGTGTAGTGGTTTTAAGAAAACTTGGGTTTCAAAGAAAATCGTGGTTTGATGCCCGCCTGCCCCTGAGTGAGGCCTGAACTCTGAGTTGCTCCAGGGGGACTGACCCTACAACTGGTCTCTGGACGTTGCTTTGGATAAAAGCATTAGCTAAATTAATTTAAAAAGAAAGTGTGGTAACCCTGCTTATAATCTCTCTCTCTCTCTCTCTCTCTCTCTCTCTCTCTCTCTCTCTCTCTCTCTCTCTCTCTCTCTCTCTCTCTCTCTCTCTCTCTCTCTCTCTCTCTCTCTCTCTCTCTCTCTCTCTCTCTCTCTCTCTCTCTCTCTCTCTCCCCAGACTGATTTCAGCTGGTGCCACAAAAGTTTACGCCATTTTGACCCACGGTATCTTCTCGGGTCCAGCCATTTCACGTATCAACAACGCCGCCTTTGAAGCCGTCGTCGTGACCAACACCATTCCTCAGGAGGAGAAGATGAAGCACTGTCCGAAAATCCAGGTGTGCCACTCATTACCCACCCGAAACGGTCCTGTATTACATCACTGTCTACAGGCTTCAGCATATTTTTTTTTTTTTTTTTTTTTTTTTTTTTTTTTTTTTTTTTTTTTTTTTTTAATAAATAAACCTCTTTTTAACCCAGTCCCAAACAGAATGTTGATGTTCTCCAGTCTGTGAATCTACGTTAAAAGGATTTGAAACTAGTGGCTCCCACAACCTTTTTTCATTTTAAGGCCTATTCCCTTTCATGGCTGTGAAATATGGCTGATGTCCAGCTAACAAGTTATTTTCTGTGTTAATATGTGTGTGTGTGTGTGTGTGTCTTCCTCAGGTCATCGACATCTCCATGATCCTGGCAGAGGCCATCAGGAGGACTCACAACGGCGAATCAGTCTCTTACCTCTTCAGCCACGTTCCCTTGTAATCTCTGGTCTCCTCTCCCCCCCCCCCCCCCCCCCCCCCAAAACACACACACACACACACACTAACACACACCTACACTCTACCCCACTCCCTGGAGGTCCTCTCTCTATCCCTTCGTACCGGAGTTGTCTAAGGCTGATCCGATATCCTCTCAACTCATCTATCCCAAGCTCACAAGATGGCTGCCCCATCAGGCAGACTGACAGAGCGGAGGACATGCCCATCCCCCCTAGTGACTATCCGTGAACCAATTTCCAAACAAAGCCTTCTTCGACGAGAATGGTCATATCCAACATGCAGCTGTTACAAACTCAAGTTATTGAGTTAAAAAAAATATTTAGGTCATTTCGTGGTGATGTTACAATTTTATTTATTGGTTCCTGATTTTTAACTGTAGCTTTGATAATCAAATCAGAAAGGTCAAAAGTGTTAAAGTCATCAACAAATTCATACTGACCAATAGGGACCTATAATTAACACCACCCAAATGCCTGATGGAGGAATGTGATGAAAGGCAGTGAGTGAGTGAGTGAGTTCTTTTCTTTTCTTTTTTCTTTCCCTTTTTCCCCATAAGACACAAGCTTGTCTGAGGGCAAGAACTTCCTGGAGAAGAGTTGATGTGCTGTTTTTATTTTTAATCTTTTTTTGTGCATTTTTTTGTAAAGAGATGACATTTCTATGGACACTGGACAGTAGTTTTAGTCACAGTTACTCAAAGAGGTCACATCATGGAAGTGCTTACCTTTCTGGTTCATTTCTGCTTTTTTTGTATGTGGCTGGTTTTTCTTCTTTGGGGGTTGAACACTCCATTATGGATTGATAACTTTGTTCTTATTAAAGAGTCCTGATGAAACCATAAAGATAGTGGTGAATTGTTCTCTGTCCCTTCCTAAATGTGATCTGAGAATTCTTGTAAGGTATCAGCAATGTTAGGCTAGTCACATTAACTTATTAATCGCAGGTATGTATGTCCCTTGATGGTGATCAAACTGTGTTCAAGTTATATATATATCGTCTAACAAGTAATCTGTATGGAATTTCACTTTTCAACATACTGGGCACTGATTTTGCGCGCAAGGGGTACCCAGTCTAAAATTGATGAAAAGGGTCATGATCCTACCTGCAACGTTACACATTGCAGTACCAGATGTTCAGTGCGCCCATCTCTTGTATAGGTTCGATGGGTCTGGGATATCATGGAGTTTTAGTCAATTCTAAGTCAGGAGATATCAAGGTATTTGTAGCATATTTAAAATTTAGTTGCCATTTATCAATAATAATATTTTCCATGCAGAACTTTTTTTCTTGAGTTAATTCACATGCTTCCTGCAATACTCTGTCCATTAAAGGTCATGGAAATGCAGCTAGTCTGGCAACCCTGACTGTAAGTGACTGTAAGTGATTGTAGGATCAATGTGAGTTATGATCCTCAATAATGAGATTGGTAATAAAAATGTAAATGAAATCCGTAATGAAACTGATTATCAGATGGCCAGATAAAGAACCAAATGTTTTCCAGTTTTACTCAAAGCAACAAAGCTAGCTAGGAGATGCAGTGTGGAAGAAATTGGTGAAGGACACAATTTAAGTTTTCGAAGTGCATCCGAGTGTAGTATCTTACTGTGAGAGGATGATCGATGGATAGGCCTACCCCTCATTATTTTAGCAGATGGGAAAATGTCTGGTTGAAACTTCGGTTACTCACATATGGGGAACTTGAGGCATGATCTTAGTATGACATATGGGGACTTATATACAAGCATGCATCTCCCCTTTAGTATGACATTCGGGGAATAATAGATGCAATTCAATCATCATCACAGTATGACAGGCCTTTGAGGAACTCGATCCATGGATATCAGCATGATAATAGTCTGTCATGCATGTATCTTGTTCCCCTGCTAGAGCTGTGTGTCTTGTATGAAAGCAGAACTTTGTCTGTGATAGTTGTGACAGTTAAGACTAGTGGTAGAGACAGCCATTTCACGTGAATAGTGTAGGCTCATACATACAATACGCCATTTATCATTTGCTCATTATTAAATGTGTTAGGTCAAAGTTCTACAGACCATGTTAAAAAAAAATAATTCAGGCTATTCACTAGGCCATATGCTAGGCTACAATTCCACATATCAAACTGATTTATGCTTAATAGAATTTCATCCTAAGAGTCTACATGTAGTGTTATTTTTTGGAGATATAGTCCTATCAGCTTCGTCCTGTGTATAAAAAATAGGCTAATTAGCAGGGCACTCCGACCATAATTGGTTTGATTGATTAGTGACGAATTGGTGTCGTCAGTAAAACGTTGTATAAATCCACCAATGGTAATTCTAGAAGAGGCGGGATTATCTCTGTGCGCAGGGTGTGACGGCTAACAGTTATGTGGCCACAATCAGTGTCAGCTATTTTCATTTTCATTGTAATGTGCTAAAACCGATAATCTACATCTGATATGTTTTGACATAAGATTTTTTCAGCGGTAGTTTGTATTGTGTAGCTGTAGCCTAATGACGTGACAGTCCTGAAGTAGCCTGTAGCCTATGGTGCATCATTTCATTCAAAGACCGGCAAGCAGGTAGCTCTTTCATCTTTGATAAGCTTAAAACCAAAACTCGAGTTTCCAGCAGACTATATAGGCGACATTTCCATCGACTTTATACTTGGCCAATTAGTAGCATACATGGAGTCGGCACATTTTAAAAGACAGTGTGTAACCTGCAACATAGGCTAACAAGTGCAAGCTATCGTTTCTCGCATGCATGCATTTCGCTTGAACATCACAGCAGCAAGATGTAAACGATTATGGGAAATAGCATTTGACAAGCTCCATATGGGCTATGAAGATGTTCTAGTGGCCTCATAGGCGGCGTCAACAGGAAACAAAAATAATCGGCGCAGGGGCAAGATGATCTAATCGTGGCCACGGCAGAGATTGGGCGATTTATAACAGACCTAGTTCAAATTTTCATTAATCTGTTCTGTTGTTGTTTGTGTTGTTTCACTGTATTTTTACTATTACTGAATTGGTTGTGTACCCCTGCCTTTTCAGGAGTGTACCTACAGTCAGAGATGGGACAGGAAACTGTGAATGATGGTGATGCTGCGACCGACACGAGTTCCGCGACACGTTTCCGTAGTTACCTGCATGGTGGTACATCCAGCCTTGTATCCACGCTGACAACTATTGCAACATTCCCGCTATACAAGACAGTGTTTCGCCAACAGCTGCACAATACGCTTGTACGAGAGGCTGTGGCTCAACTCTATGGGGAGGGGTTGCGCAAGCTTTACCGCGGCGTTGCTCCTCCGCTTTTAGTCCGGACACTCCAAGGCACATTGTTATTCGGCGTTCAGGACACCCTACAACGTCGTTCCTCTAACCTGGTCCCAGAGCACCTCCCCAGGCCACTGCTCCAGGCTGCAGCAGGTGTGGGAACTGGCGTGGTGGAGGCTCTGGTATTCACCCCGTTTGAACGTGTGCAGAACGTGCTCCAGAACTGCAGAAACGACCGCCGCCTCCCAACCCAGTGGAGCGTCCTGGTGCGTTTGAGCTCTGAGCCGCTTGCCCTCGGGTTCTACCGAGCCCTGCTGCCCATTATTGCCCGCAATGCCCTGGGCAGCGGCCTTTACTTTGGTCTGAAAAACCCAGTGAGGGATGCCTTGGACCGGCAGGGTCTCTCTCCCATGGCCTCATCGTTCACCTCAGGTGCGGTCAACTCCCTGGTAATCAGTCTGCCACTTTACCCACTTTCGGTGCTGGTGGCCAACATGCAGGCTGGCGTGGGGCAGGAGGACACCAGGGGCGGGCTAAAGGCGAGTGCCCGCAAGCTTTGGGCGGCTCGTCAGCGGAGCGTAGCGCTGCTGTACCGCGGAGGCTCACTGGTCATCCTGCGCTCCTGCGTCAGCTGGGGCATCACCACGGCCATCTACGACCGCCTGGATAGAAGCTCGTGAGACAAAACCACACCTGGTGGATGAGACAAAGAGATGCACACCTGATGGAGGGGGGTGGACGCAGCCCAAGACACACCAGAAGTTCTTACCAGGAACACATCAGGCTCGGCCTGGGGGAGCAACCACTCCAGTGATGACGGCTGTCTGGGCTCTTTGTCTTTGTCACTTTTCCTCTCTCTCTTTCTTCTCCTTTGCAGCAGATAGAGAGGGGAGTGGTGTCCAGTGGTGCTCCAACAGAGCTCTGCACTTCTTCTTCAGTAGGGATGTCAGGACATTTCTGGACTTATATATCTCTGTTCTTATACCTCTGTAGTTACTGTTCTGTTCACATACAGTATGCATAATGTACTGTAAGGCAACCTATGCTGTAGCCTAATTTATCCCCTGAATCTGTAGAGTTGGAAATAAGAGGGACGTGAGATGCATCATAGGTTGCAGAGGTTTTTATTTTATTTTATTTATCTATACATTTTCATAGGAAATTGCACCTATATCAATGGCTATAATTATAAACGAGAAAAAAAAGGGACAGGTGTAAAGAACACACTATAGCTTTAAGCTGGGAGATCTGCGTATTGTTAACATTACATGTGTGTTGGACCAAAGACTGACCAGGCAGTGTCCTTTATTTTCAAAGCCAGTATTTATAGATGTGAGAGATTATTACACAACATGCCATTTTCTTTCCATGGCTAATGGTTCTATGACTATAAAAAACATTGTGTAGGTTAATTATAAGCCGTGTGGTCCTGCTGTTCCTTATTTGGGCCCCTCATTATCCAATGCAAGGTTTCATTGCACATACCATCAAGGATCGTCAGATGGTGCACTGTGTTGCTGACATGCTTATCCTGTTGTCATGCATGTCTTGACCACGGCAGTGAAGAATGTTATTCTGTGTTTTAATATCAACGTTTTTATTTGTTATTAAAATTCATAAGGGAAACAGACCTGATGTGGGACAATCAGGAATCCCCTAAACGTACTCAGGAGTCCACATGACCACCACTGCCATATTTCCATCTTGGAAGTGCTTTATTTCATCTTAATATAATCTTAATTTATTTAATCTTTATCTCTGTTCTGTGGTGAGTGTATGCAGGAAGCATCTAAATGGATGCAGTAGGATTCCAACTACAGGCAGCCAACTGTCATGTATCAATATCTACAAACTTTATCTATCAGAAAGGATGTTAAAGAATGACAAATGTTCTTTCTCAGGGTTTAAGTTTCAGTCAGTGTTTACTATTATAAAATTAAACAGATACAATTTAGGCCTTGATATAACCATTTTATTTTACTTTTAATGACAGGAATGTGTAAAACGTTGGTCTATGTTTACAAAAATCATATGCTATATCTTTATACTAAAGTGATTATGAAACTAACACTATCCTGTTAGTTTGCATCCATTGTTTTGTTCTTCTGGCTACCTTCACTATGAACATTCATTAATACCCCTTACATGACTATAGTAATTTCCTGTGTATTAGCCGCATTGTGTATAAACCGCGGGACAGTGTTTTATGCAAGTTAAAAAAACATAAGCGGCTAGTTGGGAAATTACGGAAATTACATTTATGTAGAAATTAGTCTGGATGTGTTGTGTTCATATTTGTTGATAGAGTGTGGCACTGGAACGACATGCAGGCCTCTTTGGATCAAGTGTCAATATGTGTCGACTGATAAGTTTCAGGCTACTAACAGTCCATCACTCAAGACAACAGGCCTGGCACCACAGCATGTCTCTCAGAAAGGTTCGGGGATGGAAATTGATCTGCAGTCGTGTGGGATGGTATTAAGTTGCCTCACCTGTCAAGTGATGGTATTGAGGAGCGAGGCATTCTAAGGGCTAGTTTCCTGGACATAGATTAAGTGTAGTCCTAGATTAAATGAGAATTTCAGTGAAGATCTCAACTCAAAAAGAGCTTTCAGTCTAGAACTGGCTTAATCCAACGGTGCCTTTCCCATTACTGCTGTAGACACTCTAAAGCACATAGTTCTTCACTGAAGCCATCTAGGGCTGTCTGGAGAGGGGGTTCTCCACCAGAGATGTAAGTACAACTGGAAGAGCAGGTCAGCTGAGACCCACATCCCAGACATCAGCTCACCTGATGCCCACCTGCCCGAGTGAGGCCTGAACTCTGAGTTGCTCCTGGGGGACTATCCCTACTACTGGTCTCTGGATGTAGTTTTGGATAAAAGCATTAGCTAAATTAATTTTAAAAGAAAATGTGACTCTGCTCATGAATATTCTCTCTCTCTTCCTCTCGACTAACAGCTAGTACTACAGAAGTCTACACCATTTTGATCTGTGGCATTTTCTTGGGTCTGGCCATCTCACGCATTAACAATGCTGCCTTTGAAGCCGTCATAGTGACCAACACCATTTCTCAGAAGGAGAAGATGAAGCACTGTCCGAAAATGCCACTCATAACCCACCTGAAACTTTCCAGCGTTATGCTACCATCTGCAGGCTTCTCACAAATGAGATTTTAGCAGGTCATTTCGGACAAAATTTTGAATTTGTTTTCTGAATATCATGATTTTAATACAATGAAATGGTGAACAAGCTATCTGTTGAAACATGGAAATCACTCCAGCAGTGCGGCTATTTAATGAGGCACAAACATAACAGTGGTGAATGAATGTGAATTTGGAGAGGGCTAAGCTTCCACAAGGGGCCAGTGTGACTGCAGGTTTTCACTCCAGTCAAGCAGAAGCAGACTTAGGCCTAGTCTACACGTACCAAACCGATCTAAGTAACGTGTTGAGATGGATCCGTTTGGACGCAAATATTCTTGATATGGTTCCAGGGAAGACGGAGGAAAAAAAGATCGGTTTGGTATGTGTGGACTAGGCCTAAAGGTTTTCTCTTAAAAGCCAATCAAATATCTGCTGAGACTAATTTAGTAAGGAAAAATGACAGCTCATGGAGAAATGCTCAGTTGCTATCGTTTCTTGCACAAGCATGCTTGCAGTGACTATGATTGGAAAATGAATGGCCATGCATTACAAACTTGTAGTGGTCCAGTCATACTGAGAACATGTCTGTCTTCCATCATACTAAGTTTGGGTAGGCTAATCATTTTTAGGATATTATTACCCATGGCCCTTCAAGATAAGGCATTTCTGTGAGTATAAAAATTATAACAAATCAAGGATAAAAAAATGTATGAAAACAGGAATGTAGCAAAAATATTCCACAGGTCTCTGTCAAGTATCGGATTTTGTGTCATTCTTTTCAGATATGCCAACACCCACAGCCAACTGTAAATGTGTATGTGGATTAGTTATGACAGAGTGTGTGAATTAGTTAAGACAAATGTGTGTGGAATAGTTATGACAATGAATGTCATCCTAAGCAAGCCACAGAGTACCTGGAAAGAACAAACCCTGTTTTATCGGTTTTCAACTTTAAATGTCCCATCAACAATTAGTGGGAATATGAACAGATCCTAACTTTACGTGATAGGCTGCTGTCTAGTTACGTAGGCCTATATAATTTATTTTAGTTGACTTATTGTTAAGTTTAGTTTGTGATGATCTGCAAGTGATTATTTCAAACAGTGGTGAGTGATAGGCTATTGTAGTATAACCATTTATGTCTTTATGGAGTGGGGGATACTTACATCATAAGTATATTCTGATGACCGCCTAGTACTGTACAGGGAACTAGAGGTATGAACTTTATATAGTATAACATTTGAGGAACTAGAAGCATGTATCTCTTCTAGTAAAGTAGAGAGCCATTTCACACAATATAAGCCTATATAGGCCCATTTACCATTTGCTCATTATTAAAGGTGTTAAAGTTAAAGTTAAAGTAAACACTACACACATTCAAATAAAAAAAAAAATGTTTTTTATGTTCAATCCAGGCTTATTGTTGGAGATATAGGCTAGGCTTAGGTTCTATATAGCCTACAATTTGGAAATAGCTTAACAGGTCACTCCGATCATAACTGTTTTTATCGATGTGTCTAGTCTTAGATTCGAGAAGATGTATGTTGCCACCATCAGTGTCGGCTATTTTCATTTTCACTTACTCAGTTCACATCCTGCCCGCAACAGCCAAATGATTGGCCTGCGCTGTATGTATGTCTAGGAGTCTACTTCCTAGTGCGTCGATGTTCATTGTTCGTGTTTGCAGCGCTTTGCATGGAAAATTCACCGTCAGAGTTGAAGGTAACTTTTTAATTTGTCTTAAAGTAATATAAACACCTTTACGCAAAAACACAGCACACTGACAACGTTAACTTTACCATAACGTGCAAGCTGTAAAAACACCAGAGTTCATGCTTAGGCCTAATTTAATGGCAATCGTCATATAATCAGTAGAATTATGAAAGTATTTACCCTTCATTTTATTTGAACAACCAGTGAACTCCTGCTGATTATAAATATGCCCTTTCATAGCAGCTTGTGCGTGCGTAAAGCAAGAGTCAAGCAAGCATATGAATGAACAAGATAAACATTCTTTAATTTAATCTTTGAAGTAAGGTAGGCTATCCGACCGAAGTAGGACGAGGTAGAGGCAGAACGGACATGGTAGATAACGTTGAATAGTTTGCAGGCTACAGTAGATTTCATTATCGCAAAACCCAAATCCGTTCTTTCTACGTTTGATTCTGCACTTGTTATCTTGCTAGAGTTAGATAATCACAAATTATTTAAGCACTTGTCGCAATTTTGCAGTGAATAAAAATGCTTTTGGTTTGAGTCATATATAGAAATTTGTGAGATTATTATTTTTCATTTTTTCATTGTGTATGAGTGTTTTCATCCTGGATGCTTTGGCTCTTGGCTTATCATATTCTCATTACTTCCGTTGGAATATCTCACAAACTTGCAGTTTACTCCACAAACAACAGGTGTTTGGAGTATTGTATAAATGTATAATAAATAAAGACTGAAATATCCCATTTACATAAGTATTCAGACCCTTTGTTATTAATTGAGCTCTGGTGCATCCTACTTCTATCAATGGTCCTTGAGATGCTTCTACAACTTGATTGGAGTCCACATGTGCATAAATGAATTCATTGGACATTATTAGGAGAGGCACACATCTGTCTATGTAGGTCTCACAGACTCACAGTTCATGGTGTATGTCAGAAACCAAGCCATGAGGTCGAGAGAATTGTCCATAAACCTAAGAGACAGGATTGTGTCAAGACACAGATCTGGGGTACAAGAACATTTCTGCAACATTGAAAGTGTCCTAGAGCAAGGTAGCCTCCATCATTCTCAACTGGAAAAGATTTGGAACAACCAACAGTCTTCCGCTCAGCCAAACTGAGTATTTGGGGACGAAGGGCTTTGGCCAGACAGGTAACCAAGAACCCAATGGTCACTATGAATGAGATCCAGAGTTCATTTGTGAAGATGAGAGAAGCGCACAGAAGGGCAACAAACATACCAAAATGTGGGAAACTTGAAAATGACAGATTTAATTCAAATTTTCTTGCTGATCTGCTTTTGTTTGTTCTGTCCCAGTGTATTTTTTTATAATAACTGACTTGGTTGTGTACCTATCCCTGCCTTTTCAGGAGTGCAGCGTCATCTACAGTCAGAGATGGGGCAGGATACTGTGAATGATGGTGATGCTGCCACCGACACGTATCCCGTGACAAGTTTCCATAGTTACCTGCACGGCGGTACAGCCAGCCTTGTATCCACTACCCTAACAACCATCGCAACATTCCCGCTATACAAGATTGTCTTCCGCCAACAGCTGCACAATACGCTTGTACGAGAGGCTGTGGCTCAACTCTATGGGGAGGGGTTGCGCAAGCTTTACCGCGGCGTTGCTCCTCCGCTTTTAGTCCGGACACTCCAAGGCACATTGTCATTTGGCATTCAGGACACCCTACATCGTCGTTCCTCTAACCTGGTCCCGGAGCACCTCCCCAGGCCACTGCTCCAGGCCGCAGCAGGTGTGGGAACTGGTGTGGTGGAGGCTCTGGTATTCACCCCGTTTGAACGTGTGCAGAACGTGCTCCAGAACGGCAGAAACGACCGCCGCCTCCCAACCCAGTGGAGCGTCCTGGTGCGTTTGAGCTCTGAGCCCCTTGCCCTCGGGTTCTACCGAGCCCTGCTGCCCATTGTTGCCCGCAATGCCCTGGGCAGCGGCATCTACTTTGGTCTGAAAAACCCAGTGAGAGATGCCTTGCACCAGCAGGGTCTCTCCCCCACGGCTTCCTCGTTCACCTCGGGTATGGTCAACTCCCTGATCATCAGCCTGCCACTTTACCCACTCTCGGTGCTGGTGGCCAACATGCAGGCTGGCGTGGGGCAAGAGGATGCCAGGGGCGGGCTGAAGAAGAGTGCCCGCAAGCTTTGGGCGGCTCGTCAGCGGAGCGTAGCGCTGCTGTACCGCGGAGGCTCACTGGTCATCCTGCGCTCTTGCGTCAGCTGGGGCATCACCACGGCCATCTACGACCGCCTGGAGAGAAGCTCGTCCGGCTGAGACAAAACCACACCTGGTGGGAGAGAAGCAGACCAGTGTACCTGTTGGAGGGGTAGACGCAGCCCAAGACACACCATCCATACTGTGGCACTGTGTGCATCCATCCACAGCATCCAAATGTGCATCCATCCACAGTGTTTTCTGTTATCATGGGAGTAAACCTTTAAAATAAATAGCCTTAAGAATAGATAATAAAAATATGTAAAAAGTACTAAAAAATGTATGTGGAAGGATGGAGAGTTCTGGTCACCTTAATGTTCCATCGCACCAGCTGACATCTGCAGTGTTTTTTGGTATTTGTGTGTATGTGCATTAATCTTAAAGTGCAACCAGACACAAACACTCTCTCACACACGCAGAAACACACACTCAACTATGCACATTACTTAACAACAAATGCAGGTGCACATTCACACACCCTGTAATAAAGACTAAAAACTGCCTCTACTCTGTCCCTCTACCCTTTGTTATTACATGAAAACAAACAATCAGGTTACAAACAATAATGTCCTACACTTTCATATCCTGTATTATGGTATTCTTTTCACAAAATGTATGTTAGAAATATAACTGCTTTTGTGGTTGAGTATCTGAAAATGCACATACAAACAGAAACAGAAACTAACCTACATATGCACATACACATTCACATCCTGTACTGTAGTATTCATCTCACAATGTGCATGTCACTCAAAACTCAACCAAAGGCCCCAGCAACACCATACATATATTCCAAATAATAAAATAGATAATTTCTTGGTAGTTTTGCTTTCCTCTGTCTATTTAAAGTCACTTAACTAACAATGATAGACCTTATTCACTATTAATGGCTAGCACATATACAGGTTCCTTAAAATAAAGTGTTATGACATGGCCATATTTTATTGTTAATATTATTGTATCCCATGTCAGTGCCAACGTATTTATTTATTTAATGGTGCATTGCAAGATCGTATGCAATGTCAATGATATATAATGTCAATATTTCAATATATGTCTATATAGACATATATGGTATTTATATTCAATCTTTTATTTATTCATTTCATATTTCATTTATTTATTTATTTCATATTTTATTAACAATGTCAAACTGGATTATTGCACACACAAGAGGATACATGGATACAAGGAAGTTTATTGTCACATGCATATAGTTAGAAGTTAGAAGTAAGAAATGCAGTGAAATTATGTCTGGTGTCAGCTTATTTGTGCATTTATGGGGGGGGGGGGGGGGGGGGGTAAAAAGTGCAGTAGAAGAGGGTTTTAGTAGATTAAGTGGCAAGGGCTGCATAAGAAAGGTGGGGGAGGATTGGGATGGGGGGGGGGGGGGGCACCAAGGAGCACCCAAGAGCAACAGGGACAAGGAAAACTCCCTTACCAAGGAAGACACCTTGGGCAGATCCACGGCTCAAGGGGCTAACCCAGGTAGGTGGGGGCAGTGTGCTGTAAGTATGTAGAGGATGTGTGTTGGAGAAGACAATGTGCTGTGTATGTAGGGAGGGGGGGGGGGCAGTGTGCAGCAAGTATGTAGAGGAGGCTTACTGTAGCAAGCAGTGTGCTGTATGTATGTGAGGTGATGATGTAAGTGTGTGTGTTTTTTTGTGTGTGTCTTGGGGATGGGGGTGGCAGAAAGGCTAGGCAATCAAGGACATGGGTAGATAGATGGAGGAGAAATCCAAAATAATAAATAAAAAGTTCTATGTGCAAAAGTTGGAGAAAGTCAGATATGTGTGTGTGTGTGTGTGTGTTTTGACGTGTCATGAAATAAAAAAATAAATAAAAGGTCTGTAGCATAGGGAGAGGGATGTAAAAGTGCTAAAAGTCATGTAGGTGTGTGTGTGTGTGTGTGTGTGTATAGTCAGTATAGTGTGAGTTCAGAGTTTGGATGGCCTGGGGATAAAAACTTCTCCTGAGTCTCTCAGTTCTGGCTTTGTGACTACATAGGCGTCTTCTTGATTTCAGTGGTAGGAATAATCCATTGTTAGGATGAGAAGAGTCCTTTAGAATCTTTTGGGCTCTTAGGCTAGGCAATCAAGGACATGGGTAGATAGATGGAGGAGAAATCCAAAATAATAAATAAAAAGTTCTATGGAGATGTGCAAAAGTTGGAGAAAGTCAGATATGTGTGTTGTGGGTGTGCTTTTTGAGCACATTGAGCGACACACCCTTGTGCTGGAATGAGCAATTGAACACAATTCAATGCTTGCCATTGTGCTCAACCATGTGGTGGGGTATGAACCATGACTCCCTGTCTTGCTCAAGGTCCTCATCATGGAGCTTCACCACAGCCTGCATCAACCAGCTTCTGGACTTTAGCGTTGTATATTTGAGCCCTCTCAGGAGTCTTAGCCATCCGCCTTTCTGTACTTCGGAGCTGAGGCATCACCACATCAACCTTGGCTTGAAGACTAGGCATGTTCTTTCTTCTCAACAGCGGTGTGGCATAGCGGAGAACTCCTGCAATGTCCACTCGCACGGTCTTGCTCTCCAGGAGCTTAATTGCATCCTGGTCCTCTCTTGATCGTGTGACCAGCTTGGCATTGTGTGGTGGCAGCACATCTAGCTGCCATAGCTTCTCCACGTTCCTCTATAATTCAGCTGTGAGGGGATCCATTGACATCCACAGTATGGGTGTAACGGTTCATGTATTCCTATTGAACCAAAACAGTACGGGCGTCACGGTTCGGTGCATGAATTTACACGGAGAATACACGGTATAAAAATACATAAAACTGGTGTGCGGATTACAGTTTTTTCTGAATGCTTAAACACATTTTTTGTAACTATGGCTTTTTTTGCAAAACTCTACACACAAATGGCAAAACCACTCACTGAGTTCGCAAAACTAAAAGCACAAACACTGCTTTGCACTCAGTTTGCAATTTTGTAACACACACTTTGCACAACTGTAGGCACAATGGCTATTATTTACACTATTTTGCCAACTCTCTGGCACACTTTCTCATGTGAAAACTGTTTTAGATAATTAGTTCACTTTGCAATCAGCCTAAGCACTATAAATAAGCCACAGGTAATGTACAATGGGTACGATGGAGTGAGCAGGAAGAGTGAGAAGAGAAAAAAACAGACAAAAAAACAGTCTACATGTGGGAATATTGTCATGTCAGGCCTGGATACGTCATTCCAGAATATATTTTCCCCGGTGCCTTGGACTAGGACATTGCATGTGATGTAGACAGAATTTTGAGAGAGACGACCCGATGTAGACTGATTTGTTTTGTCTCAGTGAAATGCTATTTTGTGTTTTGACTTGGAAAAACACACTTGTGTTTGTTTTGATGTGTGTAAATAAACACTAGTACTTGAAGTTGGGATCCTTGTATGTTTACAGAACTATGACAAAAGTATGACCTCAAACTGACATAGTCTACCTTGTGCACAGAGAAAGCAAAAGCCAGATGTGTTTTTTATTCATACCATCAGTGTGTTGTTGGCACATTGTGTGCTTACTATTGTGATGGCTTGTGTTTACTGTTAGATACGAAAACACCATTTTTACGAAGGTGTGAAGAGTTAAGCAAGGTGTGTTAGCTTTTGCAAGAGAACTACAATGTTTTGCTGATTGGGTGAGAGGTTTTGCCATTTGTGTGTAGAGTTTTGCAAAAAAAGCCATAGTTACAAAAAATGTGCTTAAGCAATCAGAAAAAACTGTAATTAATGTCATGCGCAATTACTGTTAAGTAGCCTACCTTTAGCGACACCTAACGCTAATCTGTAGCCTCGCCTTAGCTCTGAAGCTCTGATTGGCGCCTATGTTTTTTTTTTTGTCAGGTAGTCGGTGGAGTCAGTCAGTCAGAGATAGCAGCACTAAGGTGGCGACCCACAAGAGTTAGAGGATCCGCTGGTCTCTTTAAGATCGCAAGTTTGAGAACTTCAGTTACAGTTACAGGTGAGCGAGAGAGTGGTGGATAAGGTGAAACTGTGTGTCGGCGTTGTTCAGCAGTTGTTGGGTATGTGAGTGGAAATATAACATGGTACACATATTCAAAGCCAACACCCAGATGATAGGCTAACGTTACCAATCACTGAAACGAGAAAAAAAAACTTCCCCTGCGCTTCACAAGCCTTTGGATACACATACAAATATGGCCAAAACATATGGCTTAAATTAAATGATTTCGTAATGACAGAAAGCTATGTAAATCGCTTGGTAATTACCTTTATGTTTGGGGTAACTTGTAACTTCTCACATGGAGGAGCTGGTAGTGTTAAGTGCATGGACAGTAACAGAAAGTGTCAACGCTAACCAGGCTAATAAACAAACCATGCAAAGTCACGTGACTTCTAGTTGTAGTCTGTTTATGAAATGAAAGGAGCAATTTCGTTTTTTAAAAGAAGGCAAAATAGTGTGATATTTTCACAGTTAGTAGGCTAGATTATTACTGTACACACACTGAAAAATACTGAGGCAAATTGTAGACCCTTCCATATTCAACTAAACACGGATGTTGAATGTCTTGCTTAAGTGGATTTTTAAAAATCATTATTCTATTCTATCTAATTTGCACTTTCAGAAATAAGAGATGTTGTAGGCCTATTTTCAGTTTTATAGCTGATTGTCTTATTTTGTTTACAAGTTACACGAGTCTGGGTACTTATTGTACTGTTTAGCCTACATCTTACACACTTCAGTTCACTCTGTACACTAGGTGGTACAGCCTGAGACATGCACAAAAAAATAAAAATGCTTTCTGCATTTTTGTTTTGCTTTTCCCTCCATTGTACCGAACTCGTACCGAACCGTGACTTCTGTGTACCGTTACACCCCTAATCCACAGGCACTGCTGTGGTTGTAGCCTTTGTTCCAGGACTCTTGCAGGACCTTTCAGTACCCAAGTTTTTGACAGCTGCTGGCCCTCCTGGAGGTCCAAGCCTCACAGGCTCGATCGGCATGATGAGGTGTGGATGATCTGCACCGATTAGCAGTAGAGGACTAGCATGGTCAAATGAGGGAATTGGAACATGCTGCAAATGTTTCTTCCTCAAAGTCTCTGTTGGGTAAGAGTGTTCTGCCAGTCCAAAGGCCTTGGCTGTGAAGGCTTGCTTTATCCGAAAGCGTCTCTTGGGCCATGCTGACGAAATGGTGAAGGATACGCACGATCCATGGATGGTCTGAATATCCTGCCTTATAGTCCTCAAAGACAGATCTTCTGGACTACCCTGCAGTCCAAACTTCCCTGCAGCTGCTGAGAGAAGGATGGTTCGCTCAGAACCATCCTCAAGGACTGCATATGTGTCTACCGTGCGGTCACCATGATGCAGCAGTACCCGGATGACCTTCAGCAGAACTCTTTGGCTGTCTCTGGGTTGATCCAGATACAGCGTCTCTGTTGCGGAGCTGACTTCAGCAACAACTTTCTTTGATGGCCTTTGGTTCACCTCATGCAATACCTGGAGGTGAATATTCTGGCAAATGCCACATGGTTTCTTCATCCACTGGATTCTCTGTTCAGTGGACAGACTCTGGAATCTTGAACACTTACTCAGAAAATGCTCATCGCTGTCACAGTAAGGACAGTATGGCTTGAATTTGCCCTTCCTCTTAGGCTCTGCTAGTGACTTGGGACTTGACTCTGCTGCTGTATCAGTGGAAGATTCCTTCCCACTATGTAGAATGGTAGCTGACTTACTTGATCTGGATTGCTTCCTTCGATCTGTCTTCTGAGATGGTTGATCCTTTTCACCCTTGCTGCCGAACACCCCCTCTGGGTCCTGACATCAGACTTCGTGCTGAAGCCACTCTGAAAGGTCAGCAAGGGTGTTGATGTTGCCAGGTCTATAGCCGACCTGACGCCTGAAGGTTGCCCTAAGTTCTGCAGGTAGTTTGCGGAGTAGGCGGGACACGTGCGATCCACATTGGAGTTCAGCTTCACCATCGGGACCCAGAGTCTTTAGCATGCCCAACAGAGCACTGATTTGGAGTGCAAACCTTTCAAAGGAGGCAAAATCTCCACGGCACACATCGGGAGCATCCATGACTGCAGCTATCTTACTTAGGGCAAGCTGATGGGGTTTCCCATATTTCTCATTCAAGGCGGCCATAGTATGGCTGTAGGGAGTGGGTGAGTGGAGATAAGAATCTGCTTGCGGGCTTCTTCAAGCAGCAAGTGATCTACCAAGATCTGGTACTTGAAAAGCTCAGTACTGGAAACAGGCAGAAGGTTCTCTAGTGCTAGTTTAAGCCGTGCAAATTCACTTGGGTCTTTATGGATGAAACCTGGGATTGTTGGCTTTGGTCCCTTATATCTTTATCTGGCCTGCACCCCCGGTGGAAGCTGCTGCCGACGAAGCTCTGGTGGATTGGGTTGCCACACGCCTTCATTGCCAAAGTGTGGGGCCTGTTGTAGCCCTCTGGGATGTGGAGGATACCAAGGCCACTGTGGGTGAGTATCTGACTTAACACCTACTCCAGATGCATTCCTCATCTGTGTGTGGCTGAGCCCATAGCTTGGCTCTGGGTTCCTATGAGGTGGTGGTAGCAAGGGTGCTACATGCTGAGCTGCCATTGGCTGCGGCGCCATGAACTGAGATGGGTAGGTAGGCTTCATCACCTGTAACTCACCCATCACTCTCTCCAAGAAATCCATCATATTGCTAGATGGAGAAGTTGCTTGTGCATCGTGAGGTTCAGGTGAGTGAGGCTGTTGTCCACTTTGAGGGGGATGCTGTGATCTACCAGCCATGTTCCTGGATGTAGACTGAGGCTCAGCTGCTGATAATGACCTAACAGCAGGTGGAGGTGGCGGAGAGGCATGTTTTGGCATTGCAGGTTGCATGTAGCTAGGCTGGCTTAGATGAGGGTGAATAGATGGCTGAAGCATGGAGGTTGAACGATCAACAATGACTGTAGGTGATAGCGGTTTGACTGGCAGGGGGAGTCAGTTCCTAGCAACAAACTGTCCGACTCAACACCAGTGGTGTGATGACGGGGGGAACACATCAGCTGCGATTCGATGGCCCGTCGTTGAGTCACCCTTGCTGGGCTAACCAGTGTTGCTTCTCCCTCCTCGATCACCCGGTCACTTTGTACCTGGTCGTCATTGGTTCCTTCAGCGTACTGTTTCAGGTTTCTTCTGAGCTGACGGTCAAGACTAATGTCCGGTCCACGCTGCCGTTGCGCCTCCGTTACCTCCTGAAGCAGCAGACTCCACTCATCTTGCAGCATAGGTGCTGTATTGGAGACAGAAGAGTCTGGGTGTGGAGGAGGCTCGAACGAAGGCTGTTGACTGGGTGTCAGCATCAAGAGACTGTAGGAGGCGCCCTTCATCCTCTTCAACCTGCCCCTGTGTATGCCGTGCTATCCTAATATTACCTTTGTATGCTGTTCTTTGCCGGCTGGCACCGTAATTCACGTCAAAGTCGTCCAGGTATCTAGGCCTGCGTAACTTGCGCGGGGGGTGACTTGGCCTGTATAGTTTCAGTGGTGGGAATGATGTTCGCCACGGTATGCCGGTCAGAGCATATATAACAGGAGTCAGTCTGTCAGTATGTGTGTGTGTGTGGTTTCTGTAAAGACATGAGCAGATATGGAAACACAATGAGTAACATTCACTACAATACAATTCTCCAATACAAATAACAAATACTTGGTGGGATATTGGCAATTGCAAAGCATAAACATATACATTCAGCTACATAGCTAACCAGTGCACGAATCACATGTAACCCTTGTGGCTATGAGAGGAATAACACCGCAAGCTAGCTTATTAGCCTCACAGATATGCTGACTCATTTCTAATTAATGCCTAATAGCTCAACATGCTACATAGTTCTTCACATCTTTACATGAAATTATAACACTATGAAATATTAACAGTAAACTATACACTATATGAAACGAATGACATTAGTGTGCAGGAATAAACAATGCTAAGCATGAGCATTGTATGGCTAGCTTGCTACATTAAAAGTATATTGCATTCGTAGCTTGCTATATTTAGCCTAAATTACCAAATTATAATCATTAGAATTTGCTAGAAACTAACATTGTTCACATCTTAAATGACTACAGTAACTGGAAATGAAATTGGCAACTCTCACCCTTATCATTTACGCACACAAGCCACGAACATAAAGAGCTTACTCAGTGGACACGTTGTCCTGTCTGACCTTCAAACTAACATGACTCTCCTCACTAACTACTGAACTTACTGCACATACAGTATACCCCAAAGCTACAGAGGGCGTTGTTTCTACAGTACATAGTTAATGGCCTTTACAACACCAGCATTATAAGTCATGGTGCGTGTCTTTAATGCCATTCTCACTTCTCTATCCACCCATGGTTTCTGGTTAGGGAAGCTTCGGATCTTTACAGTTGGGATGATGGAATCAGTTAGCATATTGATGTAACTCAAGGATACTTCCGTAAACTCATTGATGTCAGCAGAGTTCGTCTTGAACATCTCCCAGTCAAAGTTGCTAAGGGCGTCCTGTAGCCTGACTTCCGACTGGTCAGTCAAACGCTTGACCTCCTTCGTCTCTGGGGGGTCCCTCTGACTTATCTGTTTGTACATAGGCAGTAGGAAAACAGCGGCATGATCTGATGTTCCGAAAGCTGGTAGAGACTTAGCTTTGTAACTGTTCTTGAACTGTGTGTAGCAGTGATCCAGTGTGTTGTCACCATGTGTAGGGAAGAGAATGTGTTGAATAAATACAGGCATGGACCGGTTCAGATGTACTTGATTGAAATCACCGGCCACAATAAGCGCAGCTTCAGGGTGCGTGTGTTGTTGTCTATTTAACACTTCTTGCAATTCTGAAACCGCAGCATCTGTGTTGGCTTGTGGAGGAATGTAGACAGCCTTGAATATTACCAAAGTAAACTCATGGGGCAGGTAGAAGGGTCGACAGACGATCGCTAGATGTTCTAGATGAGGCGAGCAGGACTTTGAGAGAACGGTGACATTTCTAGGATCACACCACTTGCTGTTTGTCGTGATGCAAACACCGCCACCTTTCGATTTTCCAGTATCCTCAGTCCTGTCAGAGCGAGCAGCAGAGAAAAACTCCACCAGAGTGATGGCACAGTCCGGTACAAGTTCAGTTAGCCATGTCTCAGTAAAGCATAGAATGTTAGTCCCTGATGTCTCTTTTAAACTGTATCCTCGCTCTTAGTTCATCCATCTTGTTCACAAGAGACTGGACATTGCCTAGGAGAATGCTTGGCAGTGGAGGCCTATGAGCTCTATTCCTCAATCTGTTACGGGCCCCGGCTCGTTTTCCTCGGTATGGCTATGATATGAGGAGAGGGTATGTATTTAACTGGGATAGATGGCAAATACACTAATTTCCCCAAAAGTTGGTGTATCCCTTTAACACAAAATACCTTATGAATGTGCGTGTGTGACGTTGGGGACGCAAAACACCAAGTAGCAAAGCACAGAATAGACTGTTACGTAGGCCGACAAAGCTAACATATCCTGTGTCAGTTTGAATCTCATCTCCTCTATAGTATTTTAGATATTTTCAATAAGTTCAGTATTCACACCAATGCGCAACAATTCTGGAAATGGTTTGGAAAAATTAATGATGGAAAAAAGTTATTAATTGTGAAATTACGCATGCTGGAATGCATGTCACGGACCACCTGCAATGACGCCGCGGACCACCAGGGGGCCGCGGACCACCGGTTGAAAACCCCTGATCTAAAAGGTTTCATAAATGTCCCAAGGAAAACAAAATGAAGGGGATCCACTGTGGAGATCCAACAGGAACCGCACAACTCCAAAATTGTCCACACGTCTAAACCAAACGCTCCCGCTGTTCGCTGTAGAATCTCGTGTCTCACTGCTCTCACGACATGCACATCTGTGGCCTATATGCAATTAGGAGAACAGGCAAACTTATGTCCCCAGGTGTATCGACTGTGTACGTGTTAGTGTGCTGTCTAAACCTCACTTCTTAACAGTATCGCTTGCCACTCTCTTGATGTGGTGTGTTGGCTACCTCTGATGTTACAGGAGATGACTGCACACTCACTGGATCAAGAGATGGAATAGCTGGTTCAGAAACTATGTTCTCCAATACAGGCAAGTCTGCTGGAATGTAAGGAGACTCTGGTTCTTGGTTGCTTGGAACATCCAACTCTGCAAGTTGGGCCAGCATCTGGTCAGCATGGGGTATCGTGTTCCAAAGATCCGACGAAGATCCAGCGTTTGCTGTGTATGACACAGGATTTCAACTGAAACCACGCCTGGTGTCCACTTCTCTTCTCTGCCATAATCACAAACTAGTACTTTGTAACCTAACCCACCTTGAATGACCTGACTTTAGCGTGTACCTGTCGGCGAGCATGCTGTCCCTCGTGCTTTCTCCACTTCGGCTGCCCTGCTTGGCTTCAGCAGGTCGAGTTGAGATCATGGATGGTGATTCCTTTGTGGTGGAGTGCGGAGTGCTGCGACACATCAGTTAGAATGCAACCAGTCGGTGATGGATTGAAACTGTTCCCGTGGAGTGCTTCAATGAATGCTTGAATGTTTGCACAAAACATTCCACAAGGCCATTTGTGGCTGGGTGAAAAGGTGCAGATGGACAATGTGTTGTTGTTTTCAGTGAAGAGCAGGAGAGGCAGCTGGAAAAATATATTCTGATGGCAGCAGATATTTATTTTGACCTCTCTCACCTGTTGAAGTGAGGAAATTAGCATACACATATGCAGTGGCCAACAATGAGCCTTTTTGGCATAATTGGGTTGAGAAGGAGATGGCTGGCGCCTACTGTTTTTCTGGATTTCTAAAGGGACATCCGTCTCTCTCAATCAGAACACCAGAGGCCACCAGCTTGGCCCGTGGCAGTGCCTTTAATAGGCACAATGTTGGCATGTTCTTTGATAATCTGGAGGAAGTGATGAGAAGAAACAAATTTCAGCCACAGTCCATATGGAATATGGATGATACGGGCATCACAACGGTACATAGGCCAAATAGGGTGGTAGCCAGGAGAGGAAATAAACAAGTGGGGTCATTGACCTCTGCCGAGAGGGGAACCCTTGTGCCCCTTACCTGTGCGGTCTCCGCAACAGGCACCACTATACCTCCCTATTTCATATTCCCCCGAGTCCATTTCCATGACCATTTCCTGACGGGTGCCCCCACAGGAAGCATAGGAAGGGCAAATCCATCTGGCTGGATGAAAGAAGACCACTTTGTCCACTTTCTGATCCTTTTCATCAATCATACCAGGTGCAGCAAGGAAAGGCCATGCCTCCTGCTCCTGAATAACCACAGTTCACATTTATCAGTGGATGGGCTAAATGTAGCCAAGGACAATGGAATCGTAATGTTGTCCATTATTCATTCCGTGTCCGAAAGAGTGTTTCATTGGCATCGCACACAAACAATGACTGTAAAATAGTATATAAAATTATATTTATATGTTATTATTGCTTATTCAGAGAAAAGTTTATGTTTTGACACGCTTATTTAGGAGTCCAGAACTAGTGCCATTTCGTTCCATAGACCTCTCCAGAATAAGTCCCGCCTCCGTAACTTCCGTATCCATCCAACTTCCGGTCGGCAAATGTCTATGGGAAATAACATGGCGTTTCGAAAGATCGTACCGGTCAAACTCTGTAGGTGACAAAGTAGAAAAAGCTGGTGGGCCGATTGGCCTACACACTTCTGCCATCTAGGAGGGCGTTAGATCTTGCTCACAACCCAGTCACAACCTAACATGATGGTCATTTTCACGTGTGATTCATGCGTGATTTCAGTGGTCTATAAATGTAAATCGTTTGCAAGGTTCAGCCTCTTTTCAACATGACTTAACTTTGGTTTGACTGTGCGAGTTTGTTGGCTGTTATTGAGATATTTGAAAAAGAAAAAAATTGCCGACGAAGACACTAAAGACATGACGAGATGAGTTTTTTTTCCATGAATAACAGATAATGATAAGCAGACTAGGAATCAGAGGCTGAATCGTATTGAGTCGATAGCTTTATTTTGCATGACCTTGATCAGAACAGTAACGTTTTCAGAATGTATTAACAACCTATCAAACATGATGATTTCACGGTTAGTGCCACCTCTGTAGACAGGCTCTGGTGTCACGAACTCCATTTCGGTGAAGACAAACTATGAAACATTGCCGTTACTATGCAACCTTGACTGGGGGAGTCGCGGCGTCTGAAGCGTGCGTTAGCTTAGTGCTTCTTACTGATATATTTCTACTTTAACAGCACCGACAATCAAAAAACGCAGTGGAAACTAGATGGCAGAACTGTGTAGGCCAATCGGCCCACCATTTTTTTCTACTTCGCCACCTACAGATGTTTTACCAGTATGATATTTCGAGACGCCATGTTATTTCCCATAGACATTCGACGCCCGGAAGTTGGATGGATACGGAAGTTGCTGAGGCGGGACTTATTCCGGAGAGGTCTATTGGTGAATCGTCTTATGATTCATCTTAGTTAACTATAGAATCTTTGATGTGATGGCTTTTGTGTATATCCACGTGCAACCATTTTACTTAATCATGCTCTCATTTTACTTAATCATGCTCTCATTTTACTAGATTGTGCTCCAAGTGTAGTAAATTGTGTGCACATTTGACTAAATACTGTAGTGTGCTCATTTTACTAAATTGTGCTCTCATTTTAATTTTGGTAAAATGGGCACACAATTTTGTAAAATGTGGGCATGATTGAATGAAATCTACACACGATTTACTAAATTGAATGCACAATCAAGTAAAATGAGACCACAATTTAGTCAAATGAGTGCACATCCTGTTGATATATGTAACGGATGCCAGCTAGCTTAGCTGTGCTTGTGGAACGTTGGTAAACCTCACTCCCCGACGCCTCAAGAGTGCTGCTGGCATGCGAACCAGTAGCCTGGGCTAGCCAGAACGAGGCTACAGGGTACACTTGCCATTAAAATTACACCTCAGTCCAGGTGCTGGTTATGCACTCGGTTTGCAAACTGCCAAAACAAAAAGCTCACCGACAAACAAGGGTATGCTGGCCTGTTCTTCTTCAGTAAGTTTTTTTGGCAAGTGTACCATGTAAGGGCCAGCAGCCAGACCAATGGATACCTTGTCTTAGCTGAATTACTGAAGCTAAGCAGGTGTGGGCCTGGTTAGTACTTGGATGGGAGACCTCCTTGGAAAACTAGGTTGCTGCTGGAAGTGGTGTAGGTGGGTGGCCAGTAGGTGGCACTCTTCCCTCTGGCCAAAAATGATCGATCCCAATACCCCAGTGCTGTGAAGGGTACACTGCACTGTTGGAGCTGCCGTCCTTCGGATGAGACGTTAAACCGAGGTCCTCACTCACTGTGGTCATTAAAGATCCGATGGCACTTATCGCTAAGAGTAGGTGGTTCCCTGGTGTCCTGGCTAAATTCCCAACCTGGCTCATTCAAGCTGGCCCCCTAATCATCCCCCACTGTAATTGGCTCATTCACTCCCTCACTCTCCACCTCAAGCTGGTGTGTGGTGAGCGTTCTGGTGCATAATGGCTGCCGTGCATCACCCAGGTGGGTGCTACACATTGGTGGTGGTTACTAGTGAGGTCCCCCCCATCCATGTGTTGTAAAGCGACCTTGGGTACCATGAAAGGTGCTATATAAGTCTTATATTAATAATAATATTAATATTATGTAGCCTCGTTCTGGCCTCCTGGTGAATAAGGCGAATAGCTGCAAGTTAGTCATTGGGCTGTATGTTGTCAGTGTGTGGGTTGTGTGTTGATTCCATCAGGCAGTTAAAATATAAGGCTATTCAGTGCAAAAGAGCAGCACTGGTGTGTGCCTCTCCCCTGCAGACAGGCTCAGTAGAATGACCCTCACCAGGATCCTGATTGCTGGAGGGCTGCTGAGCTGCCTCTACACTCTCTGCTCCTCCACAGCAACACCAGAGCCGTGAGTACAGCCATTAAATCGACCAACTGCTCACCCCTCTCATAACTCCTGCTGGCGGAAATTACACAGAGAGAGACTGAACTAATCAGAACATAATGAGAGATACAGAAGGTTAAGAGTTGCTTGTGTATGTAAGTACTGACCAGGAGCTGGTAAATCAGGGAAATCATATAACTCAGGTTATATGGTGTCATGTTTGTTTTAGTAAAGAACTGTTGTTAATGATACAATTACTTCCACGCTACTATTAGATGATCTAAATAATCTTGGTCACGAGTTGGCAGCTTGGCAAGCAATCTATAGGCCTTTTCACACAGAGATCACGCTAAATTTCCGGGAAGAGGGGACGTCTTTTTGCCGTCTTTTTGTGTCTGAAAGCGAGGTGAAAATTTGCCGGCCTGCTGATCTGTTCACATGATGCGGCATTTTGGAGAGCCAGGAGGCAGGATCAGCTATAGTAAATTAAATTGTGACGTGCAACAGGGGGCGTGTAGAGTGATAGTCGTAGGCCATATGTACGTGGGCTTTTAGATAGGCCTACAGCAGGTGTGTGATTTCAAAAACCATGGCGGGAGAACCGACTGCGCTTTGGTTAGCTTGCATTTGGTTAGCTTTGCTGTTGCTGTTAGAATGTTAAATTCTTGCGATAGATGTCTTCAGACAATAAAACGTAATTTGGAAGGGAAATTGAAGAGAAGAGTTGCCCCTTGCCTTGGCCGTACAATGTACTGTGCGTACAATTTATTCATGAAATCGTTCAATATTACAACAATACAAATAGCTTGTGTACCGTCTTAATTGAAACATGCTTCGTGCACAAATGATAGCCTAGGGCAAAGAGAATGGACATCTCAACAAACAAAGTTTGGGACAACCAAACAGCAGTGTAGCCAAAGCAAATCCTAATTGTTAGGTTACCATAGCTGTCTTTTCTCTGGGCCTATCGGAAATCGCGACATAAGCACATTGGTTTCTTTTTTCTTTTCTTTCTTGTTCGCGTGTTGGGTAGTGAAGCGATAATGCATTTAAAACTGTAATGTGAGCCAGAGCCGATATGGCCAGAACTGCTGCTCTGTAAAGGTTAGTTGTTGTGGTAAACGGTTCGCGAGAAAAGTAACTTTAATTTAATCATATTTTTTTGCGCCCGTCTCCCTACCCATTCATCTTGGTGAAATACTTTGCGAACTTTCCCTAGATGCCTAGATAAGCATTAGCCTACAATCAGAGGATATACATATAGGGCAGACAGACCAGGGTATATGCAGGAATCATAGAGATGAATTTACTACCTTTTACTACCTCCACAATATTTTTTACTACCAACACGACATCAAGCAGCAGCCCTTTTTTTGGGGGAGGGGGTGGGAGGGGTATGCAAAGCGCCACTTACTACTAACTATAAGGTATAAGTGTGATACTGTTACACCCATCATACATATTAGGTACACTAATGTTTAATTGTGATCATTAAGTATCGTCAGTCAATTATGTTTCAGTTTCAGTTGTCCTTACCTTAACCCTAGCCCTTGAGTTATCCTAACCATAGCCCTTAGCCCTAATAAGGTGAATAACCTTGCCACTTCTTAAAAACAAATGACACTTAACAACCATAAACATTAATAAAGATGAATAATAAAAAGTGTGTCACATAACACACACTTACCCACAAATACACATTTTCACACATGCAGACTTAAGCAGTGAATTACTATCCCAAAACAGCGATTTATTTCATCACAAGAAACACATCACAAGGGGTAACATGTAACAATAACTTACACTGGACTCATTCAATGATGAATGGCACTTTCAACATGTCCCAAAAACTAATTTTAAGAGAGAAGTTGTAACAATTTAACCTCTATTCATCAGATGATAACTGGCAGACAGAGAGACAGAGGGAGAGAGTGAAAAAACGGGAAAGAGAGGGAGAAAAAGAGGAGAGGAGGGGCTGTGGGAATTGAGATGGCAGTACACATGGACACATATGTAGAGACGGAGAAAAGAGATGAAAAGCAAGAGATGAATGGACAGGAAGGGAGAGAATGAGAGAAATTGTGAGATTAAGACAGAGGGGAGAGGCCCAGTCACAAAAGTCTCAGTTGTGAGGACTTCTCTTCAATTCTTCATTGGATGCCTCCATGCTAAACAATTACAGGCCCATATCCAATCTACCTTTCATTGGCAAAATTATTGAAAAAGTAGTCTTTAATCAATTAACCACCTTCCTAACATCAAATGGGTATTTTGATTACTTTCAGTCTGGTTTTCGGGCAAATCACAGCACTGAAACAGCTCTCGTTAAAGTTTCCAATGACATACGCCTCAACACAGATTCAGGTAAAACATCAGTCCTAGTGCTACTGGACCTTAGTGCAGCATTTGACACTGTTGATCACAATATTTTACTACACAGACTAGAACACTGGGTTGGATTTACAGGCATAGTTATCAGCTGGCTAAAATCATATCTACAAGAAAGGAGCTTCTTTGTTGCCATCGGAAACTGTACCTCAACACCAACGTCCTTGACCTGTGGTGTTCCCCAGGGGTCGATCTTGGGGCCACTATTATTCAACCTCTATATGCTCCCACTTGGACAAATCATTCAAAATAATTTGATTTCATATCATAGCTATGCAGATGACACACAAATTTACTTAGCTCTATCACCAAACAACTATGGTCCTCTTGAATCTATGTGTCAGTGTATAGAACAAATCAACACCTGGATGTCTCAAAATTTTCTTCAGCTGAACAAAGAAAAAACTGAAGTAATTATATTTGGTAAAAATGAGGAAAGACTTAGGGTTGCCACTCTCCTTGACACAAAAGGGTTGAAGGCAAAGGATACTGTTAAAAACCTTGGTGTATTAATTGACAGTGATCTAAATTTCAACAGCCACATGAAAGCGATAACTAAATCAGCTTTTTACCACCTCAAAAATATTGTCAAACTCAGAGGGCTGATGTCAAAACATGACTTAGAAAAACTCATTCATGCATTTATCTCCAGCAGGGTTGATTACTGCAATGGACTGTTCACAGGCCTTCCTAAAAAGACTATTAAACAGCTTCAGGTGATACAAAATGCAGCAGCTAGGACTCTAACAAAAACTAAAAGAACTGACCACATTACTCCAATTCTTAAGTCCTTGCACTGGCTTCCAGTAAGTCACAGAATTGACTTTAAAGCACTATTGCTTGTTTATAAATCAGTAAATGGAGCAGGACCTAAATACTTGTCAGACATGCTTCAGCAGTACACACCTTCTCGTCCTCTCAGGTCCCAGGTGAAAAACCTGCTAGTAAAACCTACAGTTAGAACTAAACATGGTGAAGCAGCTTTTAGCTGCTATGCGGCTCAGCTGTGGAACCAACTTTCGGATGACATTAAAAAGGCCCCAACTGTAGCCAGTTTTAAATCTAGACTTAAGACCAAACTGTTCTCAGACGCTTTCTGCTAACTGTGCCGAGTTACAAATTCTGAATCTGCCTCGATAATTATTCTACTTTGTCTTTTATTACTTTTTTTACTACTTTTGCCTTTGTTTTTGCTTACTAATTATTCTTTATTTTTAAATGATTTTACCTTGTGTTTTATGTTTTCCTTTTATTATGATCTTTACCTTTTAACTATTCTTTGACTATATTGCCCTTCTATGCTTTTATTTGTTATTATCGTTTGGTTTTGTTTATGTAAAGCACATTGAATGACCTCTGTGTATGAAATGTGCTATATAAATAAACTTGACTTGACTTGACTTGACTTCCAATTGGCGGAGCTCTTCTTTTTTTTCTTTTTGCCTTCTGCGAAGTGTGTTGGACTTGATTATGAGTTCGGCCATTTTGGACCCAGCCTTTCCCTCAGCCTGCTCGGCCAACTTGTCCGCGTCATTTTCAAGTGACTCACAAACACGGCTTAGTACCTCATGCTGGGTTCTGAGGTCCAAAAGCTCCTCCTCCAATGCCTTCCTCTGAAGAGCATGTGCAGCACTCTCCTTTTTTCTTTCGTTCTCCAGGTACAGTCTATACTGAGATCTTGCAGATGAGGCAGAGGCAAGGAGCTCCTTTGTCAGAGGCACTTTTAAAACACCCCCACAACTGCTGATCCGGTCACAGACTAATCGAAGTGATTCCAGCGTTCGATCCTGGAGATTGCATGTTTCCACCTCTTTGTTAATTGAAAATCCTCGTTCAACAGAGGCTTGGCCATGGGATAGAAGAAGGAGACTCTTGCAAAACAAAAAAGTCAGGGTAGGGCGTGCTGAGAGTTGTGTAAAGAAACACATCAAGGCGGTCCTTCAACGGTTTAAAGGCCAGGAAACGTTCATCTCGTCCTTCCACTGAGGTCAAGGATATAAACTGCTGAATGATAACATCACCTACAATTTTGACAAAGATATAATCATTAATGACATTTAAGTACATTTCAGTCTCCTTAACTGCCCATTACCAAAGTAGAACACCCTTAGAACATGGCCTTCATTTGAATGACCTTTCCATTACTACTGTCCCTACACATACTGTATATATTTTCTTACCAGCTGGAATGCCACCTGTCAATTTCTTTCCCTGAAGGAATGTCTGCACTACACTCTTCATTTGCTTGATGCACCACTCCGGTTCTTGGTGGATTCTGGTGGGATCAAGGCATGCAATGTGCCTAACCATAGGAAACTTTAGGGGGGATTTGTCCTGCAATTTCCCGACCACATTAACAAGGCACTGCAAACATTCTTTCCTGAAGGTTAGCACAGAAAGCTCCCCTATCTTGCCTCCTGGTTTGCTCTGAAGGGCCTAACAAATAGGATATTTATTTGTCACATACATAGAGATACTTGTGTAAAACATGTGGTGAAATGATGTTGGTTGTCTGCTATGTGTGTGTGTGTCTGTGTGTGCGTGGTGGTGGTGGTGGGTGGTAATGCAGGAAGGAATTTAAACGGGGTGGAGCGTTTATACATGGGATATGCAAGTCTAGTAGCCTAGATTGGTGTATGGTGTATGAGTGTGAAGCATTAGTGTAGAATAGTGTGTGTGTGTGTGTGTGTGTGTGTGTGTGAGAGAGAGAGACATGTTTGTGTGTGTGGAAGTGCTGGATGGTGCTGTGTGTGAGGGGGATGGGGGTTAAGATATAGAAAAGACAGAGGAGATGGAGATGTGCATGTGAAAGAGTGTGTGTGGGTATGTGTATGAGTGAGGGAAGAAATTGTGATGTGTGGGGGAGGAGGGTGGGGGTGGGACAGGGGCTGTGGCGTATTGGGAGGGTGTGTGTGTGTGTGGGGGGGGGTGATGGGATATGTGAGTATAGTTCAGGATGAGTTCAGGATGCATATATAGTACATTCACAGCACTGATTGGAAATGAAACTATGACAAATTACAAATTTAAAAAAAATTCTAACAATTTAACTGGAGTGAAAAAAAGGTTTGGTATATCCTCATGGATGTGGCTCTGTTTAAGCTACAATACCAAAGGCCTGGTGGTGAAGACAACTAAAGTTTGGAAGGTAACCATTACCAACCACACAATTACAACAGCTATATTGCTTACCACAGAGGTTGTTAAATCATGCCCATTGTTACTCATTCATTTTCAACCGGTTCAAAGCAAGTCATTATTTATGCCGACAGCACAATTCACGCATGACATTGAAATGATCTGCACAGTAATTACCTTGATGGCAGATTCAGCACCCAGGCCGATGTCCACATTTTTAAGAGAGACCCAGTTCTTCTCCTCAGATACCTGGATTGTGATAATTTGCAGTGAGCTTCGGTCCTGCAAAAGTTCCCTTTTAACAAATCGGCGCAGTAAAGCCTTAAAAGTACAAGAAAAACTGTTAGCAATCAAGCCACACCTGTCAACTGATACAGTTTAGTCACATTCAAATGAGGACAGTAACTCTACAGTAAATACAGTTCTTACCATCAGGAGTTCTTTCAGATCTTTAGCCAAAAAGGGCAGCACAGGCTTGTCGGTCTGATACTTGGTCAGGAAGGGGCTGAAGCTTCGTGCAACTGACAAGAAGAACTGGAGCTTTGGAATTATTAAATCATCAGCCTGGGCAGCCAAAATGGTATCATATGACGCTGTGTTGGGGTTTGGCACCTTTTTCTTCTGAACTGCATCAACATATGTTGAAATCATGGGCCAAATCTCGACAGCTCTCTCAGCCACGAGGGACATTTTCAACCCATCTGTGGCCACAAAAAGATCGGGGAAAGGTAGAAGATCCTGTGGTGGCGGTGTAATCTTCTCTACGGGCAGGAACATTGTGGAAGATGTAGTGCAACGCTCGCAACAGTTTGTCTACCTGCCATGTTGTGAATCCTGCCTTCATGGCATTGTGGAGGGTGTGCAAGCCACAACTACCAACACTGATGAGTTGTGCATCCCCATGAAGCTCTGAATGTTCGTTCTGAAGGAGCTTCAGCAACTTGAAATTGACATTTGGGCCATCCATACGGACAGACAGCAGGTGTCTCGAGTTGAGTTGTGCAACACATTCCTGTGAATTGACACAAAAAAACAAAGTTTATTAAAAAATAATGTCTTGGTAATGTTTTTGGTAATTCATTAAATAGACAGTAGATAGACAATAAATACAGTCCCAGTAAGTATCTGTCAATAATTTTTTTCATTTGTAGTATTCATCTTTCAGAAATATACCAAATCCTTCATCTGAAAATCACACCCCAACATACACTACACCAGTGGTCCCCAAACTTTTTCTTCCGAGTGCCAGCTCACTATGCCTGGCTCTAAGAGAGGGCCAGAGACTCGGAGTATATCAGTAACCATAAATAGCTTAGTGCTGTGAACAACAGCCTTAGTTGAATATTCCATTACATTTCATCATAGGCTACTGCAATTTAATACCATTGTTAGCTGTGTTTATGTTGCCATCATGCCATATCAGTGTAAAATACTAATAAAAAGACTTTAGCATTCCCAAAAGTAATTAGCAGAGTCCCAAAAGTATTTTATTCAAAATATGTGAACTCTGTGTCTTTGCATACACAGCTCAAGTTGTGAACAAGCAATATTCAGCAAATAATTTAAAGTTCTCAAACTATATGAGTTTTATGAAATGCTGGCAAAAACATCTGAAATCACCTGATGAGAACTTTCTGAACTCTATGAACATTTTAACGAGTGAATAAAAAATAGAAATAATTATCCCAGAAAGTCCCAGAAATATGACTTGAATAGAAGTTAGTTAGTTAGTTATTTACAATTCATTGATAAACTTTTAGAATACTTTGAGCACTGATGCAGTCCACCACTCCAGGGACCACTGCACTACACACACGAAATAATAGGCTACCATTGGAAAACAGTGTTCACGCTGAAGGCTAGCTTAGGCTAACTATGACATAAACGACAATAAGAAATAAACAAGAAAATATCAACTTACTTTAATACTTTGCAGCAAGTCTTCAGCCCTTGCATGACCAAGAAACTGCGACCCAAAATATGAAGAGGTCACGCGGTCATCTTTCCAGAACCGAACGTGAATATCCATTTGCTTCTTCTTTGCTGACTGGTTCAGAGACTTGTCAAACATGACAACATAAGGCCCAGAATCATTGATGCTATTTACAAGAAGCGTCTTAAAATGTGGAGCAATGCCGAACCCAAGTATGTATGCTGTTTTATCCTTGCCACACGCAAAACTTTTGACTATATCGGAGTCAGTGAACATGTTTTGGAACAATTCCCTCATTCGAATTATAGGAATGATGGTTGGCTGCGGTGTTCAGGCACCAGATTACCTCAGCCCTGAGGGCTGATGTTTGTAACGGTAAAGTCTGCTGTCTGGCTATCGCTGCCGTGGTGGTGCTGGTAGCACTGGTTTGCTGCTGAGGTGGTGCGACGACATCTGACCTTAAATTGGCATAATTTGCCGCGATCTGTGTAGTGCTGCTAGCACCACAAAACAACGAAACAGGGAGCTGCTCTCCCCTCAGGCGAAGCCGCTACTGGTGAATGTTCGATCCACTGTGTGACTTGATAGCGGTAATGCCGTTCCAGGTAACATTTATAGTTTTTTTGCAGACAGTGCAAAATCCTTCCCGGTCATTCTCCATGACGGGCTTAAGCCAGTCTTTAAATGACGGGTCGTCAACCCAAGTTTGCGAAAACTTACATTTCCCCATTTCACACTGTACATTTGGTAGAAAATAGAAGCAAGTGGCTAATCTCAATTTAGGCAAAAAGGCGGAAAATTTTGGCGTCGCTGATAGGCTATAAACCACGGAACTCTACACAGGTTACTTCTACGTCATTGCAATCAACACACTCAGGTCCTGTAAGCGCCGTATATATCTTTAAACTAGGCTAGATGAAGTTAAAACATGTGGACACAAATATTAAGCAAAAAAATGAAAACTCATTATATATTGACGTGGTGATGAAAAAAATACTACCAAGTCAAAATGCGTTTGTTACCTTTTACTACCTTTCAAGGGCCTTAATTTCGTTAGATTCTTTTTACTACCTTTTACTACCGCGCGGACACCCTGGTGTGTGTGGGCAGGGGGTCACTGCAGGGAAATGAGATGTGAGATCTAAAACAGAGAAGGTGATGTGTGTGGTGTGTGTGTGTGTGTGTCAATACATGGGAAAGTCTGACTGTATAAGACAGAGACAATGACAGAGACAGTACAGTACGTATACGTAAGTAGGCTAGATATCAGGCATGATGTGCTGCTTGCACAGTAAGAGTTGTGTGGTGCAGAGTAGAGCAGAGAGGGGTGGATCACTACGACTATAGGTTGTGTGTGTGTGTGTGAGAGAGAAAGAGAAAGAGAAAAGAGGAGAGAGGAAAGAGAGAAAGAAGAGAGGACAGAGAGAGAAAGAAAGAGAGAGAGAGAGAGAGAGGGAGAGAGAGAGAGAGAGGGAGGAAGAGAAGAGGTCTGAGAGTGGCGAGATGAGATGGGCCATTTAGTCAGTAATTAACCTGTGATTAGAGCCAATGACTAATTTCCAGCACAAAGTCACCTTGCTGTGAAGAGCCAGTGGTCTCTGTAGGGCTGGACTAGAGTTCATCAAACGGCTCTACTCTGATGCAGCTGGAATATAGAACACTACATCTCCACAGCAACAGAAGCACTCAACACTGCTATGTCTGGAGGTTCATTCACAAAGCGACTCACAAAGCTAACTAGAAAACATTCAGGATCCAAATCCATTGTAGGAACATTTCTACGGTTCTGATTCTCTCAAACATCCTATACTGCAATCCTATACTGAAACAAAACCAATTTCACATGCGGAGTAAAAACACCATTTTCAATTTTAGTTTAACCGGTTAATAATTGCATTTATCGTTCCGATTAACCTTCCTTTGAATATTATTCAAAAGTCCATAGGCTTGGAAAGTCACCTGCTCACACAGTGTTCCCCAGACCCCTTATAGGATGAATTCAGTCAGATTTTATGAATCAGTGTCTCCCCTGTATAAAAGGCTAGTTGATAAACACGATTTTTATATCGAACGATATATAACTGCCTTTTCCAAGCTAAATTACTGAAACATTGTGTGAAATAACATAGGCTACCAGGGACACTAGGGAAATATCTATAGGCCTGTCATGCAGTTGGTAGCACCACACATAGGTTAGGCTATTATAGGGCTTAAAACAAGGACATTTTCTGTGCCTGAAGTTAGGATATCAGACATTTTTGAAGATCTAATATTATATAGGCCCACGGTTGTCAAACTGGGGTACGCGTACCCCCTGGGGTACATGGACTCATTTCAGGGGGTACGCGAAAAAAGATCATGCCTTTTCAAACGTTTTCTCTATCCCACGTTGGTAACTTAACTTCCGCATTTGCACTGCACATTAAAAACTTACTTTCTCCGCATTAACAAAATATTCGAGAGTGGAGACAGAGAGGGTAAAACAGCGTTTCTCAAACTGTGGGTCGCGGAGACATGTCAGGTGGGGCGCGAACTGACGTGAAAAACAGGAGTTTTTTTAAATTTATTTTGTTATCTGTAGCCTAGGCCCAGGTAGCACCAGATGCGCAATGGACGCACTGTGTTATTCATAGGGAAGCGCTCATGTCAAGGCAGCTTAGTTAGTCCCGACCTGAATGAGATTTTGAACGAGGTTGTGAGAGTGGTGAATTTCATCAAGACCCGGCCCTTAAAAGCGTGTCTATTCTCCTCACTTTGAGAGGAGATGGGAGCTGACCAAAAGGCTGTACTGTTTCACTCCGAGGCAAGGCTTTCCCGAGGTAAAGTGCTGTCGCGTGTTTGAGCTCCGAGTCACCTCTTCTTGGAGGAAGAGCGCATGTTTGAATCTGCAAGCACGTTCACTAATGAACATTTCTTGATGAAGCTGGCCTATCTTAGCGATATATTTGGAAAGCTCAATGAGTTAAATCTCCAGTTACAAGGCAAAGACAAGCACCTAGCAGATAAGATCACTGCATTCAACAAGACGATTGTGTGTGAGATTAGGTGCAGATCTATTTAAAATCATTATATTCAGCACATTTGTAGGCCTATCATATGTTGACTATTGATGAGATTTGTATCATATGTTTATGATCCTATTCACTATTCTCGACAAAATTGATAAAAATAAAAATTAATAAAACAATTTTAAAAAAACTTGTTAACAATTGGTGGTGTTGGGGGTACTCCGGAAGATCATAATGTCTCAGGGGGTACATGCCTGTTAAAAGTTGATATAGGCTAATTGCTTACTTTCAAATCTCCCCCCATGCCTGAATTCAGGCACAGTGTTTTTAGCCTTGATGTCTAATGTGCTTTGATTTTTAAGCTTTAAGGCTGTTGGACAAAAAAAAAAAAACCCTATAGCATTGAACCACCGACCATAAATCAATTTGCAAAGGCAATGTAATTTTTAAAGGAACAACGTTCTAACCGGTTACCATTTAGAGGAGAGGCCTTGGAACACCGGAACAGGAACGAAAAAAAATTGTTTTTGCTCAGAATGAACCGAAATAAAAATAATTCTGTTTTCAGTCCCTGAAATCAAGTAACAAGTATGAATAAGTGACATGAATGATTATTCTGCTCCTTAGTTTATTTCAACCAGGCAACCAGATCTGGGTGTTAGCTTTCCTATCAAACTGTTTAAATTAAGCGGAGCACACACAAGTATCAATCCTAGACACCTCAATGCCATGAGATATCTAACACTTTTAAGGTCAGTATGGGTCCTCTCGGTCTCTTACCGTCCTGGAAGACGCGCTCGACGTTCAGGCCGTAGGTAGCACAGGTCTCGTAGTAGGTGCATCGCTTCAGGTCGTTGGAGAGCTTCCGTGCACGCGTGTCCTCAATCACACGGGGGTTTGCCGAGCTGATGGCGTCTGGAGGGAGGGGGGACAATAAGACCGGCTGGTTTAAACCACAGCAGGCAGCACACACTGATAGTGTCCACATGTACAACGGCTGTAATGGTAATGAAATCATAACAGCTCATCAGCAATCACTTAAAAGGCCCCATACTCTACATGTACTGCTTATAAGCATTTCGTAGCCCTTTTCAGCGGGGAAGTCCTGCAGATAGGCATACAAATGTAATGGGGTTATCTTCAATTGCAGTGCATAAATCCATTCAACCCATTCTGGCTTTATTCATTTAGAAGGCCAGTGAAGCGACAGTGAGTGAGTGGCAACACAAATACATATCAACTGTGTTCAAATCTCAAGAACTAAATCTTCAGACTTGATGTAAACATGTATATTCTCACTGTTCTTTATATATAATTACTTCATATATGAATGCTCGTACTATATAATTGTGAACCACAAGAGAAAAATCAGTGTTGAGACTGAGGATAACATGCATAAGGAAATGATGGCAAGAACTCCATGCTACCAGCAGATGGCAGTTAGCCCCCAGAATCTAATCAAGATGGACGAGCAACTGTGCAAATTATAGAAAAAAGGGAGAATGTTAGGGAGAGGTTGATGGGTAGGCTTCTGATTTTAGTATTAATGAGGTGAAAGATGTTGGAATAGTCAATATTGTGCTTTAAAAGGTAGGGTAGGCGATACTGGAGGACGTTGCGTTTGTGTATGATTAAGTTTATGTTTCTTATGTTCTTAGACACTTTCATCCAAAGCAACTGACATTACATTTGAACCAAAGACCAAACGGTGCTCACTCCTGCCTGCAGTGCTCCCAGAGAAACTCCACAGTGTTTTGTTTTTGTTTGGGGGACAGGCTTCCCCCAGATGGCTTGTTCCCAGTTCATGGAGCCAAGGTTGCGTAGGAAGACCATTTTTTTTAGAGAATAGAAATCTAGCGGATTGTGAGGAGATATTTGCTGAATGTGACAAAAAGTGTTACGTGTTATAAATCACAGTATCGCTTACCCAGGGCACTACACAAATTAAGGAGAGATTTCTGGAAGAGCTTCTGATCAGCACATCAACAGAACAGCTTCTATGACTGTTCATGAATCAGAGAAGAGAGGTTGGAGGAGAGCTCCTTGGAGAGGTGCTTACCTTGCGTGCCGACCAGGACCAGAGGGACCTCGGCGGTGTTCCGGTAGTTTGCCATTCGGCTGTAGTAGTGGTACACCGTCTGGAAGCTGATCTCGTCCTCCAGGCTGAAGACAAAGATAACAGCATCCACCCACAGAGCAAACTGGAGAGAGAGAAAGAGAGAGAGAATAAGACAAAAAATAAAACAGCTGGTGATAACTGAGGGATCAGTTCCCTCAATCAAACCAAATATACACATTTATATTTCTCTGTAAAAAATAAATGTTAGGGACCAATGAGTGTAATACCCACCTGTGCCTCAGGGGGGCCTCCTTCATCTCTGATGAGGAGTAAGTAGCTTTGACCATCCACCACTATCTCCTTCTTAAATCGGCCACCTGAGACAAGTAAGCACATGGGCATAAGCTGAGTGCCATGAACCTCCACACAAGCAGACACAGTAGGGCAGAGCTACTCTAGAGAGATTAATGAATGGACGACTGATTAAGATGGAGACAGGGAGAGAGCTCCTTCGATGGTAGGGGATGGTAGACCTGTGCATGAGGGTGGCTGTGCTGTATGGAAGTTGGTATGTCAGCAGTACAGTCCTGTATACCAGTGACCAAGAGAGGGAGAGATGTTGCCCCACAGGTCATAGTTAACTTCACAGTGGAGGGGAGTGAAGTGGTGTGTGTGTGTGTGTAAGAGAGAGAGAGAGAGTGTGTGTGTGTGAGAGAGAGAGACTTTTAAATTTGTTCCGCTCACTGCCCATTTCCATATGATTGTTGACACACTGAACACATTATTTAATAATAAAACAATGAATATGTAAACACCTGGGAAAATCTAACAATCAAACTGCATGCTCGTGAGACTGGGAGGCACAACCCAACTAACAACCCAACACTTTGCCGTTCGAGCGAGGACTCCCGCGGCTCCCACAGACGGCGAGCAGCAGGGGCGTCCTAATGTCACGGCCAGCCGCTGATTTTCTCTGCGTCATGTGTGAGCAGAAGCAGAGGGGACAGAGCATCAGAGGGGTAAAGCCCATCTCATTTAACCAACTTTAAGAGGATTGGCAGCACTGCAGAGGGCAGAGCGAGGCTGTCACCGAGTGAGAGGGTCTTAGCCTGATCATCACTAACTGTGGCTTAAGCCGCTTGAGCAGCAAGGAGCTGAAGGTCAGAGAGAAGGGATGGCAGGCAAAGCAAGACAAAAAAAGAGAATTCATGAAACAAAAACAACAATTATGAAAAAAGAGAATTAAATAAGAGTGATGGAGAAAGGGAAGAAGATAGAGAGGGAGGAAAAGAAAGAAAGAAAGAAAGAAAGAAAGGAAGCAAGGAGGAGTTAAGAGAGAGGGAGAGAGAGAGGGGTAGCAAGATCCCTCCTTGCACTTGGCTTTCACTTTCTCTCCCATCTGATGCAGGATGATCCTGCTCCCTGATCTTAGCCGTGCGAGCTACTCCAGGCTGCACATACTGTAGGCTTCCCCGGGAGCTTCCCTGTCCCTGACGTGACAAACCAGCAGTTCCAATGACCCTGAACAAATATGCACCTGCGTTTCCATTCACTCCAGATTAAATTTGACTCCTCATACCCTGAGCTCTGCCAAACATCAGGCCAAAAGTGAGAGACAGACGTATTCTGCATTATAGAATCCTTAAAGCTCTGAGTTTTTGAACATTCTAACCAAGATTCCATTCCACAACAATTCAAGGTTCTAAAATTGCATGTTGATGTTAGAGCCCTAGAGGCTCTGGTTGAAGTGAATGATCCCAGATATTCTTTAAAATGTTCATTTTCCGCCTCACTGATGACAGCACACCCATCTCAAACTACAGGATTTTAAGATATTTTACTATTTTTAATGCATTACACATAATCTCAACCAATAAACTTCTCTTTGAAACACACACACACACACTACAAGATTCGAAAACAATGGAGGGCCACACACAACAGGATTCTAACATTGCCATCCCATAGCGAGGTTTCAATGAATGAATGCACCGTTTCCCCGGAAGCCGCAAATGTATCCATGTACCCAACCCATAAGGTCTTTTTCAGCCAATTACAAACAATAATAATAATAATAATTAACAATAATAATAAAAACGCATACAGGGAAACAACTGTGCTATGAACGTGAAGTTGTGTTGTCAGATGAAAATCTGGTGAAGGAAAAAGTCCTACGAAGTCGGCTTTTCACCAATTAAATTACAATTAAACATTTTCAAACTTCACCGTAGGTCTGCGTTAGCCAACCACTGTAGCCTGGTGAAGTTAGTCGAAGGGAAAGAAGAGCCTTGCTAACGTGGCATTTGTAAAGTGACGGTATGGCTATAAGGAGCTGTTTCTTTCAAAACACGCATCATGATGTGGGATTAAAAAGAAGAGTCCAAAAGGGAAGACTGATAGACATGTTGAATTAGCCTATGCTTTGACTAATCAACTTTGTGTAACCGTCAAGGTAGGCCTACCTTATACATGTTAGCCGTGGCATGTTTGATACGGTCTCTGTGCAAGGGAGGCTTATTTTGATTGTCACAATTTGTGACAGAGGGCTATTTCGTTTGTGGTTACTTACTCCTTCCTGTGCATTAAACATTTGTTATTACAGTATAACACGTGTAGCATACAAAGCAGTTCTCCCAACTTGTTCTGCTTTAAGGCCCATCCAGGCTGCTGAAGTTCTTTTGCTTTAAAAACAGTCAACCGGCTTACCAGCCAGTGTTTGATGTCTGCCTCCACATGGCATTTCAGTTTTAAAAGCTTCAGCGCCTCATTTGACATCGTAACTGTGATTTGGGCTCAACATAGTCACCTCCATTGACAAAACCATATTTGATCTAATGTGATTGTATTTTCGCAGAACCTTTTTGGTAAAATTTCATCACTAGCATTAACATCGTTTCGCTTCAGGGACTTTTCCTTTTTGTACAAGGCTAGCACCACAGCATAAGCTCGTCAATCTGAGCGGCTCAAATTGATGAGTTTTATTTAAAGTTGGAACGAGCAATATAAAAATATAGCATACTTCTTCGATAGCTGTTACTTATAAGTTTAACATGGTTACTGTAATGTGATTCCCTTTTGTGTTGACAACTTTCGGCTAACATGTTAAGATGAGTTGGTGATGTTACCAGATATCGGGCTTTCTACTTTAGATTAGATAAATTAAAGATTCTAAAGCACTTTTTGCAACTTAGCAACAGTAGTTATGGATGTCTTTGACGTCACCACCAGTGTCCCATTATGATGTAATGGTGCACACTATTAAATTATGCTGCACAGAGAGATTGATCCAGTCGGTGCTGATTCGGCAAGGAGTATGGTAGGCAAGCTTTTGGTATTTTGTAAACATGGCATCCAAGACAGCAATGACTAACGTATGGTGTAACAACTAGATGTACTGTGGGCCTAGATATTACACATTACACATTTAATATTAATATTATTGGTATTATTAATATTATTTGATATATATATATATATATATATATATATATATATATATATATATATATATATTATTTTTTTTATTAATATTTTTTGATATATATATATACACACCATAAACATAACGTTAACACAACCTATCCTAAATAAAAGTGTAATCTAATTTACTATTATTTATATGTTTATGGTTCTTAGCGGACACTCATCCAAAGTGACTTAGAGGGGCATCTATAAACATTAAATAAACATAAATATTAAACTGAAATATCTCGGTCAATTCCGTTTATCTGCAGCCATACCATAATGGCAAGACAAATAAGTTGATTTGTTGTTTTGTTATAGGGAGGCAGTTAACAATCCCTGTTGCTAATGTGGAGGAATTCCGCCATGGAAGAACCCTCCACCTTGCCAGGGGCCAGTGAGCCATTCACTCGGCGTAAACTGGGTGAAAAGGTAGGTTTGCGGTCCTCATTTTCTTTATTGTTACTTCTATTGTTACACAGGAAAGGGCCTTCTTCAAAAGGGCTGTAGGGTTCCCATGGTGATGCTAGGGTAATCTTTATGCTACATTAAGTGGTTGCTATGCTGGTTGCTAGGGTAATGATGTTGGTTGCCAGGTTGACATTATGGTAGTGGTTGCTAGGATAATTGAGAGTTGCTAGGGTAATCATATTGCTATATAAAGTGGTTGGTATGCTGGTTGCCAGGGTAATCATGTTGGTTGCTATGGCAGTTGCCAGGTGGACATTATGGTAGTGGTTGCTAGGGTAGTTGAGATGGTTGCTAGGGTAGTCATAGCGGTTACTATGTTAAATAAAGTGGTTGACATGCTGGATGCTATGGTAATTATGTTGGTTGCTATGGTGGTTGCTAGGGTAGTTGATATGGTTGCTAGCGTGTTGCAAAGGTAGTCATAGTGGTTACTATGCTAAATTAAGTGGTTGATATACTGGATGCTATGGTAATCATGTTGGTTGCTAGGTTGACATAGCAGTGGCTGCTAGGGTTTTGCTAGGGCATTACTAGAGTAGACATAATGGTTCCTATGCTAAATAAAGTGGTTGCTAGGCTGGTTGCTATGGTAATCATATTAGTTGTTATGAATGTTGCTAGCATAGTTATGAATGTTGCTAGCATTTGCATTTATTAATTTGGTAGACACTTTTATCCAAGGCAACCTACAGCAATAGAATAACATTTAAGCTCCAGTTCAGAGGAGACCATAGCTAGGAAATACCACTGCATTTGTCAATACTAGTTATGGTGGTTACTATGCTAAATAAAGTGGTTGCTATGCTTGTTTCTAGGATAATCATGTTGGTTGCTAGGTTGACATGATGGTAGCGGATGCTAGGATCTTGCTAGGGTGCCTAAGATTGATATACCTAGTTTAATAGAGAGAGGTACAGAGAAGGGGGGGGCTTAGTAGTAGAGCAGTTGGCAGTTGAAAACACAGGTGCAGCAGCTAATTCACTTAGTCCCACCCCCTTAGTTACTGTTGCTATGTCCGACAATTTGCACGCACTGTAATGATCATAAATATTATTAGCTATTAGAGCACACCTGGCTTTTACCCAAGCACACCTACAATGTGTGTAATGGAACACCTACAACACTGCCTCCACTCACTGAAGGCTAATGCGCTAAACATCTCAGTTTTTTTTTTTTTTAACAGTACATTTGAGTGGTATGGCCATGTCTTCCCTTGTCAGTTTTCATGCAGATGGTAGATTATTGGTAGGGTAATGTTCAGGAGTCGCACAACGGATCATGCATGCGCATTTTAGGCATAGGCTCTCTCTGTCTGAAAGTGCACTGAAGTTGTATATACAACTTTTTTTTTTTCTTTTTTTTAAAATCCTTTGCAAACTTTAGGGCTAAGCTCTGAATGTTTTCAACTATTGATACCAGACACCTAGTGGAAGAGAAAGCATATTTTATCTAATTCGTTTGGAATTGAACCATCGGCTTTTCTGGATACTGCTTGGTAGCCCAGCTTCTTAGCCACTGTGCTACCACAGCCCCTGTGGCGTTAAGTATGGAAATTTCATTCAAGGTCGCTGAAAGGTCATGGAAAGGGTTTGACATTGTCAGTGAAAGTGGGTGGGAACCCTGATTGAATGTTGTGTCTGATAATCTGTTATCTGTTAACATGAATTTGTATAAATATTTTCTTATTTCACAGCTTTATCTGGAATCGTCTGATTTCAATCTCCGAGACCCAAATTGCCATTTAATGAGCCCAACATATCACAGTTTACATGATCCCTACCTTAAACAACATGTTTACCGCAAGCATATCCACAGTAATCTCAAGGAAAGAAACTTGATTACTAGTGATGATATGGTATGGTCTCTATTGATTTCCTCAATTTTATTTTATTGTTAAGTCTTACATTGAGTCATGGGTATTCCCTTAATTGGCATATTATTGGAATATATTTACTTATTAATCAGTTTTGCCTAATGATGTACCTGTAGGTAGTATGTTCCCGCAAGGAATACAGAATGTACCAGGATTATGTGGATGATATCAAGAATGACTTTCAAAACAACCAACAGGTACCTATCAATTCATTGTGTTTGGTTTTTCACATAATGTATGTGCTTAATTCCAGTTACAGCAAACACATAACTATTATTCCATGTATAGAGGGAAAGACAGAAAAGGCTTCTTGAGCTGGAAGAGCAGGGTCTGATTTTAGACAACTTGACTGGGGAAGATATCAGAACCTTCTTACAAACAAATGAGCTCCCAAGACATGATGGACCACAGCAGCAGCATGGACTGGAGTAAGGAAAATATATATTTACATATAATGACTATTTAGTGATGTAAGCCTACTGTATATGAACTAAAAGGACAATGCCATTTTAAGAAGCAGAAACTATGTCATACTATTAATGAAAAATCTGAATTACTCTACACTCTACAATATGAAATTAAACCAACATGTAAATTCAAAGGCAAACAAAAAAGACAACCATCAAAGAAAAGAATGGACTGAATGGAGGAAAGCTTCCGAGTATAACGGTAAGAACAGCTTCAAATTTCTTGAAGAAATATAATCTGACGAGAGCATATTTTGCGGTCATTTTACTGTATTTGCAATAATGCCTAATGCAGAAAAGATTTGTTCGAACTAATACATAGTAATTGACATGATTGATATTTTTCACAAACAACACAGACACAGCAGACATCTACAAGAGATAAAACACGGCTACACCTCAATGAAAATGAAATAAAACATGAGTTGAACAGGAACAGATACATGAGAGACATCCAGGAGAAAAGGAGACAAAGGGTGAGATAGTTAGACATCACACACACACACACACACACACACACACACACACACACACACACATATATATATATATATAATAGGGCTGTCAAAATAACTGATTCATTTCGATTAATTAATTTGAGAAGAAATAACTGATTAAAAAAATTAGTGCAGATTAATCGTTTCCGTATGACCTTTGACCCCGAGCCGTTCTAGTCAGTAAAAATTAGACTGTAAAATGAAGGAGAGAGAAGAAAACGTGCTGCCTGGATCATTGATTGGAACATTTACTTTTAAAAAAACGGCCTGATGGTGTTGATAAAAAATAAAGTGTTGAAAATAAAGTCCTCTGCAATGTCTGCGGCAAGGAATTTGCATATCACCGGAGTTCATTAACTCTTTAGTCGCACATCAATGCAAAGAAGTGTTGACATTGACAGTGTTGACATTGAGGGGAGTGTTAATTTATTTTCATTGTGTCCCCTAGGTTATATCTGTGGCCTGAAATGCCTTGTGTGTGGAAAAAAAAAAAACTTCTTCCCGAAGCACTTTTGAATTTATTTACTCAGCATATTAGGTCATATCATAGATTATTATGGCAATTATTTGAACAGTGAAAATAATAATAAAAGAGTTTTTGAACTTTACTGTCACTAATGCTGATTAATCAATGATTCATTTGAATTTAAATATTTAAAATACTTTCACAGCAAAAATTATATATGCAATTCATTTAGATTAATTAATCACAGAGTATGTAATTAATTAGATTAACTTTTTTAATCAATTGACAGCCCTAATATATAATATATATATATATATATATATATATATATATATATATATATATATACACACACATACATACACATAGTGATGTGTTCTAGCCATGTCCTACAATCCCTGATATTTCCTCTTTTTACAGGAAATGAGTATTTCCAAACGCAGGGCTGCAGCACAGCAGGCTGAAGTGGATCGGTTGACGAAAAACCTGAGGGATTTGGAAAAGATGAGGGTACACACTAAGGATCAAACAAAACTTCTCTATCAAGTTTTTGGTAAATCAACCTCAGGTAAGCTCCATAAAATATTTGCATTGGGGGCCACTCGGAGTGAAATCAAGCAGATGAAAACCAAGCACTTCACTGTGAACGGCCCCTTAACCTACATTCCACATCATCTTCTGTGAAAGACCTGCGTGCCCAGATTTCCAAACAGTTTTCATCTGGGTTTGGGTTCAGGAGAGTTGGGTGGCCATCCCTCCTTATGTATGAGGCCAGGAGGGTGCTTAGTACACTCATCTGAGAAGTGTGTGAAAGGACATCTATGATAGCATTTGGTGGCAGTATGTGCAAATAAAATATTTGTATTACATTCTGCCTTTTAAGATATCTATTTATCTACCAATCTATCTGTGTATCTATCTATCTATCTATCTATCTACATTTTCATACCACACCCAAGGTAGGTCCGATTCCTAGCTTCCTATGATTAACAGCACCGCTGCTGGAACAAATTCTAGGGGAAACACTGGTCGTATTTCTTAAGGAGGGTTTAATCTCATTTATTGCTCTCTAATAAAATATTTCTTAAGGCGGGTTTAATCTCATGTATTGCTCTCTAATAAAGCATAATTAGTTGTGTTTGTAAAATGAATGGACACAGCTACCTGAAAATTTGTCACTGAATTATGAATGATTTAATGTTTTTTGTAGTAAAATCACCACAGAAAATTACTGTGCCAAGGAGGCCCACACTCAGACCGCTTGCTCCTTTACCAGCCAGGGGACATGACATAACAACCCAGGTAGAGTAAACAGATACTGATTTACTTTCCATTTGCCTAATACCACTTGTCGTATCCTTTTACTGGCCTCTGAATGAATCTTTCAAAAAAAAAAAAAAACTCATGATAGTTAATACCTTTAATTTGGTTTCTTTATGGCAGACATCTTCACCAGACACCAAATTGCTGTCCCCATCGGTCTACACACCATATCTACAATTGCCTTGTCTTGGCCAATTGAAGATGCTGACCAACCAACATGATCCCGAGCCTAACAAGAAGGCTAGAATTACTCAGGCTCTACTGGACCACTTAAGCAGTGATTCTTTTAAGATGCAAATTGCAGAGTGCATCCAGAACGAGACTACACTGACGAGCGGTGAACGCCGTCCTCATGTGGCAACCAGGGTGTTGAGGGGCAAGTTGGCTACTGACATATTACTGTGCCTTTTTCGCACAGTCAGGCCTTCCAAACTCTTTGTTGAGTCCCCTGAACATCATAACCAATCTGATACCTCATCTGCAAAACAATTTTACCCTTATGTCACTGAAATCATTAACAGTGTCCTTGGGGAGATCAGAGTTAAAGTTCTTGAAAGACTCCGTTTTGCTTCCTTAGGAAATTCTCCAAAGATATCTCCTCAAACCTTTGAGAGAGCACTGAACGGGTTAAGCCTTGTTCTACAGAATCTTGAGACAGGTTTAATTCTTGTTGAAGCTATAGCTGCAGACATACATGAACAAGCTCCAAGAACTGAAACTCCTGTTGAGGAATCAGGGACTAGAACACTCGCATATCAAGTTGAAGCTATTTCAGGTGATCTTATCAGAATTGCACATGGAAGTATTGCTTGCAGTCCATCAAATGACGAGGCAAGAACCTCAAAGTTGCAAAGACATGTTCAAAGCGGCAACACTCAAAAAAAAAGTCAGGTTGAACCCAAGGCTGAGGCTATGAATGCTCCCATTGTGAAGAAAGAGGATACTGTATGGGAGGCACTGGACCAAAGTCAGCCATTTGATGTTGCAAACAAAACCAAAAACATAGAGGCAAAAATTTCTTATATTTACCCACCAACTATGGCAGGTGCTAGTAGAGCTCTCTCTAGTACTTCCTCCTCCTCTTGCAGTGTGGCAGTTTTCCAGTCTGAAAAATGTGGGTCCTTACAGGAATCTGAAGTCTCTACACCAGAGAGCACTTCAGATGAGCTTGAGATGCTGGCAGGTGCCAGTAGCACTACTTCTGTCGCTTTATCCTCTCCCACTGGTGTAACCACTTTCAAGACTGTAGAACGTGGGCCAATTTCCTTTAAAACAGTTAAAACCTCAACATCGGAGGGCCTTTTAGTTGAAGTTGAGACGGCAGCAGGTACCAGTTGTACTCCCTCAAGAAGCCTGGAAAAGTCCACTGAAGGATCACCAATAGACCAAAATAACCTTGATTGGAACATTAAAGATAATGCCCTGTGCTCACTGCCCAAAGACACCACTGTTGCATCACAGATGTCAAAAGAAGTGTTTAATTGGTCATCAAGCATGATTAATCAGCACCTTGCAGTTCAGAATTCTCAATCAGAAGAAATTCATTTGAGTATGCCCAGTGTTGCTCTTGATTCAACGTCCTCAGATGCCAACCAAGTGTCTGTAGAAAATGGAGTGTATACTGCCACCAGAAGTCAGTCTTTACCCAGCTTTTTTCCAGTAATTGCAGATGAAGTAATGCAATATCTTACATCACCAATATGTAAAGAAAGGATAACTCAAGCAATGAAGAATGAACTCAAACGTTCTCTTTCTGGAAATGACCTTCCATCATCAAATCTGAATGTGGGGCCTGAGGAAAGGAGAGCTATAAGGAACGTGTTTAAAAAAGTGTCCAAAGAACTAAGTCACATACTGTCGAGAGAACGCATTCTTTCCCTTTGGCCGAATGAGACAACAGGGCCCTCCCCTGACCACGATACTCTTCTCAGTCAAGTCAATGCAGTTGCATTACAACTAATTGAGACCGTGTTTAGTGAAGTCAAGGAACAACTTGTCAATAAAATAAAGCAGGAATCTCCAAAGAGGGGAGTTACTCCACTGGGCAGTCAGACAACAATAAAAGCTGTATGCACATCGTTAGAGGACATGAAAATGACCTTGGGGAATGAAATGTCCTTTGCTTCTGCCAGTGGAATGTTGCTGTCTGTGAGTTCTGAAAACGCAGAAGTTGGCACAGTTGTTCAAAGCCAGGTGGACACCATGGCTGAGACCACTGGTGCTCCCAGTGGTTTAGAAGCTTTCAAGACTGAAGGATCTCAATCAGTCATCTTACAGGAAGCTGAAATCTCTTCATTAGAGATGTTTACAAATGAGGTTGAGACGCTGGCAGGTGCTAGTGGTGCTCTCTCTGGTTCTTCATCCCCCCAAAACAGCTTGGGAGTTTTCAAGATTGAAGAATCCCGATCAGTCATCATACAGAAAGCTAAAGTCTCTGCAGATAGTCCTGCGCTCTCTAATGCTTCTCCTTCCTCCAGTTGTTTAGAGGTTTTCAAGACTGAAGAATCTCGATCAGTCATCTTACAGGACGCTGAAGTCGCTACACTACAGATGTCTGCAGAAGAGGTTGAGACGCTGACAGGTGCTAGTGGTGCTCTCTCTGGTTCTTCATTCCCCTCAAGCAGCCTGGAAGTTTTCAAGACTGAAGAGGTTGACATGCTGACAGGTGCTAGTCCTGCATTCTCGAACACTTCTTCTTCATCCAGTGGTTTAGAAGTTTTCAAGACTGAAGAATCTCTATTAGTTATCTTACGGAGAGCTGATGTCTCTTCACTAGAGGTATCTTCAAATGAGATTGAGACGCTGGCAGGTGCTAGTGGTGCTCTCTCTGGTTCTTCTTCCACCACAAACAGCCTGGAAGTTTTCAAGACTGAAGAATCTCGATCAGTCATCATAGAGGAAGCTAAAGTCTCTACACTAGAGATGTCTGCAAAAGAGGTTGAGATGCTGGCAGGTGCTAGTCCTGCGCTCTCTCCACTCTCTTCTTCCACCACAAGCAGCCTGGAAGTTTTCAAGACTGAAGAATCTCGATCAGTCATCATAGAGGAAGCTAAAGTCTCTACACTAGAGATGTCTGCAGAAGAGGTTGAGATGCTGGCAGGTGCTAGTCCTGCACTCTCTAATGCTTCTCCTTCCTCCAGTTGTTTAGAAGTTTTCAAGACTGAAGAATCTCGATCAGTCATCTTACAGGAAGCTGAAGTCGCTACACTAGTGATGTCTGTAGAAGAGGTTGAGACGCTGGCAGGTGCTAGTGGTGCTCTCTCTGGTTCTTCATTCCCCTCTACCAGCCTGGAAGTTTTCAAGACTGAAGAATCTCGATCAGTCATCAATCAGGAAGCTAAAGTCTCTACACTAGAGATGTCTGCAAAAGAGGTTGAGATGCTGGCAGGTGCTAGTCCTGCACTCTCTGGTGCTTCTTATTCCTCGAATGGTTTAGTCGTTTTCAAGACTGAAGAATCTCAATCAGCCATCTTACAGGAAGCTACACAAGAGATCTCTTCAGATACAGTTGAGGTGCTGGCAGGTGCCAGCAGCACTCCATCTGTTGCTTCATCCTCTCCCAGCAGTTCTCAGTGTTCTCGATCACAGGAGATTCAATTGAGTGTGCCAAGTTTTACTCTTGAATCAACAGGCTCAGACACCAAACGAGTCTATACTACCATCAAATCTCAATCTTTGCCCTGCCTTTATCCAGCTATTGCAAAAGAAGTAATTCAATATTTTACTACATCATTTAAGGACAGGATCACTCAAGCAGTGAAGTATGAACTCAAACGTACTTTTTCTGTAAAAGAGTTGTCATCCACACCACAACCAAAGCTGGGGCCTGAGGAGAGGAGAGCTATAAGGACCACGCTTAAAACAATATCAAAAGAACTAAATGCTTTAATGTCAAGAGAACATATTCTCTCCCTTTTGTCAGTTGAAACAGCTGCTTGCGGCTCACCTGAGCATGATGTTCTTCTTGATCAACTCAATGCAGCTGCATCACAACAAATAGAGGCAGTGTTTAGTGAAGTTAAGGAAAACCTTGCCACTAAAATAAACCAAGAGTCTTCTAAAAGGGGAGTATCTCCATTGGCCAGTCAAACAGCAATGCAAGCTGTATGCAAGTCATTAGAAGATATAAAAATGACTTTGATTGGGGATGAAATGAGTATCCCCTCTACCAGTGGAATACAGCTGTCTGTGAGTTCTGAGGACACCAATGTTGTTCATGAAATGTCAAGTGCAAACAACATGTTACCTGGAGCAAAAACTCCATCAACAATTTCTCTCGGTTCTCAGACACCACATGCTGCCACTAAGAGTTTGTCACTTCCCAATTTTTATCCCATTATTGCTAATGAAGTTCTTCAGCATTTCTCTACAACATCATTTAAGGACCATGTTCGTCAAATATTGAAAAAAGAATATAAACGTTCACAATCTTTGAATGACATAACATCAGTACCACAACAGAAACAGGGGCCAGAGGAGAGGCATTTTACAAGGGACATGCTAAGAAGTGTATCTAGAGAGCTAAATGCTTCAATGTCCAGACAAAGTGAATCCATGTTGCCTGAGACTCTAAGGCCCTCTTCGGCACCTATAGATGACACGCTCCTACGGCTTAATGCAGTTGCATTAAAACTTATCAATAGAGTTTATGGCCAAGTCAAGGAAAAACTGACTGCTGCAATCAAACAAGAATCTCCAAAGAGGGGGTTGTCTTTTGTGGCTAGTCAGACAGCAGTTAAGGCTGCTTGCAGAACATTAGATGTTATCGAAAGGACTCTCATAGATGGGGCTAGAAGCCCTTCCACCTCACCTTCGCAACTTCAAAAGAGCAAGGATCTTGAAAGGGAGATAGCTTCTGAGGAAACCTTAGAGGTAGAAAATTCATCATCCAGTATTGATGTCGTCACTGATGAACTGATTGAGAATGTGGTTACTAGCATCTTTTTGGACACCGACTCTGCACTATCTAGTAGGGCTGGTACACCTACTCAAAGAGTTGGAGGAGGCACGTGGTTAAATGAAGTAGTCAAACAGTCCGTAAACATGTCACCTACAGGAAGCAAGGCATATAGTACAAAGAGTCCAGATGATAACAATGTCTCACTCCCTCTAGGATCTTTCACTCACTTGCTGCCCAGAATTACAGATGAAATTCTGGAACATTTTTCCACGGCATGCTTCAAAGACTGCATAATTCAGTCTGTGAATAATGTGATGGGACAGCATGTGTCTGCAGTCAATATCAAAGACATAATGGAGGTCATAGTTAAGAGTGTTTATCACAAAATGGCTCTGTTGATAAATAGAAACACTGCAGACTCTCAGATTGTTGAACACGAAATCCCAAAACCGGAAATGAAGGAACTTCCGGTCCTAGAAGTTGAGGATCCATGGTCTGCTCATGAGTTGGCCAGTACTATTAAACAGATCACTGTGGCAGCTCTTAACCACTTGAGTACCCAGCTTAAAGATAAAATTAAACAGAAATCCAGCAGTCAGGAAGAAAGTGAGTTAGTTATCAATGCACTGAGTGAAACTTTGGGAACTATGGTTGCATGCATCAGCAACATTCAGTTTTTCAGCGAAGAGTTACATTGTTACATTTGTAAGATAAACAACATTCCCACTCAGAAATTGATAGGACAGTGGATATCATTATCTAAACTAGACTTCATTTCTATATGTCTAGCAACATCTGTGTTAGATGTTGTATATCATGATGACAGTGCAACTACCTCTAATTCGAAAACATCACAGAATGAGCTTGAAGCAAATAGTCGGTCATCAGAATCTATTATTGCTCCCTCAAAACCAGTATGCCCTGCTACTAAAATGTCATTTCGAGCCAGGAAGTGGTCATCATGCTCAACCTTTCAGAAGTCTGCAGACACTGCACAAACCATTGCAGTTTACAGCAAAAGCCTTGAAGTTTTGCCCAGGACTGACATGAAGAGTGACAATGAGGACCGACTTGAAAGCTTATCAAGTTGGTCTATGTCCACGTCTTCGAGTATTTCAAGTCTCGAAGAAAAGAGAAGTCACCTCTGTTCACCTGTTTTAAAAAGGGTAACCGCCTCAAAATCGGTCATGAATTTCAGCGAGGAGCTGCAAATGGACTATACAATGCAGCCTAAACCTCCATGCAAAAAAAGTGATCAGTCTTTCCAAAATCTACCAGTTCGAACCACAAAAACTTTCGGTAGGAGGAAAGTGAGATTACACACAATCTTCCGTAACCCTGAGGAGTTCTCTGATGAGGAGTCCAGCAATACATCATGCTCAGCTCCTGAGGACCTCCACACATCTTCCTCCGAAGAGGACCTATCATTGACCTCCCACAAAAGGCATTCCAAATAGTCATTCCCTTTATCCCATGCAATAATAAAAAAAAAACTCATAAAAATAAACTCATGCATTCAATCCACTGTCTCCTGTCCCATGATTTCACTACATGTTTTGCACGTGCCTGTACTAGAACAATCTTCTCCACATCTTTCCTAAATCTCATGATATTTTCCATCAAAATCAACGAAAAGTAGAAAAGAAAGGCCATAGGGCAGGAAATCCGAATCTAGCCTTAAAGGAGAATTCCGGTGTGATATTGACCTAAAGTGTATTGAAACATGATACCGAGTGTGAACATATGTCTCATAGCTCATCTCGGCTTGTCCCTTGCACTCAGAAATCTGGCGCTAGTTAGCCGATGCTACCAACAGTTTTTCGATGGGGGTGCCTCGGGCATCGGCATAGCCATGCAAATAAATCACTGTTTTACACCATTTACGAGGCTCAAAGTATCTCCATACTTCATTGGTAGACTTACGAGGGCCTTGACATTTAAAACGAGACTTTGAGAAAAAGCGCTGGTAGTTTATTTACAAGACGGTTTATACAGACTGTACCTTCATGAAGTTTAAATTCAAGATGGCGGCGAATGGTAGTCACGTTAAGTCGAGCGACGAGTACGAATGAACAGGTATGATAAGGGACCAGATTCCAAAAATAATTCAGTGGAAATGCATGGATTCCAGTTGAACCAGAATCCATGAATTTCTACTGAATTACTTTTGGAACCTGATCATACCTGTTCATTCGTACTCGTCATCTTCTTTGGAATACTCGTGTTTTGGAGGTGAAAAAGGCATGTCAGTGTGAACACTACCTTACGGGTTAAGTAGAAATGAAGTATCGTGATGTAGGCGATGTAGTGTGTTGGTGTGTGAGAGCTGTGGGGCTCTGGAGCAGGGTGGTGTGTGAGAGCTCTGGAGCAGGGTGGCGTCATCTTAAGACAGGAGGGGGAGGGACACACACACACACCCTCTAGCTAATTACACTTTACACTGTTCTACCACAAGACCAAGCCTCCGGTAACCCACTTCAGAGTGCAGCGTGTGCGTGTGTGTGTGGAGGGGGATATTTTAGGCTTACTCAGCAGGGGCCTCCAGCAATAAGGGGTGTAAGAAATTGGTGTAAACTTTGTCACACGACGTGATGAGCATTTCTGGCGCTTAAAAACGCAACGTTCCATTCAGTCATAAATAATTTAAGCGTAGGCCTAGTGCTCGTCATGATGTTCTGTCACTCTGTTTGGAACATCGCAGTTCGGGTTGATAAGATTCAGTTAATGCGAGTATGGATCGTCTCAAAGTTTGGGACAACCAAACAGCAGTGTAGGCAAAGCCAATCCTAATTGTTAAGTTACCATAGCTGTCTTTTCTCTAGGCCTGGGCCTATCGAAAAGCGCGAGATAAGCACATTGGTTTCTTTTTTCTTTTCTTTCTTGTTCGCGTGTTGGGTAGTGAAGCGATAATGCATTTAAAGCATACATCATGTGAGCCAGAACCGATATGGCCAGAGCTGCTGCTCTGTATAGGTATTCTGTCCCACCCAAATTTGCTGAACTACTTGCGAAGTAGCCTATTATCACAGACATCACATGTATCACACGAAAGAGCTTTTTCTCAGCTTTTAAACGATGTTAGTGGTTAGTTGTTGTGGTAAACGGTTTGTGAGAAAGGTAACTTTAATTTAATCATATTTTTTGCGCCCGTCTCCCTACCCATTCATCTTGGAATACTTAGCGAACTTTACCTCAACACATGACAAACCATATATCAGAATAAACAGCAGACCTTACCGAACACAAAGGTGTGCCCCTGTACAGTTAACCATTCCAGAGTAATCCGCACTGTAACAAGATTCTGTGATTTTCACAGCATCACTGCTGTTTTTGAGAAAAATCTGTACTGTATTTGTGAATACAGTATGTTGCTGTAGTTTCGCTATGAATTATGGTAAAAAATGGTCAAACTACAGTAATAAAAATTTGCTGCGAATCATAACACAGGACGCCTGTTTGAGTCGTGATTCACTCGGATCTTTCACCCGTATCTTTAAATTAACCCATGAGTCGCGAGTCTCTAGTATCATTAACTCGGAGCCTAGGCCTACTTTTAAATGCAATTAGGTCGCGAAGACAGTCCGAAACATTGCAAGCTCTGTATGGAGCTGCTCAGGCTAGCCGGGTCAGTTGGATCAGCAGGGCGGGCCGGTTACGTTGTTATGAGTGCGAGTCAGCCGAATCAGCCGGCTACGTTGTCATGAGTGGATCTGTAGACGAGCGAGTAACTCCTCGTAAAGGTGAAAAGCAAATCCACAACAAAAGCCATTCTTTTACTTCTGAAATAGCATACAATGTTCTACACGTAGGCATAGCCTACTTTAAAATGCAATTAGGTCGCGAAGACAGTCTGAAACATTGCAAGCTCTGTATGGAGAGTAGGCTAGCCAGTTGGATCAGCCAAGCGGGCCGGTTACGTTGTTGTTATGAGTGCGAGTCAGCCGAATCAGCCGGCTACGTTGTCATGAGTGGATCTTTAGAGGAACGAGTAACTCCTCGTCAAGGTTAAAAGAAAATCCACAACAAAAGCCATGCTTTCACTTCTGAAATAACATATATTCTGCACGCATAGCCTACTTTAAAATGTAATTAGGTCGCGAAGACAGTTGCAATGTCCGAAACATTGCAAGCTCTGTATGGAGTTGCTTGAGTAGGCTAGCCTACCTGGGTCATTTGGATCAGCCGCGGGCGGACCGGTTACATTATGTTGTTATGAGTGTGAGTCAGTCGAATCAGCCGGCTACATTGTCATGAGTGGATCTGTAGACGAGCAAGTAGCCTAGTTTCTACTCGTGTCAAGGTGATAATAATAATAGGCCTAATGAGAATAGTAGTAGTAGTAGTAGTAATAATAATAATAATAATAATAATAACAATAATAATAATTTAGTCACTGCAGGGCATTTCTACGTTCCTGTTTCTATGTCTACATTGAAAGTCAATTGCTTAGGCTAGGTTAAGACAATAAATAAACAGTCTGGCTCAAACTGCTTTCTTTCCCGTGAGTGGGTGGAGATTTTGATGCTATTATATTAGGCTATATTATATTATATTATATTATATATGATATTATATTAGGCTACCTAACATGAGATATATATATATATATGTATAGCTATGATTAATAGGCTAATAATATTAGTTGCCTAGTAGGCCTATTAGCTGCCTATAATACCTATTAGAATAGATTCCTAGTAGCCTACTATTAGTATATAGTAGTGGTAATAAACATTGTAGCAGAGTAGCATTAGACCTAGGCAAATTTTCTATTGTTAACAAAACAACAACAAATAATTAATTATTATAATATAGGCTACCCTCCCTGTCAATAAGATCAAAGTTTCTGAACATGAGCACCAAAAAGATGAACAATGTGTGGATGCACTTTGACCAGGAGACCAAAACTCTTAGGCTAAATGCAAGTACTGCAAAAACCTGGTTTCAAATCATGGAGGATCCACATCCAACATGAGAAGGCACTTAATGAAATGAAGCACCCCACTGCACTGCTTGAACGTAGGACTGAATTTCTTTGCGATTTAGCAATACTGACTCAAGTGACTCAAGTGACTCGTTCAACCCGGATCAGTTTAGTGAGTGACTCAGAATAACCCGGATCCTTAAAAGGAATCGAGTTTGACAGGCCTATAACACAGTAATAAATCTGACTCCTCCCTCACTTGTCAGCTTTTTGAAAAAATTGAAAAAACATGGCGGAAAATCAGTGTGGGTTTTCTGTTTTCTTTTTGCACATAAATACAAAGTTAAGCTCCCAGATAACAAGGTGACATTGATATTATGTTGATGTTCCATCCAAATCATCATTTTGAAAAGATATTGAAAAGTCATGGATTTATGGTTTACTGGGAAATTTTGACGTGGTGATTGAAACGTGCACCGCGCGACGACGTTTGAACTGTCCGGCGGCGGGAGATCATTTTTGAGCAACAGTTCAGTCAGTCAGACCAACTGTGTTCAGCACTCTGTCAAGTTCGCAGCTCCACCTTAATGGTAAGCAAGCATTTATTTATGTAACGTTAATGTTTCATTGTGAAATTGTACTACATTAAATTCGGGCATGTGTACAGTCTATGTACGTTGTACTGTCTAACTTACAAACTCATCCATGCTTGTTGGATTAACTAAGTAAGTAACGTTAGGCTAGCTATCATTGTTGCTGTGAAGGTGGCATTAACGTTAATGTTTTATGTTACGTTAACGTTTTGGCAGTCTCATTTATATTAGGCCTACCTTAGTTCTCAGTAAGTTACAGTTTATTATATTCATATAATTTATATAAAACATTCGCTAGTAGTGCTAGGCCTAGTATGTCACTGTCACAATGTTAGGCTGAAGATGATGTGCTGCTGGTTAACGTTAACGTGGAGGTTTAGCTGCTAGCACTACCAGCTAACTTATGTAACGTTAACTTATCGTAATCAGTACATATATCTATGTGTTGCTGCAAGCAAACATCATCAATGAGCTCACCCAGCTGGCTAACGTTAGCAGCTAAATATACCTTGCGAAACTGAGTTATGCTAACACCATCTTCAGCCTGGCATTTTGACAGTAAACTCAAAAAACATACAGTATATATATAAATGATTATTCTAAAGTTTCACTTGTAAGTAGCCTTCAGTTTCAGTTGAAAATTGTTATCTAACACTGTTTATCTTTTTTTCTTCTATTTCTGCTAGGTGCTGCTTCACTCTGCTACTGGTGGTGGATCAGGCTGACTGCAACCGTTGGTCTAACGTTAGGATGCAGCACACGAGAATTTCTAAACGGAAAAAAGTGAATAAATGTACTTGCTTTTCAAACTGATAACAAGTTGTCAATGGTTATTTATGCAAGTTTGTGTAGCCTAAACCATACCTAGGCCTAGTCAAATTTATCCTGGCTGTAGATAAAGCAGGATATGAATTTCCCAAAATTACTGTATATAATATTACAGCACTGGTATTACTACTGTACTAAGTTACAGTATGATCCATAAGTACTGTGATTAAAAATACGGTAGACAATTCAATACTGTATACATTACAGCACTGGTAGTACTACTGTAGTTTGCAGTATCAGGCATAGGTACTGTGATTTCATATACAGTAGGTGTACTGTAGAGTGAAATACAGCAACTTGCTGGTTATTTGCTGCCAGCAAGTTGCTGTAAATTTTACGTTAAACTTTTTACAGTGCGGTTTTAAATTTGCAGCAATATCTTTATGCATTTCTCCAACTTTGCGGTTCCTAATGTGTTTGAATTGTTCAATAGGTCTACACGATTTTATAACAGGCCAAATACAAAACAAATGTTACAAATATCGCCTAGATATCTGTAAGCATTACAATCAGAGGATATAGGGCAGACATATGCTCATGAGTTCATGCTTTGTTTTTTCGCTGGATTTTAGGATAGCTGGTAACTGATTGCATTCCAAGCTACAGTCAACTCTAGCAGGCATTGAATGACTGGAGACTTTGTAAATTTATAGATTGACATAATGTTCTGTCTGCTATTGCTGCTTTTGATCAGTTAGATTTCTTTGCAATATCCTGTGGTGGGCTGGACATAGCATCGAAATGCCCGCCCAGATTCCCCTTTCCGCCTTGACCCATTCACACTGGTGCCGGAACGACAAAACTCGGCAAAATGTCTAGGGGGCTTGGTAGTAAATTTGGCGAGACACTTTGTCCCGCCGTTCCGCCTCGGTCTATGTGAAAGGGACAGTCGTTCCGCGATTCTGGTACATAAAATCGCGGCGATTTCGCCAGTGTGAAAGGGCCTTATGCTTCTTTTGAGGACTGCAGATTTAGGACTGAGGGTAACATGGAGTGAGATCTGAGACAGTGTTGAAGACCGTGATGGTAAACGCTTTTCATGGTTCTGAATATTTGGGGGCCAAGCAGCGAAGCTGCAGGGCAACCCATAGTGATTCTATGTTTTCTTCCCTATTATTGGGGGCCAAGCAGCGAAGCTGCGAAGGCACCCATTGTGTTTGTTAGTTTTCTTATTGGGGGCCAAGCAGCGAAGCTGCGAAGGCACCCATTGTGTTTGTTAGTTTTCTTATTATTGGGGGCCAAGCAGCGAAGCTGCGAAGCCCCATTGTTGGGGGCCAAGCAGCGAAGCTGCGAAGGCACCCATTGTGATTCTATGATTTCTTATTATTAGGGGTCCGAGCAGCATAGCTGCAGGACCCCTATTGTTTCTGTACCGTTCATTTTAAGCCAAAATTCTGTAAAAGTCATACTGCTGCCTAAACCGTAACTCCAAAACTCTTCAAATTTTCAGGTATGGTTACCAGTACCCCCCTCTGCCCATAACCCAAAATTTGGGGTACTGCACCCAAAGGTGGCGCTGTTGGAAAAAAAAGTTAATTATGCTAATTTCTCCTTACCAGATTGACCTAGACTCAAAATTCTTTCATAATATTAATCTCTAAACTCAGATGCATCTTTTTGGCCCTGGTCTTATGGTCTAAAAATGTTTATTTTTGACACAATTTCATGGAAAAGCCAAACATTATAAAAAGTTTCACACTCTTCAAAAATAATCAAATCTTCACCAAAATTCTCACAGACAATGTTTAGACCAAGCCTCACAAAAGTTATGGATCAGAATTTTGATATTTTGTTCCATTTCAGAGATATAGGCCAATAAAGTTAGACCACTTAGGCCATTTTTCCTAGATCACCTATATTCCTATAAACCGTAAGTCCTAGAAACTTCACATTTTCAAGTATTGTTACCAGTACCCCCCACTACCCATAACCCAAAATTTGAGGTACTGCACCCAAAGGTGGCGCTCTTGTCAAAAATGCTTATTTCTCCTTACCAGATTGACCTAGACTCAAAATTCTTTCATGATATTAATCTCTACATTCAGATGCATCTTTTTCACCCTGGTCTTATGCTCTAAAAATGTTTACTTTTGCCACAATTTCAGAGAAAAGCCAAACATCATAAAAAGTTTCACATACTTCAAAAATTATCAAATCTTCACCAAAATTCTCACAGACAATGTTTAGACAAAGCCTCACAAAAGTTATCAAAAGAATTTGGATATGTTTTTCCATTTCAGAGATAAAGACCAATAAAGTTCGACCACTCAGCCCATTTCTCCTATATCACCTATATTCCTATATGAGTATTTTTTTTCCCTTGGTGAACAACCATACAACCATCATTATGTGGATACCATTAACAGTGCACATTTTCAGATCTGTACTCTTTTTTATAAAGCCCTTAATTCTATTGTCAAATGTATGCTAGGAATTTTCTTGATGTTGTGTGTTTGCCAACACACCTTTTCACCATGTGAATGTGACTGCCAAATATGTAGGATTGTCAGTGGCTCAGTGGGATAATGCCTAGTGCTGATGTTTGTTAGGTTGAGAGTTCGAATCCCTGGTAGTGCTTTAGGCTCTAGCTCGAATACTATTGGTTATTGAAGATTCACACCATTGAACAGCACCTGAATGACATCAGGCAATCAACATACACAGTCTTTAGTTGCCAAGAATCAGAACGCCGAGACACTCTGACATTTAGGGGAACTTATTTGTTCATTATTTTTCCTTCATCATTAAGTCTATCATATTTATATTTCATCCATTAGTGTTCTTCTCTACAAATGTCTAATTGCCCCAGAATTTCAAAAAGATTTCAGGTGTACTCTTTCAGGAAAGCCCTTCATTTTATTGTCAAATGTATGCTTGGAGTTTTTCTTGTGTTTACCAACACACATTTTCACATGTGAATGTGACTGCCCAATGTGTATGATTGTTAGTGGCTCAGTGGGATAATGCCTTGTACTGGTGTTTCTTAGGTTGAGTGTTCGAATCCCCATTAGAAATTCAGGATCAAGCTGCACATGCTATTGGTTATTGAAGATTGAACAGCACCTGAATGACATCAGGCAATCAACATACACAGTCATTAGTTGCCAAGAATCAGAACGCCGAGACATTCTGACATTTAGGGGAACTTCTTTGTTCATTATTTTTCCTTCATCGTTAAGTCTATCATATTTATATTTCATCCATTAGTGTTCTTCTCTACAAATGTCTAATTGCCCCAGAATTTCAAAAAGATTTCAGGTGTACTCTTTCAGGAAAGCCCTTCATTTTATTGTCAAATGTATGCTTGGAGTTTTTCTTGTGTGTTTACCAACACACATTTTCACATGTGAATGTGACTGCCCAATGTGTATGATTGTTAGTGGCTCAGTGGGATAATGCCTTGTACTGGTGTTTCTTTGGTTGAGTGTTTGAATCCCCATTAGAACTTCAGGATCAAGCTGCACATGCTATTGGTTATTGAAGATTCACACCATTGAACAGCACCTGAATGACATCAGGCAATCAACATACACAGTCATTAGTTGCCAAGAATCAGAACGCCGAGACACTCTGACATTTAGGGGAACTTCTTTGTTCATTATTTTTCCTTCATCGTTAAGTCTATCATATTTATATTTCATCCATTAGTGTTCTTCTCTACAAATGTCTAATTGCCCCAGAATTTCAAAAAGATTTCAGGTGTACTCTTTCAGGAAAGCCCTTCATTTTATTGTCAAATGTATGCTTGGAGTTTTTCTTGTGTGTTTACCAACACACATTTTCACATGTGAATGTGACTGCCCAATGTGTATGATTGTTAGTGGCTCAGTGGGATAATGCCTTGTACTGGTGTTTCTTAGGTTGAGTGTTCGAATCCCCATTAGAACTTCAGGATCAAGCTGCACATGCTATTGGTTATTGAAGATTGAACAGCACCTGAATGACATCAGGCAATCAACATACACAGTCATTAGTTGCCAAGAATCAGAACACAAGACACTCTGACATTTAGGGGAACTTCTTTGTTCATTATTTTTCCTTCATCATTAAGTCTATCATATTTATATTTCATCCATTAGTGTTCTTCTCTACAAATGTCTAATTGCCCCAGAATTTCAAAAAGATTTCAGGTGTACTCTTTCAGGAAAGCCCTTCATTTTATTGTCAAATGTATGCTTGGAGTTTTTCTTGTGTGTTTACCAACACACATTTTCACATGTGAATGTGACTGCCCAATGTGTATGATTGTTAGTGGCTCAGTGGGATAATGCCTTGTACTGGTGTTTCTTAGGTTGAGTGTTTGAATCCCCATTAGAACTTCAGGATCAAGCTGCACATGCTATTGGTTATTGAAGATTCACACCATTGAACAGCACCTGAATGACATCAGCCAATCAACATTCACACTCATCAGTTGTCAAGAATCACAATGCCGAGACACTCTATGACATTCAGGGGAACTTCTTTGTTTACTATTTTTCCTTCATCATAAAGTCTATCATATTTATATTTCATCCATTAGTATTCTTCTCTACAAATGTCTTATTGCCCCAGAATTTCAAAAAGTTTTCAGGTGTACTCTTTTAGGAAAGCCCTTCATTTTATTGTCAAATGTATGCTTAGAGTTGTTCTTGTGTGTTTACCAATACACATTTTCACCATGTGAATGTGACTGGCCAACATGTAGGATTGACAGTGGCTCAGTGAGATAATGCCTTGTACTGGTGATCCTTAGGTTGAGAGTTCAAATCCCACTTGAAGCATTAATGTTAGAATACTGTTGGGTTGTGGATGTTAGCATACTACAATAGAATGCTGTTGGGTTGTGGAGGTTAACACACTATTACATTACAGCTACTTGTCAATATGGACTTGTAGTGTAACTGTATAATTATAGGCTGTTTTTCTTATTGACTCCGACGCAGCTGTAGCCTATAATTATTTGTTATTCTTATAATATTTGTCATTTCTTATACATATTTAGTCGGCAAGTGTGTTGTTCCACTTGACAGAACAACTCTGTATCGGTTAAGGATGTCACGCATGAAACAATGCTGCAGAAACACGAAAATATGACTTTGAGTTTAGTAGGCTATAATTTTCAGTTCCTGTTTATCTATTGCACGATGGGTAATAATTTAAAGGAATCGTGTTGCAGTCTTGTAAATAGTGACCCTGCAAGATCCCTAGTCATTGCAAAATCATAGTCTGTGACTTAAAACTCTACTACTTGTCTTTAGATGTGTGAGGGTCTGAGACTGTAGTCTTTCAAAAATCTTTTCCAAATCTTTGCAAATCTTTCCAAAGTCTGTCAGTGTAAGGAGGGCTTGTGGTGAAAGTGCTGTGGAGAAATTGCAGGATCTAACCTAACCACACCCAGTTTACCTGCTGGGAAACCCTGTAGCTCCGGAGCAGGGGCTCAGACCAGGATAAATTGTTTGCTCGCCCTCAGTTCACTCTTTTGTTCATCTCAACCCAGCACTCCAGTGTGTCCTGCTTTGTGTGCGTCTTTGAGTTAACGTAAGTCATCACTTTAATGCCCCTCACTATGACTTTTGTGATGTTTATCAGTTTGTAGAGTAGCTCTGCCATCATGTGTAAAGTTAAGGTCTTTGTTTGTTGGTTAGGTGATGTTGGTTGACTTGGGATGTCAAGTATTGTTTAGTTGTACCTTATATAGCCATATGATTTCAGTTTATTGTTCAAATGTCAATTGGTTTGTTTGTGAGTTGGGATCTGTACTGATTTACCCCATTTCACTGATTACTCCATTTTCTGTTTTTCCTCTTTGATGCAGCACACATACAAGTAAAGAACAAAAGAACAGATGAATTGAAACTCAAATAAAGTTCACTTGTGTTGCACCGAAACCTGCCATCTCCGTGTCATCACTTCATACCATTGAGCCTTCTGACCGAGGCTCTGCCTGCTCGCCACACACTCACTCTACCTCGACCCACATCGCCCCCTACAGTTCCTTCAGCTGGGTTGTGGAGGTTAGCATACTAGAATAGAATACTGTTAAGAATACTGTTGGGTTGTGGAGGTTAGCACACTATAACGTTACAGCTACTTGTCAGGACTTGTCGTGCAAGGCAAGTATAACTGCATAATTATAGGCTGTTAATCTTATTGACTCCAACACAGAACCCACCCCCACCCCCCTTCACCTACCACCACAAATACAATTCCATTCTGTGGGAAAGACTGCCTTCCATTAACAGATAGCATAGTCCTGTAGAATAGAGTATTGTTAGAATACTATTGAGTTGTGGAGATTAGCGCACTAGAATACTACTGTTAGAATACTGTTGGGTTGTGGAGGTTAGCACACTAGAATAGGGTATTGTTAGAATACTATTAGGTTGTGGAGGTTAGCACACTATAACGTTACAGCACAGGGTAATCCTAATTTTATGCATCAAATTTATTCCAATCCAACTCAAAAAGTTTTGAACAACACAAAGTGAAGGTTTTATCCAGATCAAAATCAAGAATAGATTATGTGATCTAATCCAATTTCAGGATCCTTGTTTCCCTTTGAACAAGCCATTTTCAAGATTTGATCCAATCCGGTAACTGAAATCCGATAACCGAAATCCAATCGCGTTTCTTATGAACAATTGGGCCCAAACAATCAAAGCATATGTAAAACTAAAAAGCTATGCTACCTCATGTTCGTTTTGCTCGGACCCCGTAAATCACCGCTTGCGGTTATATTTATACTTTCTTCCGCCATGGGAGTCTATGGCAGCCCATAGAACCGTCTGGTAAAAAGTTGTGAAATTTGGCACATTGATTGGGGACAGGCCAAAAATTAATTGCACCAAGTTTCATGCCGGCACCTCCAGCGCTCTAGCGCCACCAACAGGCCAAAGTTGGACGTGCGTTCACGCACGTAACTTTTGACCTGTTGATCCGATTTTGAAAAATGAGGTACCGTTGGAATCCTTGGACCAAGCCGAGTTCAACGCACCCTATGACGTCATTTTCCGCCATGATGGATTTTCCGCCATTTTGGATTTTATCGAAAGTGAAACTAAAGTTTCACGCCTCACATAGTTTGTCCGATTTTAACGAAACTTAATACATATGATCTTCAGACCAATCCGCACAAAAGTTATCGATTTTTGTCTTCGGAACTAAAACCGTTCGCCCGTAACAACCAATCAAAATATGCGGCGAAGCCGCCAAACAGGAAGTGAGCTCATATCTCAGCAACCCTTTCATCTGTCATAACCAAACTTAGTACATGGACTTATATCCCCATCTGTAGAGCACTCAAAAAATCTGGTGACCTTTGACCTCTAGGGGGCGCTGTAATTAGCGAAAATGCATTTTGGCCTGTAGCTGTTGATGTGTTTGGAATTAAAACATACTAGTGGTGTCTGGTAGTACTTTTGGATGTCCTTAGGCTGACCCAGGCCAACTTGTGATGTCAACATAATTGATTCGGCCGCCATATTGAATTTAATCAAAAACACTAAAAAGTTTTCACTGGTCACAAATTTCATCTGACTTTAACCAAAATTGGCTCAGACCATCTTCAGACCATGCCTTATCAGTGTTTAATTTTCTGGAACGATTGACAAAAGCGTTCACCCGTAACAGCCAATCGAAATTGGTGGCGAAGCCGCCAAACAGGAAGTGATTTCATATCTCAGCAACGCTTTCATGTATCAAAACCAAATTTAGTACATGTACCTCAGACCCCATCGGGAGGACGCTCAAGAAATTTGGTGACATTTGACCTCTAGGGGGCACCGTAATTGACAAAAATGCATTTTGGCCAGTAGTTGCTGATGCGCATTATTTTGCAATGGAAGTCAATGGCAGCCCATAGAACCGTCTGGTAAAAAGTTATAACATTTTGCACACTAATTGGGGACAGTCCAATAATTCATTTCACCAAGTTTCATGCCGGCACCTCAAGCGCTCTAGCGCCACCAACAGGCCAAAGTTGGACTTGTGTTCACGGACGTAACTTTTGACCTGTTGACCCGAATGGCAAAATGAGGTATCATTGGAATCCTTGGGCCAAGCCGAGTTCAACACACCCTATGACGTCAATTCTTGACCTCTATGTTTAAATCACAGCAAGTGTGATCATATCTCAGTCAATCTTTTATTTTTGATGTGAAACTGATGACAGCAAGTTCCATCTAGTTCATTCTAATGTGTGCGTGCAAGGGTGGGACGGGGTGGGATGGGCAGAGGCGGTTGCGGCGGTGGGCTGGCTGGGGGAGGGGGCTGCAACACTCAGCCCTGGTTCAGCCCCACAAAATCAGTTATGTTTTGATGTGAAACTTGACCTTGTAACTCAGCCAATCTTGGGTTGTATGGCATGGAACTTGCTGTGACTGCTTAACCCTTAAGAACGTAACTATCCGTAAAAGCGTACCGTCACACTTTTGTGTTTGGAATGTTGCTACATAAGTATTCTAATTGCTGCTTAACAATGGGCTACCACTGTTTGGCTAACATGGGCTGACATTGTACATTCTCAAAGTCAAAAATGGTCTCTAGCAAATCACTTTGCCACTACCATTTTGTTATGTCCACATTTTGCAGATCTAGTTTATATTATGATTGTGTGGTCGGGCTATACTGTACATGACAAAATCCACGGAAGTGGCAAGTATTGGGAAGACGTTTATTTACAGGAGGCTACAAATGTTTCTAGCTTCACTGCCATTTATTGCCATATTTCTGAATGTCAGTCATTACACCAAGCACAATAAAACAAGCAAAATGAGTGATTTTTCTAAATTAAATGATGATGTTATTCAGTGTTTAGTCAAATCTCATGGCCACTGAAAAGATGAAAATCAAAATGACCGCGAAATGTACGGAATGCTGGAAACAAACATCGTTCATTCACGAGCTATGAAGCTTTCAGTAACGCACGGCTCAGGAAACCTAGTTTGCTACATTCATGACATTAAAACTCGCACAAGAAATGCACATACATCTTTATCTTGTCCCATTATAATCACAGCTTTATTTGCGCAATAGCAGTGCATCCATCAAGTCCGTCAATGCAAAACATTACAGCGACCGGCATCTCGAAGTTCATTCATTCAGAAAACATTCGTAGTATTTACAGACGCTATACAATTTCATCGATAATATTAGTCATGGCACATTTGAAAAGGCGTCAGCTTACTGATGAAGAGATCAGGGTTATTTTTACATCTAATGACGACTCTGATGTGGACATTGAACATCCGTCTGAGGTAAGAGCAGAGATATTTGCGTGTCCTGTTATTCTCGTGACAATTGTAACACGTTGTCAGCGCGACTTCATTTGCGTAATCAGGTGCATGCATGCAACACATGTGATCACATGATGAAAGCATGTGTGTGTGTGGTACTTTGCAATATTCACGTGAAATAAAACAGACCAGGGGCCTCATGTACAAAGCTTGCATACGCACAAAAATGCTGCGTACGTCACTTCTCACGCTCACGTGCGGATGTACGAAGGCTGACTTGAACGTGAGAATGTGAGGTCCTCCACGCAAACTTCATGTCTGGCGTAGGCCTACGCACATTTCCAATGTGTATCGTCAGTTGGCGACACTTAGAGGCAATGCAGCGCAACAACATTAGTTGATCGCGAGTCTAGGCCTTTATTTGCACAGTATATTGTGAAACGTGGGTTATTAAAAATGATAACACTTCGAAAGTAGTTGACCTTTGACCTGTAGGGGGTGCTGCAATTAGCAATATTGCATTTTGATCTGTAGTTGCGATGTGTTTTATCGATCTTTTATTTTTGGATGTGAAACAGATGACAACATATTCCATCCAGTTCATTCTAATGCGTGCGTGGTAGGGCGGGACGGGGTGGGACGGACAGGGGTGATTAGGTGGGGGGGCTGGCTGGCGGAGGCGGTGGCAATACTCAGCCCTGTTTCAGCCCTACAAAATCAGTTATGTTTGATGTGACACTTGTTGAAAGTGTTGATCGCGACTGTCTGCTGAGTTCTATCTTGTCGCCGTGGCTAGTCCGGCCTATTCTGCTTGGCCCCCTCATTGCTGCTTGCAGCTATATTTTTTCTATGATTTCTTATTGGGGGCCAAGCAGCGAAGCTGCGAAGGCACCCATTGTGATTCTATGATTTCTTATTATTATACTTTCTTCCGCCATGGGAGTCTATGGCAGCCCATAGAACCGTCTGGTAAAAAGTTGTGAAATTTGGCACATTGATTGGGGACAGGCCAATAATTAATTGCACCAAGTTTCATGCCGGCACCTCCAGCGCTCTAGCGCCACCAACAGGCCAAAGTTGGACGTGCGTTCATGCACGTAACTTTTGACCTGTTGATCCGATTTTGAAAAATGAGGTACCGTTGGAATCCTTGGACCAAGCCGAGTTCAACGCACCCTATGACGTCATTTTCCGCCATGATGGATTTTCCGCCATTTTGGATTTTATCGAAAGTGAAACTAAAGTTTCACGCCTCACATAGTTTGTCCGATTTTAACGAAACTTAATACATATGATCTTCAGACCAATCCGCACAAAAGTTATCGATTTTTGTCTTCGGAACTAAAACCGTTCGCCCGTAACAACCAATCAAAATATGCGGCGAAGCCGCCAAACAGGAAGTGAGCTCATATCTCAGCAACCCTTTCATCTGTCATAACCAAACTTAGTACTTGGACTTATATCCCCATCTGTAGAGCACTCAAAAAATCTGGTGACCTTTGACCTCTAGGGGGCGCTGTAATTAGCGAAAATGGATTTTGGCCTGTAGCTGTTGATGTGTTTGGAATTAAAACATACTAGTGGTGTCTGGTAGTACTTTTGGATATCCTTAGGCTGACCCAGGACAACTTGTGATGTCAACATAATTGATTCGGCCGCCATATTGAATTTAATCAAAAACACTAAAAAGTTTTCACTGGTCACAAACTTCATCTGACTTTAACCAAAATTGGCTCAGACCATCTTCAGACCATGCCTTATCAGTGTTTAATTTTCTGGAACGATTGACAAAAGCGTTCGCCCGTAACAGCCAATCGAAATTGGTGGCGAAGCCGCCAAACAGGAAGTGATTTCATATCTCAGCAACGCTTTCATGTATCAAAACCAAATTTAGTACATGTACCTCAGACCCCATCGGGAGGACGCTCAAGAAATTTGGTGACATTTGACCTCTAGGGGGCACCGTAATTGACAAAAATGCATTTTGGCCAGTAGTTGCTGATGCGCATTATTTTGCAATGGAAGTCAATGGCAGCCCATAGAACCGTCTGGTAAAAGGTTATAAAATTTTGCACACTAATTGGGGACAGTCCAATAATTCATTTCACCAAGTTTCATACCGGCACCTCAAGCGCTCTAGCGCCACCAACAGGCCAAAGTTGGACTTGTGTTCACGGACGTAACTTTTGACCTGTTGACCCGAATGGCAAAATGAGGTATCATTGGAATCCTTGGGCCAAGCCGAGTTCAACACACCCTATGACGTCAATTCTTGACCTCTATGTTTAAATCACAGCAATTGTGATCATATCTCAGTCAATCTTTTATTTTTGATGTGAAACTGATGACAGCAAGTTCCATCTAGTTCATATGTGTGCGTGCAAGGGTGGGACGGGGTGGGATGGGCAGGGGCGGTTGCGGCGGTGGGCTGGCTGGGGCAGGGGGCGGCGACACTCAGCCCTGGTTCAGCCCCACAAAATCAGTTATGTTTTGATGTGAAACTTGACCTTGTAACTCAGCCAATCTTGGGTTGTATGGCATGGAACTTGCTGTGACTGCTTAAGGCTATATGTCTGATGCAACAGCATTGACTTACATGGCAAATCTGGCCTGCTGATCTCTCTGCTTGGCCCCCTCATTGCTGCTTGCAGCTATATTTGGGGGCCAAGCAGCGAAGCTGCGAAGGCACCCATTGTGTTTGTTAGTTTTCTTATTATTGGGGGCCAAGCAGCGAAGCTGCGAGGCAACCATTGTGTTTCTATTTGTTCTTATTGGGGGCCAAGCAGCGAAGCTGCGAAGGCACCCATTGTGTTTCTATGATTTCTTATTATTATTATTTAACATCTTTCCTCTGCCATTGAAGTCTATGGCAGCCCATAGAACCGTCTGGTAAAAAGTTGTGAAATTTGGCACACTGATTGGGGATAGTACATTGATTAATTTCACCAAGTTTCATGTCGGCACCTCGAGGGCTCTAGCGCCACCAACAGGCCAAAGTTTGACGTGCGTTCACGCACGTAACTTTTGACCTGTTGACCCGATTTTGAAAAATGAGGTATCGTTGGAATCCTTGGACCAAGCCGAGTTCAACGCACCCTATGACGTCATTTTCCGCCATGATGGATTTTCCGCCATATTGGATTTTAGTGAAAGTGAAACTAAAACTTCACAGGTCACAAATTTTGTCCGATCGTCACCAAACTTGACACACATGCTCTTCAGACCAAGCCGCACAAAAGTTATCACTTTTCGTCTTCGGAACTCAAACCGTTTGACCGTAACAGCCAATCGAAATATGCGGCGAAGCCGCCAAACAGGAAGTGAGCTCATATCTCAGCAACCCATTCATCTATCATAACCAAACTTAGTACATGGACTCAGGACCCAATCAGGGGGACGCTCAAAAAATCTGGTGACCTTTGACCTCTAGGGGGCGCTGTAATTAAGAAACATGCCTTTTGGCCTGTAGCTGCTGTTTTGCTTAGAATTAAAATGCACTAGTGGTGTCTGGTAATACTGTTGGAGGTCCTTAGGCCGACCCAAGCCGACTTGTGATGTCATCGTAATTGATTCGGCCGCCATATTGGATTTAATCAAAAACACGTACACGTTTTTGCAGGTCACAAATTTCAGCGGATCCTCAGCAAAATTGGCAGAGACCATCAACAGACCATGCCTGATGAGTGTATTGCTTTCTGGAACAATTGACAGAAGCATTGACCTGTACCAGCCAATCGAAATTTGCGGCGAAGCCACCAAACAGGAAGTGATTTCATATCTCAGCAACGCTTTCATGTATCAAAACCAAATTTAGTACATGTACCTCAGACCCCATCGGGAGGACGCTCAAGAAATTTGGTGACATTTGACCTCTAGGGGGCACCGTGATTGACAAAAATGCATTTTGGCCAGTAGTTGCTGATGCGCATTATTTTGCAATGGAAGTCAATGGCAGCCCATAGAACCGTCTGGTAAAAAGTTATAAAATTTTGCACACTAATTGGGGACAGTCCAATAATTCATTTCACCAAGTTTCATACCGGCACCTTGAGCGCTCTAGCGCCACCAACAGGCCAAAGTTGGACTTGCGTTCACGCACTTAACTTTTGACCCGTTGATCCGATTGTCAAAAATTAGGTATTGTTAGAATCCTTGGACCAAGCCGAGTTCAACGCATCCTATGACGTCAATTTCCGCCATGATGGATTTTCCGCCATTTTGGATTTCATCAAAAACACTAAAAAGTCTTCAAAGGTCACAAATTTTGTCCGATCGACACCAAATCTGACACACTTGATCTTCAGACCAAGCCTCACAAAAGTTATTCATTTTCGTCTTCGGAACTCAAACCGTTCGCCCGTAAAAGCCAATCGAAATATGCGGCGAAGCAGCCAAACAGGAAGTGAGCTCATATCTCAGTAACCCTTGCATGTATCAAAGCCAAACTTGGTGCATGGACTCAGGACTCAATCAGGGGGACGCTCAAGAAATCTGGTGACCTTTGACCTCTAGGGGGCGCTGTAATTAAGAAACATGCCTTTTGGCCTGTAGCTGCTGTTGTGCTTAGAATTAAAACGCACTAGTGGTGTCTGGTAATACTGTTGGAGGTCCTTAGGCCGACCCAGGCCAACTTGTGATGTCATCGTAATTGATTCGGCCGCCATATTAGATTTAATCAAAAACACGTACGAATTTTCGCAGGTCACAAATTTCAGTGGATCCTCACCAAAATTGGCACAGAACATCTTCAGACCATGCCTTATCAGTGCATCGCTTTTTGGAACGATTGACAGTAGCATTCGGCTGTAACAGCCAATCGAAACTTGCGGCGAAGCCGCCAAACAGGAAGTGAGCTCATATCTCAGCAACCCTGCCATGTATCATCACCAAACTTACTACATATATTCATGACCCCATTAGGAGGACGCTCAAAACATTTGGTGACCTTTGACCTGTAGGGGGTGCTGCAATTAGCAATGTTGCATTTTGATCTGTAGTTGCGATGTGTTTTATCGATCTTTTATTTTTGGATGTGAAACAGATGACAACATTTTCCATCCAGTCATTCTAATGCGTGCGTGGTAGGGCGGGGCGGGACGGGGTGGGATGGGCAGGGGTGATTAGGTGGAGGGGCTGGCTGGCGGAGGCGGTGGCAGTACTCAGCCCTGTTTCAGCCCTACAAAATCAGTTATGTTTGATGTGACACTTGTTGAAAGTGTTGATCGCGAGTGTCTGCTGAGTTCTATCTTGTCGCCGTGGCTACTCCGGCCTATACTGCTTGGCCCCCTCATTGCTGCTTGCAGCTATATTTGGGGGCCAAGCAGCGAAGCTGCGAAGGCACCCATTGTGTTTGTTAGTTTTCTTATTATTATTATTATTGGGGGCCAAGCAGCGAAGCTGCGAAGCCCCATTGTTTTTCTATGATTTCTTATTATTATTATTATTTAACATCTTTCTTCCGCCATGGGAGTCTATGGCAGCCCATAGAACCGTCTGGTAAAAAGTTGTGAAATTTGGCACACCGATTGTGGACAGTCCCATGATTAATTTCACCAAGTTTCATGTCGGCTCCTCGAGGGCTCTAGCGCCACCAACAGGCCAAAGTTGGACGTGCGTTCACGCACGTAACTTTTGACCTGTTGATCCAATTTTGAAAAATGAGGTACCGTTGGAATCCTTGGACCAAGCCGAGTTCAACGCACCCTATGACGTCATTTTCCGCCATGATGGATTTTCCGCCATATTGGATTTTAGTGAAAGTGAAACTAAAACTTCACAGGTCACAAATTTTGTCCGATCGTCACCAAACTTGACACACATGCTCTTCAGACCAAGCCGCACAAAAGTTATCACTTTTCGTCTTCGGAACTCAAACCGTTTGACCGTAACAGCCAATCGAAGTTTGCGGCGAAGCCGCCAAACAGGAAGTGAGCTCATATCTCAGCAACCCATTCATCTGTCATAACCAAACTTAGTACATGTACTCAGGACCCAATCAGGGGGACGCTCAAGAAATCTGGTGACCTTTGACCTCTAGGGGGCGCTGTAATTAAAAAACATGCCTTTTGGCCTGTAGCTGCAGTTGTGTTTAGAATTAAAATGCACTAGTGGTGTCTGTTAAACCTGTTGGAGGTCCTTAGGCCGACCCAAGCCAACTTGTGATGTCATCGTAATTGATTCGGCTGCCATATTGGATTTAATCAAAAACATGTAAAAATTTTCGCGGGTCACAAATTTCAGCGGATCCTCACCAAAATTGGCAGAGATCATCTTCAGACCATGCCTTATCAGTGCTTTGCTTTCTGGAACAATTGACAGAAGCATTCGGCTGTAACAGCCAATCGAAACTTGCGGCAAAGCCGCCAAACAGGAAGTGAGCTCATATCTCAGCAACCCTTGCATGTATCAAAGCCAATCTTGGTGCATGGACTCAGGACCCAATCAGGGGGACGCTCAAAAAATCTGGTGACCTTTGACCTCAAGGGGGCGCTGTAATTAAGAAACATGCCTTTTGGCCTGTAGCTGCTGTTGTGCTTAGAAACTGAGCTCATATCTCAGCAACCCATTCCCCTATCATCACCAAACTGAGTACATGGACTCAGGACCCAATCAGGGAGATGCTCAAGAAATCTGGTGACCTTTGACCTCTAGGGGGCGCTGTAATTAAGAAACATGCCTTTTGGCCTGTAGCTGCAGTTGTGCTTAGAATTAAAACGCACTAGTGGTGTCTGATAATACTGTTGGAGGTCCTTTGGTTTACCCAAGTCAACTTGTGATGTCATCGTAATTGATTCGGTCATCATATTGGATTTAATCAAAAACACGTACAAGTTTTTGCAGGTCACAAATTTCAGCGGATCCTCACCAAAATTGGCAGAGACAATCTTCAGACCATGCCTTATCAGTGCATTGCTTTCTGGAACAATTGACAGAATCATTCGCCCGTAACAGCCAATCAAAATTTGTGGCGAAGCCGCCAAACAGGAAGTGAGCTCATATCTCAGCAACCCTGCCATGTATCATCACCAAACTTACTACATATATTCATGACCCCATTAGGAGGACGCTCAAAACATTTGGTGACCTTTGACCTGTAGGGGGTGCTGCAATTAGCAATATTACATTTTGATCTGTAGTTGCTGATGTGTTTTATCAATCTTTTATTTTTTGATGTGAAACTGATGACAACATGTTCCATCCAGTTAATTCTAATGCGTACGTGAAATGGCAGGGCAGGGCAGGACGGGGTGGGACCGGCAGGGGTGATTAGGTGGGGGGGCTGGCTGGCGGAGGCGGCGGCAATACTCAGCCCTGTTTCAGCCCTACAAAGTCAGTTATGTTTTGATGTGACACTTGTTGAAAGTGTTGATTGCGACTGTCTGCTGAGTTCTATCTTGTCGCCGTGGCTACTCCGGCCTATACTGCTTGGCCCCCTCATTGCTGCTTGCAGCTATATTTATTATTATTATTACGCTTCCGTCATTGAAGTCAATGGCAGCCCATAGAACCGTCTGGTGAAAAGTTCTGAAATTTGGCACACTGATTGGGGACAGTCTCATGATTAATTTCACCAAGTTTCATACCGGCACCTTGAGCGCTCTAGCGCCACCAACAGGCCAAAGTTGGATGTGCGTTCACGCACGTAACTTTTGACCCGTTGATCCGATTGTCAAAAATTAGGTATTGTTAGAATCCTTGGACCAAGCCGAGTTCAACGCACCCTATGACGTCAATTTCCGCCATGATGGATTTTCCGCCATTTTGGATTTCATCAAAAACACTAAAAAGTCTTCAAAGGTCACAAATTTTGTCCGATCGACACCAAATCTGACACACTTGATCTTCAGACCAAGCCTCACAAAAGTTATTCATTTTCGTCTTCGGAACTCAAACCGTTCGCCCGTAACTGCCAATTGAAATATGCGGCGAAGCCGCCAAACAGGAAGTGAGCTCATATCTCAGCAACCCTTGCATGTATCAAAGCCAAACTTGGTGCATGGACTCAGGACCCAATCAGGGGGACGCTCAAGAAATCTGGTGACCTTTGACCTCTAGGGGGCGCTGTAATTAAGAAACATGCCTTTTGGCCTGTAGCTGCTGTTGTGCTTAGAATTAAAACGCACTAGTGGTGTCTGGTAATACTGTTGGAGGTCCTTAGGCCGACCCAGGCCAACTTGTGATGTCATCGTAATTGATTCGGCCGCCATATTGGATTTAATCAAAAACACGTACGAATTTTCGCAGGTCACAAATTTCAGCGGATCCTCACCAAAATTGGCACAGAACATCTTCAGACCATGCCTTATCAGTGCATCGCTTTTTGGAACGATTGACAGTAGCATTCGGCTGTAACAGCCAATCGAAACTTGCGGCGAAGCCGCCAAACAGGAAGTGAGCTCATATCTCAGCAACCCTGCCATGTATCATCACCAAACTTACTACATAAATTCATGACCCCATTAGGAGGACGCTCAAGAAATTTGGTGACCTTTGACCTGTAGGGGGTGCTGCAATTAGCAATGTTGCATTTTGATCTGTAGTTGCGATGTGTTTTATCGATCTTTTATTTTTGGATGTGAAACAGATGACAACATATTCCATCCAGTCATTCTAATGCGTGTGTGGTAGGGCGGGGCGGGACGGGGTGGGATGGGCAGGGGTGATTAGGTGGGGGGGCTGGCTGGCGGAGGCGGTGGCAGTACTCAGCCCTGTTTCAGCCCTACAAAATCAGTTATGTTTGATGTGACACTTGTTGAAAGTGTTGATCGCGACTGTCTGCTGAGTTCTATCTTGTCGCCGTGGCTACTCCGGCCTATACTGCTTGGCCCCCTCATTGCTGCTTGCAGCTATATTTATTATTATTCCTCTGCCATTGAAGTCAATGGCAGCCCATAGAACCGTCTGGTGAAAAGTTGTGAAATTTGGCACACTGATTAGGGACAGTCCCATGATTAATGTCACCAAGTTTCATGATGGCACCTCAAGCACTCTAGCGCCACCAACAGGCCAAAGTTAGACGTGCGTTCACGCACGTAACCTTTGACCCGTATGGCCGATTGTCAAAAATGAGGTATCGTTGGAATCCTTGGATCAAGCCGAGTTCAACGCACCCTATGACGTCAATTTCCGCCATGATGGATTTTCCGCCATATTGGATTTCATCAAAAACACTAAAAAGTCTTCACAGGTCACAAATTTTGTCCGATCGACACCAAACTTCAAAGATATCATCTACAGTCCATGCCCCATCAATGTATTGCTTTTTGTCTGCAGAACTAAAACCGCTCGCGCGTTACAGCCAATCGAAGTTTGCGGCGAAGCCGCCAAACAGGAAGTGAGCTCATATCTCAGCAACCCATTCATCTATCGTAACCAAACTTAGTACATGGACTCAGGACCCAATCAGGGGGACGCTCAAGAAATCTGGTGACCTTTGACCTCTAGGGGGCGCTGTAATTGAGAAACAGGCCTTTTGGCCTGTAGCTGCTGTTGTGCTTAGAATTAAAACGCACTACTGGTGTCTGGTAATACTGTTGGAGGTCCTTAGGCCGTCCCAAGCCAATTTGTGATGTCATCGTAATTGATTCGGCCACCATATTGGATTTAATCAAAAACACGTAAAATTTTCGCAGGTCACAAATTTCAGTGGATCCTCACCAAAATTGGCAGAGATCATCTTCAGACCATGCCTTATCAGTGCCTTGCTTTTTGGAACAATTGACAGCAGCATTCGGCTGTAACAGCCAATCGAAATTTGCGGCGAAGCCGCCAAACAGGAAGTGAGCTCATATCTCAGCAACCCTTGCATGTATAAAAGGCAAACTGGGTGCATAGACTCAGGACTCAATCAGGGGGACACTCAATAAATCTGGTGACCTTTGACCTCTAGGGGGCGCTGTAATTAAGAAACATGCCTTTTGGCCTGTAGCTGCTGTTGTGTTTGGAATTAAAATGCACTAGTGGTGTCTGGTAACACTGTTGGAGGTCCTTAGGCTGACCCAATCGAACTTGTGATGTCATCGTAATTGATTCGGCCGCCATATTGGATTTAATCAAAAATACGTACAAGTTTTCACAGGTCACAAATTTCAGCGGATTCTCACCAAAATTGGCAGAGACCATCTTCAGACCATAATCTATCAATATATTGCTTTCTGGAATAATTGGCAAAAGCATTCGCTTGTAACAGTCAATCAAAATTGGTGGCGAAGCCGCCAAACAGGAAGTGAGCTCATATCTCAACAACCCTGCCATGTATCATAACCAAACTTACTATATGGATTCATGACCCCATTAGGAGGACGCTCAAAAAATTTGGTGACCTTTGACCTGTAGGAGGTGCTGCAATTAGCAATATTGCATTTTGATGTGTAGTTGCTGATGTGTTTTATCAATCTTTTATTTTTTGATGTGAAACTGATGACATCATGTTCCATCCAGTTAATTCTAATGCGTGCGTGCAAGGGCATGGCAGGACGGGGTGGGACGGGCTGGGGTGATTAGGTGGGGGGGCTGGCTGGCGGAGGCGTGGCAATACTCAGCCCTGTTTCAGCCCTGTTGATCGCGGGTGTCTGCTGAGTTCTATCTTGTCGCCGTAGCTACTCCGGCCTATTCTGCTTGGCCCCCTCATTGCTGCTTGCAGCTATATTTATTATTATTATTATTATTCCGCCATTGAAGTCAATGGCAGCCCATAGAACCGTCTGGTGAAAAGTTGTGAAATTTGGCACACTGATTAGGGATAGTCCCATAATTAATTTCACCAAGTTTCATACCGGCACCTTGAGCGCTCTAGCGCCACCAACAGGCCAAAGTTGGACTTGCGTTCACGCACGTAACTTCTGACCTGTTGACCCGATTGTCAAAAATGAGGTATCGTTGGAATCCTTGGACCAAGCCGAGTTCAACGCACCCTATGACGTCATTTTCCGCCATGATGGATTTTCCGCCATATTGGATTTTAGTGAAAGTGAAACTAAAACTTCACAGGTCACAAATTTTGTCCGATCGTCACCAAACTTGACACACATGCTCTTCAGACCAAGCCGCACAAAAGTTATTCTTTTTCGTCTTCGGAACTAAAACCGTTCGCGCGTAACAGCCAATCGAAATTTGCGGCGAAGCCGCCAAACAGGAAGTGAGCTCATATCTCAGCAACCCATTCATCTATCATAACCAAACTTAGTCCATGGACTCAGGACCCAATCAGGGGGACGCTCAAGAAATTTGGTGACCTTTGACCTCTAGGGGGCGCTGTAATTAAGAAACATGCTTTTTGGCCTGTAGCTGCAGTTGTGCTTAGAATTAAAACGCACTAGTGGTGTCTGGTAATACTGTTGGAGGTCCTTAGGCCGACCCAAGCCAACTTGTGATGTCATCGTAATTGATTCGGCCGCCATATTGAATTTAATCAAAAACACGTACAAGTTTTCGCAGGTCACAAATTTTATCTGTTCTTCACCAAAATTGGTAGAGACCATCTTCAGACCATGCCTGATGAGTGCATTGCTTTCTGGAACAATTGACAGAAGCATTGACCTGTACCAGCCAATCGAAATTTGCGGCGAAGCCGCCAAACAGGAAGTGATTTCATATCTCAGCAACGCTTTCATGTATCAAAACCAAATTTAGTACATGTACCTCGGACCCCATCGGGAGGACGCTCAAGAAATTTGGTGACATTTGACCTCTAGGGGGCACCGTAATTGACAAAAATGCATTTTGGCCAGTAGTTGCTGATGCGCATTATTTTGCAATGGAAGTCAATGGCAGCCCATAGAACCGTCTGGTGAAAAGTTGTGAAATTTGGCACACTGATAAGGGACAGTCCCATGATTAATGTCACCAAGTTTCATGATGGCACCTAGAGCACTCTAGCGCCACCAACAGGCCAAAGTTGGACGTGCGTTCACGCATGTAACTTTTGACCCGTATGGCCGATTGTCAAAAATGAGGTATCGTTGGAATCCTTGGACCAAGCCGAGTTCAACGCACCCTATGACGTCAATTTCCGCCATGATGGATTTTCCGCCATATTGGATATAATCAAAAACACATAAAAATTTTCGCAGGTCACAAATTTCAGCGGATCCTCACCAAAATTGGCAGAGACAATCTTCAGACCATGCCTTATCAGTGCATTGCTTTCTGGAACAATTGACAGAAGCATTCGGCTGTAACAGCCAATCCAAATTAGTGGTGAAGCCGCCAAACAGGAAGTGAGCTCATATCTCACCAACCCTGCCATGTATCATCACCAAACTTACTACATATATTCATGACCCCATTAGGAGGACGCTCAAAAAATTTGGTGACCTTTGACCTGTAGGGGGTGCTGCAATTAGCAATATTGCATTTTGATCTGTAGTTGCTGATGAGTTTTATCAATCTTTTTATTTTTTGATGTGAAACTGATGACAACATGTTCCATCCAGTTAATTCTAATGCGTGCGTGCAAGGGCAGGGCAGGGCAGGACGGGGTGTGACGGGCTGGGACGGGCTGGGGTGATTAGGTGGGGGGGCTGGCTGGCGGAGGCGGTGGCAATACTCAGCTCTGTTTCAGCCCTACAAAATCAGTTATGTTTGATGTTACACTTGTTGAAAGTGTTGATCGCGAGTGTCTGCTGAGTTCTATCTTGTCGCCGTGGCTACTCCGGCCTATACTGCTTGGCCCCCTCATTGCTGCTTGCAGCTATATTTGGGGGCCAAGCAGCGAAGCTGCGCGGCAACCCCTAGTGATTCTACCTTTTCTTATTATTATTATTATTACACATCTTTCCGCTGCCATTGAAGTCTATGGCAGCCCATAGAACCGTACAGTAAAAAGTTGTGAAATTTGGCACATTCATTCCATACCTTCCCATATTCCATTTCACAAATTTTCAAGTCTGAACCCCAGGCAGTCTAGCGCCACCAATGTCTCAAAGTTGGCGTTGCATCCATGCACTTAACTTTTCAACCGTATGTCCAATTTTGAACATCCATATACAGTTGGAACCCCTGGACCGACCTGAGTTCACTGACTCCTATTACATTACTTTCCGCCATATTGGACCTCCGCCATATTGGATTTCATCAAAAACTCTTAAAAGTTTTCATAGGTCACAAACTTCATCCAATTTTCACGAAACTTGGCACAGATGATCTTCAGACCATGCCTCATAATTGCATTGCCTTTGACACCCATACTCACAACTGGTCGCCAGTCACGACCAATCAAAATTGGCGGCGAAGCCGCCAAACAGGAAGTGAACTCAGATCTCGGCAAGGCTTTCACATATCAAAACCAAACTCAGTACATGGACTCAGGACCCAATTAGGAGGAGGCTCAATAAATTTCATGACTTTTGACCTACAGGTGGCGCTATAATTAACAAAACTACGTTTTGGCCTGTATGGGGTGATGTGTTTGAAATTAAAACATATTAGTGATCTCTATCAATACTTTGGGAGGTCCTTAGGCTGTCACATCTCAACTTTTGACATTAACATAATTGATTGGACCGCCATATTGGATTTCATCAAAAACACTTAAAAGTTTTCACAGGTCACAAACTTCATCCAATTTTCACGAAACTTGACACAGATGATCTTCAGACCAACCGTCACAAACACATTGCTTTTTGGACCTTTATTCAAAACAAGTCAGCCATGACGACCAATCGAAATTGGCGGCGAAGCCTCCAAACAGGAAGTGAAATGTTATCTCCGCCAAGCTTTCACGTATCAAAACCAAACTCGGTACATGGGCTCAGGACCCAATTAGGAGAATGCTCAATAAATTTGGTGACTTTTGACCACTATGGGGGCGCTATAATCACAGGAAGTAGGCTCATATCTCAGCAACACTTTCACATATCAAAACCAAACTTGGTATATGGACTTGGAACCCCTCCCTGAGGACACACAATCAATTTGGTGACCTTCGACCACTAGGGGGGCGCTAGAGTTACAGGAAGTTAGCTTCTATCTCAGCAACGCTTTCACATATCAAAACCAAACTTGATTCATAGACTTGGGACCCCATCCTGAGGACACACAAAACATTTAGTGTACTTTGACGACCACTAGGGGCGCTATAATTAGCAATACTTTCTCGCATCAACCTCAAACTTAGTACGTGGACTAGTGGTCACAACCTGAGGACGCACAATAAATTTGGTGACTTTTGACCACTAGGGGTGCTATAATTAGCAAGACTTTCTCGTATCAACACCAAACTTGGGACGTGGACTCATGAACACATCCTGAATAGCTACAATACATTTGGTGTCTTTTGACCACTAGGGAAAACTATGACTTGAATTAGGCTCATATCTTACTAACGCTTTCATGGATTGAAACCAAACTTTGTACATGGACTCAAGACCCAATCCCAATCCAATTCAATCCAATCCAATCAACAATCACATGAAGTAGGCTCATATCTCAACAATCCAAATCCAATCCCAATCCAATCCAATCCAGTCCAATTCAATCCCATACAATCAACAATCACATGAAGTAGGCTCATACCTCAGCAATCCCAATCCAGTCCAATCAAATCTAATCCAGTCCAGTCCAATCCAGTCCAATCCAATCCAATCCAATCCAGTCCAGTACAATCCAATCTAGTCCAGTCCAGTCCAATTCAATCCAATCCAATCAACAATCACTTGAAGTAGGCTCATATCTCAGCAATGCCAATCCAATCCAGTCCATTCCAATCCAATCCAGTCCTGTCCTATTCAGTCCAGTCCAATCCCAATCCAATCCAGTCCAGTCCAATTCAATCCAATCCAGTCCAGTACAATCCAATCCAGTCCAGTCCAGTCCAATTCAATCCAATCCAATCAACAATCACATGAAGTAGGCTCATATCTCAGCAATCCCAATCCAATCCAATCCAGTCCAGTCCATTCCAATCCGATCCAATCCAATCCAATCCAATCCAGTCCAATTCAATCCAATCCAATCAACAATCACTTGAAGTAGGCTCATATCTCAGCAATGCCAATCCAATCCAGTCCATTCCAATCCAATCCAGTCCTGTCCTATTCAGTCCAGTCCAATCCCAATCCAATCCAGTCCAGTCCAATTCAATCCAATCCAGTCCAGTACAATCCAATCCAATCCAGTCCAGTCCAGTCCAATTCAATCCAATCCAATCAACAATCACATGAAGTAGGCTCATATCTCAGCAATCCCAATCCAATCCAATCCAGTCCAGTCCATTCCAATCCGATCCAATCCAATCCAGTCCAGTCCATTCCAATCCGATCCAATCCAATCCAATCCAATCCAGTCCAATTCAATCCAATCCAATCAACAATCACTTGAAGTAGGCTCATATCTCAGCAATGCCAATCCAATCCAGTCCATTCCAATCCAATCCAGTCCTGTCCTATTCAGTCCAGTCCAATCCCAATCCAATCCAGTCCAGTCCAATTCAATCCAATCCAGTCCAGTACAATCCAATCCAGTCCAGTCCAGTCCAATTCAATCCAATCCAATAAACAATCACATGAAGTAGGCTCATATCTCAGCAATCCCAATCCAATCCAATCCAGTCCAGTCCATTCCAATCCGATCCAATCCAATCCAATCCAATCCAGTCCATTCCATTCCAATCCAATCCTGTCCAATTCAGTCCAGTCCAATCCCAATCCAATCCAGTCCAATTCAATCCAATCCAATCAACAATCACATCAAGTAGGCTCATATCTCAGCAATCCCAATCCAATCCAATCCAGTCCAGTCCTGTCCAATTCAGTCCAGTCCAATCCCAATCCAATCCAATCCAGTCCAATTCAATCCTATCCAATCAACAATCACATGAAGTAGTCTCATATCTCAGCAATCCCAATCCAGTCCAATCAAATCCAATCCAGTCCAGTCCAATCCAATGCAGTCCAATTAAATCCAATCCAATCAACAATCACATGAAGTAGGCTCATATCTCTGCAATCCCAATCCCAATCCAGTCCAGTCCAATCCAATCCAATTCAATCTAATCCAATCAACAATCACATGAAGTAGGCTCATATCTCAGCAATCCAAATCCAATCCAATCCAGTCCATTCCATTCCAATCCTGTCCAATTCAGTCCAGTCCAATCCCAATCCAATCCAGTCCAATTCAATCCAATCCAATCAACAATCACATCAAGTAGGCTCATATCTCAGCAATCCCAATCCAATCCAATCCAGTCCATTCCAATCCAATCCAGTCCAGTCCTGTCCAATTCAGTCCAGTCCAATCCCAATCCAATCCAATCCAGTCCAATTCAATCCAATCCAATCAACAATCACATCAAGTAGGCTCATATCTCAGCAATCCCAATCCAGTCCAATCAAATCCAATCCAGTCCAATCCAATCCAGTCCAATTAAATCCAATCCAATCCAATCAACAATCACATGAAGTAGGCTCATATCTCTGCAATCCCAATCCCAATCCAGTCCAATCCAATCCAATCCAATCCAGTCCAGTCCAGTCCAATCCAATCCAATCCAGTCCAGTCCAGTCCAGTCCAGCCTTGTCTAGTCTAGCTTAGTCTAGTCCAGTCCAATCCCAACTTCTGCTTATTTGCTTGGCCCCCACATTGCTGCTTGCAGCTATATTTGGGGGCCAAGCAGCGAAGCTGCGAAGGCACCCATTGTTTTTCTATTTGTTCTTATTATTATTATTATTATTATTATTATTATTATTATTCCGCCATTAAAGTCAATGGCAGCCCATAGAACCGTCTGGTGAAAAGTTGTGAAATTTGGCACACTGATTAGGGACAGACCCATGATTAATGTCACCAAGTTTCATGATGGCACCTCAAGCACTCTAGCGCCACCAACAGGCCAAAGTTGGACTTGCGTTCACGCACGTAACTTTTGACCCGTATGGCCGATTGTCAAAAATGAGGTATCGTTGGAATCCTTGGACCAAGCCGAGTTCAACGCAGCCTATGACGTCAATTTCCGCCATGATGGATTTTCCGCCATATTGGATTTCATCAAAAACACTAATAAGTCTTCACAGGTCACAAATTTGGTCCAATCGACACCAAACTTCACAGATATCATCTACAGTCCATGCCCCATTAATGTATTGCTTTTTGTATTCAGAACTAAAACCGCTCGCGCGTTACAGCCAATCGAAGTTTGCGGCGAAGCCGCCAAACAGGAAGTGAGCTCATATCTCAGCAACCCATTCATCTATCATAACCAAACTTAGTACATGGACTCAGGACCCAATCAGGGGGACGCTCAAGAAATCTGGTGACCTTTGACCTCTAGGGGGCGCTGTAATTGAGAAACAGGCCTTTTGGCCTGTAGCTGCTGTTGTGCTTAGAATTAAAACGCACTACTGGTGTCTGGTAATACTGTTGGAGGTCCTTAGGCCGTCCCAAGCCAATTTGTGATGTCATCGTAATTGATTCGGCCGCCATATTGGATTTAATCAAAAACACGTAAAAATTTTCGCAGGTCACAAATTTCAGTGGATCCTCACCAAAATTGGCAGAGATCATCTTCGGACCATGCCTTATCAGTGCATTGCTTTCTGGAACAATTTACAGAAGCATTCGGCTGTAACAGCCAATCGAAATTTGCAGCGAAGCCGCCAAACAGGAAGTGAGCTCATATCTCAGCAACCCTTGCATGTATCAAAGCCAAACTGGGTGCATAGACTCAGGACCCAATCAGGGGGACACTCAATAAATCTGGTGACCTTTGACCTCTAGGGGGCGCTGTAATTAATAAACATGCCTTTTGGCCTGTAGCTGCTGTTGTGTTTGGAATTAAAATGCACTAGTGGTGTCTGGTAATACTGTTGGAGGTCCTTAGGCCGACCCAAGCGAATTTGTGATGTCATAGTAATTGATTCGGCCGCCATATTGGATTTAATCAAAAACACGTACAAGTTTTCACAGGTCACAAATTTCAGCGGATTCTCACCAAAATTGGCAGAGACCATCTTCAGACCATAATCTATCAATATATTGCTTTTTGGAACAATTGGCAAAAGCATTCGCTTGTAACAGTCAATCAAAATTGGTGGCGAAGCCACCAAACAGGAAGTGAGCTCATATCTCAACAACCCTGCCATGTATCATAACCAAACTTACTATATGGATTCATGATCCCATTAGGAGGACGCTCAAAAAATTTGGTGACCTTTGACCTGTAGGAGGTGCTGCAATTAGCAATATTGCATTTTGATGTGTAGTTGCTGATGTGTTTTATCAATCTTTTATTTTTTGATGTGAAACTGATGACATCATGTTCCATCCAGTTAATTCTAATGCGTGCGTGCAAGGGCATGGCAGGACGGGGTGGGACGGGCTGGGGTGATTAGGTGGGGGGGGCTGGTTAGCGGAGGCGTGGCAATACTCAGCCCTGTTTCAGCCCTGTTGATCGCGGGTGTCTGCTGAGTTCTATCTTGTCGCCGTAGCTACTCCGGCCTATTCTGCTTGGCCCCCTCATTGCTGCTTGCAGCTATATTTGGGGGCCAAGCAGCGAAGCTGCGAAGGCACCCATTGTGTTTCTATGTTTTCTTATTGGGGGCCAAGCAGCGAAGCTGCGAGGCAACCATTGTGTTTCTATTTGTTCTTATTATTGGGGGCCAAGCAGCGAAGCTGCGAAGCCCCATTGTTTTTCTATGATTTCTTATTATTATTATTATTTAACATCTTTCTTCCGCCATGGGAGTCTATGGCAGCCCATAGAACCGTCTGGTAAAAAGTTGTGAAATTTGGCACACCGATTGGGGACAGTCCCATGATTAATTTCAGCAAGTTTCATACCGGCACCTTGAGCACTCTAGCGCCACCAACAGGCCAAAGTTGGACGTGCGTTCACGCACGTAACTTTTGACCTGTTGATCCGATTTTGAAAAATGAGGTACCGTTGGAATCCTTGGACCAAGCCGAGTTCAACGCACCCTATGACGTCATTTTCCGCCATGATGGATTTTCCGCCATATTGGATTTTAGTGAAAGTGAAACTAAAACTTCACAGGTCACAAATTTTATCCGATCGTCACCAAACTTGACACACATGCTCTTCAGACCAAGCCGCACAAAAGTTATCACTTTTCGTCTTCGGAACTCAAACCGTTTGACCGTAACAGCCAATCGAAATATGCGGCGAAGCCGCCAAACAGGAAGTGAGCTCATATCTCAGCAACCCATTCATCTATCATAACCAAACTTAGTACATGGACTCAGGACCCAATCAGGGGGACGCTCAAGAAATCTGGTGACCTTTGACCTCTAGGGGGCGCTGTAATTAAGAAACATGCCTTTTGGCCTGTAGCAGCAGTTGTGCTTAGAATTAAAACCCACTAGTGGTGTCTGGTACTACTGTTGAAGGTCCTTAGGCCAACCCAAGCCAACTTGTGATGTCATCGTAATTGATTCGGCCGCCATATTGGATTAAATCAAAAACACAAAAAAGTTTTGGCAGGTCACAAATTTTATCTGTTCCTCACCAAAATTGGCAGAGACCATCTTCAGACCATGCCTGATGAGTGCATTGCTTTCTGGAACAATTGACAGAAGCTTTGGCCTGTACCAGCCAATCAAAATTTGCGGCGAAGCCGCCAAACAGGAAGTGATTTCATATCTCAGGAACGCTTTCATGTATCAAAACCAAACTTAGTACATGTAACTCAGACCACATCGGGAGGACGCTCAAGAAATTTGGTGACATTTGACCTCTAGGGGGCTCCGTAATTGACAAAAATGCATTTTGGCCAGTAGTTGCTGATGCGCATTATTTTGCAATGGAAGTCAATGGCAGCCCATAGAACCGTCTGGTAAAAAGTTATACAATTTTGCACACTAATTGGGGACAGTCCAATAATTCATTTCACCAAGTTTCATGCCGGCACCTCAAGCGCTCTAGCGCCACCAACAGGCCAAAGTTGGACTTGTGTTTACGGACGTAACTTTTGACCTGTTGACCCGAATGGCAAAATGAGGTATCATTGAAATCCTTGGGCCAAGCCGAGTTCAACACACCCTATGACGTCAATTTTTGACCTCTGTGTTTAAATCACAGCAAATGTGATCATATCTCAGTCAATTTTTTATTTTTGATGTGAAACTGATGACAGCAAGTTCCATCTAGTTCATTCTAATGTGTGCTTGCAAGGGTGGGACGGGGTGGGATGGGCAGGGGCGGTTGCGGCGGTGGGCTGGCAGGGGGAGGGGGCGGCGACACTCAGCCCTGGTTCAGCCCCACAAAATCAGTTATGTTTTGATGTGAAACTTGACCTTGTAACTCAGCCAATCTTGGGTTGTATGGCATGGAACTTGCTGTGACTGCTTAAGGCTATATGTCTGATGCAACGGCATTGACTTACATGGCAAATCTGGCCTGCTGATCTCACTGCTTGGCCCCCTCATTGCTGCTTGCAGCTATATTTATTATTATTATTCCGCCATTGAAGTCAATGGCAGCCCATAGAACCGTCTGGTGAAAAGTTGTGAAATTTGGCACACTGATTAGGGACAGTCCCATGATTAATGTCACCAAGTTTCATGATGGCACCTAGAGGACTCTAGCGCCACCAACAGGCCAAAGTTGGACGTGCGTTCACGCACGTAACTTTTGACCCGTATGGCCGATTGTCAAAAATGAGGTATCGTTGGAATCCTTGGACCAAGCCGAGTTCAACGCACCCTATGACGTCAATTTCCGCCATGATGGATTTTCCGCCATATTGGATTTTAGTGAAAGTGAAACTAAAACTTCACAGGTCACAAATTTTGTCCGATCAACACCAAACTTGACACACATGCTCTTCAGACCAAGCCGCACAAAAGTTATTCCTTTTCGTCTTCGGAACTAAAACCGTTCGCGCGTAACAGCCAATCGAAATTTGCGGCGAAGCCGCCAAACAGGAAGTGAGCTCATATCTCAGCAACCCTTGCATGTATCAAAGCCAAACTTGGTGCATGGACTCAGGACCCAATCAGGGGGACGCTCAAGAAATCTGGTGACCTTTGACCTCTAGGGGGCGCTGTAATTAAGAAACATGCCTTTTGGCCTGTAGCTGCTGTTGTGCTTAGAATTAAAACGCACTAGTGGTGTCTGGTAATACTGTTGGAGGTCCTTAGGCCGACCCAGGCCAATTTGTGATGTCATCGTAATTGATTCGGCCGCCATATTGGATTTAATCAAAAACACGTACGAATTTTCGTAGGTCACAAATTTCAGCGGATCCTCACCAAAATTGGCAGAGAACATCTTCAGACCATGCCTTATCAGTGCATCGCTTTTTGGAACGATTGACAGTAGCATTCGGCTGTAACAGCCAATCGAAACTTGCAGCGAAGCGGCCAAACAGGAAGTGAGCTCATATCTCAGCAACCCTGCCATGTATCATCACCAAACTTACTACATATGTTCATGACCCCATTAGGAGGACGCTCAAGAAAGTTGGTGACATTTGACCTCTAGGGGGCACCGTAATTGACAAAAATGCATTTTGGCCAGTAGTTGCTGATGCGCATTATTTTGCAATGGAAGTCAATGGCAGCCCATAGAACCATCTGGTAAAAAGTTATACAATTTTGCACACTAATTGGGGACAGTCCAATAATTCATTTCACCAAGTTTCATGCCGGCACCTCAAGCGCTCTAGCGCCACCAACAGGCCAAAGTTGGACTTGTGTTTACGGACGTAACTTTTGACCTGTTGACCCGAATGGCAAAATGAGGTATCATTGGAATCCTTGGGCCAAGCCGAGTTCAACACACCCTATGACGTCAATTGTTGACCTCTATGTTTAAATCACAGCAAGTGTGATCATATCTCAGTCAATCTTTTATTTTTGATGTGAAACTGATGACAGCGAGTTCCATCTAGTTCATTCTAATGTGTGCGTGCAAGGGTGGGACGGGGTGGGATGGGCAGGGGCGGTTGCGGCGGTGGGCTGGCTGGGGGAGGGGGCGGCGACACTCAGCCCTGGTTCAGCCCCACAAAATCAGTTATGTTTTGATGTGAAACTTGACCTTGTAACTCAGCCAATCTTGGGTTGTATGGCATGGAACTTGCTGTGACTGCTTAAGGCTATATGTCTGATGCAACGGCATTGACTTACATGGCAAATCTGGCCTGCTGATCTCACTGCTTGGCCCCCTCATTGCTGCTTGCAGCTATATTTATTATTATTATTATTACGCTTCCGTCATTGAAGTCAATGGCAGCCCATAGAACCGTCTGGTGAAAAATTCTGAAATTTGGCACACTGATTGGGGACATTCTCATGATTAATTTCACCAAGTTTCATACCGGCACCTTGAGCGCTCTAGCGCCACCAACAGGCCAAAGTTGGATGTGCGTTCATGCACGTAACTTCTGACCCGTTCACCCGATTGTCAAAAATGAGGTATCGCTGGAATCCTTGGACCAAGCTGAGTTCAACGCACCCTATGACGTCAATTTCCGCCATGATGGATTTTCCGCCATTTTGGATTTCATCAAAAACACTAAAAAGTCTTCACAGGTCACAAATTTTGTCCGATCGACACCAAACCTGACACACTTGATCTTCAGACCAAGCCTCACAAAAGTTATTCCTTTTCGTCTTCGAAACTCAAACCGTTCGCCCGTAACAGCCAATCGAAATATGCGGCGAAGCCGCCAAACAGGAAGTGAGCTCATATCTCAGCAACCCATTCATCTATCATAACCAAACTTAGTACATGGACTCAGGACCCAATCAGGGGGACGCTGAATAAATCTGGTGACCTTTGACCTCTAGGGGGCGCTGTAATTAAGAAACATGCCTTTTGGCCTGTAGCTGCTGTTGTGCTTAGAATTAAAGCGCACTACTGGTGTCTGTTAATACTGTTGGAGGTCCTTAGGCCGACCCAAGCCAATTTGTGATGTCATCGTAAATGATTCGGCCGCCATATTGGATTTAATCAAAAACATGTAAAAATTTTCGCAGGTCACAAATTTCAGCGGATTCTCACCAAAATTGGCAGAGATCATTTTCAGACCATGCCTTATCAGTGCTTTGGTTTCTGGAACAATTGACAGAAGCATTCGGCTGTAACAGCCAATCGAAACTTGCGGCGAAGCCGCCAAACAGGAAGTGAGCTCATATCTCAGCAACCCTTGCATGTATCAAAGCCAAACTTGGTGCATGGACTCAGGACCCAATCAGGTGGACGCTCAAGAAATCTGGTGACCTTTGACCTCTAGGGGGCGCTGTAATAAAGAAACATGCTTTTTGGCCTGTAGCTGCTTTTGTGCTTAGAATTAAAATGCAATAGTGGTGTCTGGTAATACTGTTGGAGGTCCTTAGGCCGACCCAAGCCAACTTGTGATGTCATCGTAATTGATTCGGCCGCCAAGTTAGATTTAATCAAAAACATCAAAAAGTTTTCACAGGTCGCAAATTTCATCTGATCTTCACTAACATTGGCACAGACCATCTTCAGACCATAAGCTATGAATATCTTGCTCTCTTGAACAATTGACAAAAGCATTCACCCGTAACCGCCAATCGAAATTGATGGCTAAGCCGCCAAACAGGAAGTGAGCTCATATCTCAGCAACCCTGCCATGTATCATAACCAAACTTACTACATATATTCATGACCCCATTAGGAGGACGCTCAAAAACTTTGGTGACCTTTGACCTGTAGGGGGTGCTGCAATTAGCAATATTGCATTTTCATCTGTAGTTGCTGATGTGTTTTATCAATCTTTTATTTTTTGATGTGAAACTGATGACAACATGTTCCATCCAGTTCATTCTAATGCGTGCGTGGAAGGGCGGTGCGGGACGGGGTGGAACGGGCAGGGCTGATTAGGTGGGGGGGCTGGCTGGCGGAGGCGGTGGCAATACTCAGCCCTGTTTCAGCCCTACAAAGTCAGTTATGTTTTGATGTGACACTTGTTGAAAGTGTTGATCGCGGGTGTCTGCTGAGTTCTATCTTGTCGCCGTGGCTATTCCGGCCTATACTGCTTGGCCCCCTCATTGCTGCTTGCAGCTATATTTGGGGGCCAAGCAGCGAAGCTGCGAAGGCACCCATTGTGTTTCTATTTGTTCTTATTATTATTATTATTATTATTATTATTATTATTATTATTATTATTCCGCCATTAAAGTCAATGGCAGCCCATAGAACCGTCTGGTGAAAAGTTGTGAAATTTGGCACACTGATTAGGGACAGTCCCATGATTAATGTCACCAAGTTTCATGATGGCACCTCAAGCACTCTAGCGCCACCAACAGGCCAAAGTTGGACTTGCGTTCACGCACGTAACTTTTGACCCGTATGGCCGATTGTCAAAAATGAGGTATCGTTGGAATCCTTGGACCAAGCCGAGTTCAACGCAGCCTATGACGTCAATTTCCGCCATGATGGATTTTCCGCCATATTGGATTTCATCAAAAACACTAATAAGTCTTCACAGGTCACAAATTTTGTCCAATCGACACCAAACTTCACAGATATCATCTACAGTCCATGCCCCATTAATGTATTGCTTTTTGTATTCAGACCTAAAACCGCTCGCGCGTTACAGCCAATCGAAGTTTGCGGCGAAGCCGCCAAACAGGAAGTGAGCTCATATCTCAGCAACCCATTCATCTATCATAACCAAACTTAGTACATGGACTCAGGACCCAATCAGGGGGACGCTCAAGAAATCTGGTGACCTTTGACCTCTAGGGGGCGCTGTAATTGAGAAACAGGCCTTTTGGCCTGTAGCTGCTGTTGTGCTTAGAATTAAAACGCACTACTGGTGTCTGGTAATACTGTTGGAGGTCCTTAGGCCGTCCCAAGCCAATTTGTGATGTCATCGTAATTGATTCGGCCGCCATATTGGATTTAATCAAAAACACGTAAAAATTTTCGCAGGTCACAAATTTCAGTGGATCCTCACCAAAATTGGCAGAGATCATCTTCAGACCATGCCTTATCAGTGCATTGCTTTCTGGAACAATTGACAGAAGCATTCGGCTGTAATAGCCAATCGAAATTTGCGGCGAAGCCGCCAAACAGGAAGTGAGCTCATATCTCAGCAACCCTTGCATGTATCAAAGCCAAACTGGGTGCATAGACTCAGGACCCAATCAGGGGGACACTCAATAAATCTGGTGACCTTTGACCTCTAGGGGGCGCTGTAATTAAGAAACATGCCGTTTGGCCTGTAGCTGCTGTTGTGTTTGGAATTAAAATGCACTAGTGGTGTCTGGTAATACTGTTGGAGGTCCTTAAGCCGACCCAAGCGAATTTGTGATGTCATAGTAATTGATTCGGCCGCCATATTGGATTTAATCAAAAACACGTACAAGTTTTCACAGGTCACAAATTTCAGCGGATTCTCACCAAAATTGGCAGAGACCATCTTCAGACCATAATCTATCAATATATTGCTTTTTGGAACAATTGGCAAAAGCATTCGCTTGTAACAGTCAATCAAAATTGGTGGCGAAGCCGCCAAACAGGAAGTGAGATCATATCTCAACAACCCTGCCATGTATCATAACCAAACTTACTATATGGATTCATGACCCCATTAGGAGGACGCTCAAAAAATTTGGTGACCTTTGACCTGTAGGAGGTGCTGCAATTAGCAATATTGCATTTTGATGTGTAGTTGCTGATGTGTTTTATCAATCTTTTATTTTTTGATGTGAAACTGATGACATCATGTTCCATCCAGTTAATTCTAATGCGTGCGTGCAAGGGCATGGCAGGACGGGGTGGGACGGGCTGGGGTGATTAGGTGGGGGGGGCTGGTTGGCGGAGGCGTGGCAATACTCAGCCCTGTTTCAGCCCTGTTGATCGCGGGTGTCTGCTGAGTTCTATCTTGTCGCCGTAGCTACTCCGGCCTATTCTGCTTGGCCCCCTCATTGCTGCTTGCAGCTATATTTGGGGGCCAAGCAGCGAAGCTGCGAAGCCCCATTGTGTTTCTATGTTTTCTTATTATTATTATTATTATTATTACGCTTCCGTCATTGAAGTCAATGGCAGCCCATAGAACCGTCTGGTGAAAAATTCTGAAATTTGGCACACTGATTGGGGACATTCTCATGATTAATTTCACCAAGTTTCATACCGGCACCTTGAGCGCTCTAGCGCCACCAACAGGCCAAAGTTGGATGTGCGTTCACGCACGTAACTTTTGACCTGTTGATCCGATTGTCAAATATTAGGTATTGTTAGAATCCTTGGACCAAGCCGAGTTCAACGCACCCTATGACGTCAATTTCCGCCATGATGGATTTTCCGCCATTTTGGATTTCATCAAAATGTCTTAAAACGTATCAGAGGTCACAAATTTTGTCCGATCGACACCAAACTTCACAGATATCATCTACAGACCATGCCTCATTAATGCACTGCTTTTTGTCTCCGGAACTAAAACCGTTCGTGCGTAACAGCCAATCGAAATTTGCGGCGAAGCCGCCAAACAGGAAGTGAGCTCATATCTCAGCAACCCATTCATCTGTCATAACCAAACTTAGTACATGTACTCAGGACCCAATCAGGGGGACGGCCAAGAAATCTGGTGACCTTTGACCTCTAGGGGGCGCTGTAATTAAGAAACATGCCTTTTGGCCTGTAGCTGCTGTTGTGCTTAGAATTAAAATGCACTAGTGGTGTCTTATAATACTGTTGGAGGTCCTTAGGCCAACCCAGGCCAACTTGTGATGTCATCGTAATTGATTCGGCCGCCATATTGGATTTAATCAAAAACACGTACACGTTTTTGCAGGTCACAAATTTCAGCGGATCCTCACCAAAATTGGCAGAGACCATCAACAGACCATGCCTGATGAGTGCATTGCTTTCTGGAACAATTGACAGAAGCATTGACCTGTACCAGCCAATCGAAATTTGCGGCGAAGCCACCAAACAGGAAGTGATTTCATATCTCAGCAACGCTTTCATGTATCAAAACCAAATTTAGTACATGTACCTCAGACCCCATCGGGAGGACGCTCAAGAAATTTGGTGACATTTGACCTCTAGGGGGCACCGTAATTGACAAAAATGCATTTTGGCCAGTAGTTGCTGATGCGCATTATTTTGCAATGGAAGTCAATGGCAGCCCATAGAACCGTCTGGTAAAAAGTTATAAAATTTTGCACACTAATTGGGGACAGTCCAATAATTCATTTCACCAAGTTTCATACCGGCACCTTGAGCGCTCTAGCGCCACCAACAGGCCAAAGTTGGACTTGCGTTCACGCACGTAACTTCTGACCTGTTGACCCGATTGTCAAAAATGAGGTATCGTTGGAATCCTTGGACCAAGCCGAGTTCAACGAACCCTATGACGTCATTTTCCGCCATATTGGATTTAAGTGAAAGTGAAACTATAACTTCACAGGTCACAAATTTTGTCCGATCGTCACCAAACTTGACACACATGCTCTTCAGACCAAGCCGCACAAAAGTTATTCCTTTTCGTCTTCGGAACTAAAACCGTTCGCGCGTAACAGCCAATCAAAATTTGCGGCGAAGCTGCCAAACAGGAAGTGAGCTCATATCTCAGCAACCCATTCATCTATCATAACCAAACTTAGTCCATGGACTCAGGACCCAATCAGGGGGACGCTCAAGAAATTTGGTGACATTTGACCTCTAGGGGGCTCCGTAATTGACAAAAATGCATTTTGGCCAGTAGTTGCTGATGCGCATTATTTTGCAATGGAAGTCAATGGCAGCCCATAGAACCGTCTGGTGAAAAGTTGTGAAATTTGGCACACTGATAAGGGACAGTCCCATGATTAATGTCACCAAGTTTCATGCCGGCACCTCAAGCGCTCTAGCGCCACCAACAGGCCAAAGTTGGACTTGTGTTCACGGACGTAACTTTTGACCTGTTGACCCGAATGGCAAAATGAGGTATCATTGGAATCCTTGGGCCAAGCCGAGTTCAACACACCCTATGACGTCAATTTTTGACCTCTGTGTTTAAATCACAGCAAGTGTGATCATATCTCAGTCAATCTTTTATTTTTGATGTGAAACTGATGACAGCAAGTTCCATCTAGTTCATTCTAATGTGTGCGTGCAAGGGTGGGACGGGGTGGGATGGGCAGGGGCGGTTGCGGCGGTGGGCTGGCTGGGGGAGGGGGCGGCGACACTCAGCCCTGGTTCAGCCCCACAAAATCAGTTATGTTTTGATGTGAAACTTGACCTTGTAACTCAGCCAATCTTGGGTTGTATGGCATGGAACTTGCTGTGACTGCTTAAGGCTATATGTCTGATGCAACGGCATTGACTTACATGGCAAATCTGGCCTGCTGATTTCACTGCTTGGCCCCCTCATTGCTGCTTGCAGCTATATTTGGGGGCCAAGCAGCGAAGCTGCGAAGGCACCCATTGTGTTTCTATTTGTTCTTATTATTATTATTATTATTATTATTCCGCCATTGAAGTCAATGGCAGCCCATAGAACCGTCTGGTGAAAAGTTGTGAAATTTGGCACACTGATTAGGGATAGTCCCATAATTAATTTCACCAAGTTTCATACCGGCACCTTGAGCGCTCTAGCGCCACCAACAGGCCAAAGTTGGACTTGCGTTCACGCACGTAACTTCTGACCTGTTGACCCGATTGTCAAAAATGAGGTATCGTTGGAATCCTTGGACCAAGCCGAGTTCAACGCACCCTATGACGTAATTTTCCGCCATGATGGATTTTCCGCCATATTGGATTTTAGTGAAAGTGAAACTAAAACTTCACAGGTCACAAATTTTGTCCGATCGTCACCAAACTTGACACACATGCTCTTCAGACCAAGCCGCACAAAAGTTATTCTTTTTCGTCTTCGGAACTAAAACCGTTCGCGCGTAACAGCCAATCGAAATTTGCGGCGAAGCCGCCAAACAGGAAGTGAGCTCATATCTCAGCAACACATTCATCTATCATAACCAAACTTAGTCCTTGGACTCATGACCCAATCAGAGGGACGCTCAAGAAATCTGGTGACCTTTGACCTCTAGGGGGCGCTGTAATTAAGAAACATGCCTTTTGGCCTGTAGCTGCTGTTGTGCTTAGAATTAAAACGCACTAGTGGTGTCTGGTAATACTGTTGGAGGTCCTAAGGCCGACCCAGGCCAATTTGTGATGTCATCGTAATTGATTCGGCCGCCATATTGGATTTAATCAAAAACATGTACGAATTTTCGCAGGTCACAAATTTCAGCGGATCCTCACCAAAATTGGCAGAGAACATCTTCAGACCATGCCTTATCAGTGCATCGCTTTTTGGAACGATTGACAGTAGCATTCGGCTGTAACAGCCAATCGAAACTTGCAGCGAAGCGGCCAAACAGGAAGTGAGCTCATATCTCAGCAACCCTGCCATGTATCATCACCAAACTTACTACATATGTTCATGACCCCATTAGGAGGACGCTCAAGAAATTTGGTGACATTTGACCTCTAGGGGGCACCGTAATTGACAAAAATGCATTTTGGCCAGTAGTTGCTGATGCGCATTATTTTGCAATGGAAGTCAATGGCAGCCCATAGAACCATCTGGTGAAAAGTTGTGAAATTTGGCACACTGATAAGGGACAGTCCCATGATTAATGTCACCAAGTTTCATGATGGCACCTAGAGCACTCTAGCGCCACCAACAGGCCAAAGTTGGACGTGCGTTCACGCACGTAACTTTTGACCCGTATGGCCGATTGTCAAAAATGAGGTATCGTTGGAATCCTTGGACCAAGCCAAGTCCATGGTCTCAGGACCCAATCAGGGGAACGCTCAAGAAATCTGGTGACCTTTGACCTCTAGGGGGCGCTGTAATTAAGAAACATGCCTTTTGGCCTGTAGCTGCTGTTGTGCTAAGAATTAAAACACACTAGTGGTGTCTGGTAATACTGTTGGAGGTCCTTAGGCCGACCCAAGCCAACTTGTGATGTCATCGTAATTGATTCGGCCGCCATATTGGATTTAATCAAAAACACGTACAAGTTTTTGCAAGTCACAAATTTTAGCGGATCTTCACCAAAATTGACAGAGACCATCTTCAGCCCATGCCTTATCAGTGCATTGCTTTCTGGAGCAATTGACAGAAGCATTCGGCTGTAACAGCTAATCGAAATTTGCGGCGAAGCTGCCAAACAGGAAGTGAGCTCATATCTCAGCAACCCTGCCATCTAACATAACCAACCTTACTACATGAATTCATGACCCCATTAGAAGGATGCTCAAAAACTTCGGTGACCTTTGACCTGTAGGGGTTGCTGCAATTAGCAATATTGCATTTTGATCTGTAGTTGCTGACGTGTTTTATCAATCTTTTGTTTTATTTTCAGTGTTTTATTTTTTAATGTGAAACTGATGACAACATGTTCCATCCAGTTCATTCTAATGCGTGCGTGCAAGGGCGGGGCGGGGCGGGGCAGGACGGGGTGGGACGGGCAGGGGTGATTAGGTGGGGGGCTGGCTGGCGGAGGCGGTGGCAATTCTCAGCCCTGTTTCAGCCCTACAAAATCAGTTATGTTTTGATATGACACTAGTTGAAAGTGTTGATCGCGGATGTCTGCTGAGTTCTATCTTGTCGCCATGGCTACTCCAGCCTATTCTGCTTGGCCCCCTCATTGCTGCTTGCAGCTATATTTGGGGGCCAAGCAGCGAAGCTGCGAAGGCACCCATTGTGTTTCTATGATTTCTTATTATTATTATTTAACATCTTTCCTCTGCCATTGAAGTCTATGGCAGCCCATAGAACCGTCTGGTAAAAAGTTGTGAAATTTGGCACACTGATTGGGGATAGTACATTGATTAATTTCACCAAGTTTCATGTCGGCACCTCGAGGGCTCTAGCGCCACCAACAGGCCAAAGTTTGACGTGCGTTCACGCACGTAACTTTTGACCTGTTGACCCGATTTTGAAAAATGAGGTATCGTTGGAATCCTTGGACCAAGCCGAGTTCAACGCACCCTATGACGTCATTTTCCGCCATGATGGATTTTCCGCCATATTGGATTTTAGTGAAAGTGAAACTAAAACTTCACAGGTCACAAATTTTGTCCGATCGTCACCAAACTTGACACACCTGCTCTTCAGACCAAGCCGCACAAAAGTTATCACTTTTCGTCTTCGGAACTCAAACCGTTTGACCGTAACAGCCAATCGAAATATGCGGCGAAGCCGCCAAACAGGAAGTGAGCTCATATCTCAGCAACCCATTCATCTATCATAACCAAACTTAGTACATGGACTCAGGACCCAATCAGGGGGACGCTCAAAAAATCTGGTGACCTTTGACCTCTAGGGGGCGCTGTAATTAAGAAACATGCCTTTTGGCCTGTAGCTGCTGTTTTGCTTAGAATTAAAATGCACTAGTGGTGTCTGGTAATACTGTTGGAGGTCCTTAGGCCGACCCAAGCCGACTTGTGATGTCATCGTAATTGATTCGGCCGCCATATTGGATTTAATCAAAAACACGTACACGTTTTTGCAGGTCACAAATTTCAGCGGATCCTCAGCAAAATTGGCAGAGACCATCAACAGACCATGCCTGATGAGTGTATTGCTTTCTGGAACAATTGACAGAAGCATTGACCTGTACCAGCCAATCGAAATTTGCGGCGAAGCCACCAAACAGGAAGTGATTTCATATCTCAGCAACGCTTTCATGTATCAAAACCAAATTTAGTACATGTACCTCAGACCCCATCGGGAGGACGCTCAAGAAATTTGGTGACATTTGACCTCTAGGGGGCACCGTAATTGACAAAAATGCATTTTGGCCAGTAGTTGCTGATGCGCATTATTTTGCAATGGAAGTCAATGGCAGCCCATAGAACCGTCTGGTAAAAAGTTATAAAATTTTGCACACTAATTGGGGACAGTCCAATAATTCATTTCACCAAGTTTCATACCGGCACCTTGAGCGCTCTAGCGCCACCAACAGGCCAAAGTTGGACTTGCGTTCACGCACTTAACTTTTGACCCGTTGATCCGATTGTCAAAAATTAGGTATTGTTAGAATCCTTGGACCAAGCCGAGTTCAACGCATCCTATGACGTCAATTTCCGCCATGATGGATTTTCCGCCATTTTGGATTTCATCAAAAACACTAAAAAGTCTTCAAAGGTCACAAATTTTGTCCGATCGACACCAAATCTGACACACTTGATCTTCAGACCAAGCCTCACAAAAGTTATTCATTTTCGTCTTCGGAACTCAAACCGTTCGCCCGTAACAGCCAATCGAAATATGCGGCGAAGCAGCCAAACAGGAAGTGAGCTCATATCTCAGTAACCCTTGCATGTATCAAAGCCAAACTTGGTGCATGGACTCAGGACTCAATCAGGGGGACGCTCAAGAAATCTGGTGACCTTTGACCTCTAGGGGGCGCTGTAATTAAGAAACATGCCTTTTGGCCTGTAGCTGCTGTTGTGCTTAGAATTAAAACGCACTAGTGGTGTCTGGTAATACTGTTGGAGGTCCTTAGGCCGACCCAGGCCAACTTGTGATGTCATCGTAATTGATTCGGCCGCCATATTAGATTTAATCAAAAACACGTACGAATTTTCGCAGGTCGCAAATTTCAGTGGATCCTCACCAAAATTGGCACAGAACATCTTCAGACCATGCCTTATCAGTGCATCGCTTTTTGGAACGATTGACAGTAGCATTCGGCTGTAACAGCCAATCGAAACTTGCGGCGAAGCCGCCAAACAGGAAGTGAGCTCATATCTCAGCAACCCTGCCATGTATCATCACCAAACTTACTACATATATTCATGACCCCATTAGGAGGACGCTCAAGAAATTTGGTGACCTTTGACCTGTAGGGGGTGCTGCAATTAGCAATGTTGCATTTTGATCTGTAGTTGCGATGTGTTTTATCGATCTTTTATTTTTGGATGTGAAACAGATGACAACATTTTCCATCCAGTCATTCTAATGCGTGCGTGGTAGGGCGGGGCGGGACGGGGTGGGATGGGCAGGGGTGATTAGGTGGAGGGGCTGGCTGGCGGAGGCGGTGGCAGTACTCAGCCCTGTTTCAGCCCTACAAAATCAGTTATGTTTGATGTGACACTTGTTGAAAGTGTTGATCGCGAGTGTCTGCTGAGTTCTATCTTGTCGCCGTGGCTACTCCGGCCTATACTGCTTGGCCCCCTCATTGCTGCTTGCAGCTATATTTGGGGGCCAAGCAGCGAAGCTGCGAAGCCCCATTGTTTTTCTATGATTTCTTATTATTATTATTATTTAACATCTTTCTTCCGCCATGGGAGTCTATGGCAGCCCATAGAACCGTCTGGTAAAAAGTTGTGAAATTTGGCACACCGATTGGGGACAGGCCCATGATTAATTTCACCAAGTTTCATGTCGGCTCCTCGAGGGCTCTAGCGCCACCAACAGGCCAAAGTTGGACGTGCATTCACGCACGTAACTTTTGACCTGTTGATCCGATTTTGAAAAATGAGGTATCGTTGGAATCCTTGGACCAAGCCGAGTTCAACGCACCCTATGACGTCATTTTCCGCCATGATGGATTTTCCGCCATATTGGATTTTAGTGAAAGTGAAACTAAAACTTCACAGGTCACAAATTTTGTCCGATCGTCACCAAACTTGACACACATGCTCTTCAGACCAAGCCGCACAAAAGTTATCACTTTTCGTCTTCGGAACTCAAACCGTTTGACCGTAACAGCCAATCGAAATATGCGGCGAAGCCGCCAAACAGGAAGTGAGCTCATATCTCAGCAACCCATTCATCTATCATAACCAAACTTAGTACATGGACTCAGGACCCAATCAGGGGGACGCTCAAAAAATCTGGTGACCTTTGACCTCTAGGGGGCGCTGTAATTAAGAAACATGCCTTTTGGCCTGTAGCTGCTGTTGTGCTTAGAATTAAAACGCACTAGTGGTGTCTGGTAATACTGTTGGAGGTCCTTAGGCCGACCCCAGCCTACTTGTGATGTCATCGTAATTGATTCGGCCGCCATATTGGATTTAATCAAAAACACGTACACGTTTTTGCAGGTCACAAATTTCAGCGGATCCTCACCAAAATTGGCAGAGACCATCTTCAGACCATGCCTGATGAGTGCATTGCTTTCTGGAACAATTGACAGAAGCTTTGGCCTGTACCAGCCAATCAAAATTTGCGGCGAAGCCGCCAAACAGGAAGTGATTTCATATCTCAGCAACGCTTTCATGTATCAAAACCAAACTTAGTACATGTACCTCAGACCACATCGGGAGGACGCTCAAGAAATTTGGTGACATTTGACCTCTAGGGGGCTCCATAATTGACAAAAATGCATTTTGGCCAGTAGTTGCTGATGCGCATTATTTTGCAATGGAAGTCAATGGCAGCCCATAGAACCGTCTGGTGAAAAGTTGTGAAATTTGGCACACTGATAAGGGACAGTCCCATGATTAATGTCACCAAGTTTCATGATGGCACCTAGAGCACTCTAGCGCCACCAACAGGCCAAAGTTGGACGTGCGTTCACGCACGTAACTTTTGACCCGTATGGCCGATTGTCAAAAATGAGGTATCGTTGGAATCCTTGGACCAAGCCGAGTTCAACGCACCCTATGACGTCAATTTCCGCCATGATGGATTTTCCGCCATATTGGATTTAATCAAAAACACATAAAAATTTTCGCAGGTCACAAATTTCAGCGGATCCTCACCAAAATTGGCAGAGACAATCTTCAGACCATGCCTTATCAGTGCATTGCTTTCTGGAACAATTGACAGAAGCATTCGGCTGTAACAGCCAATCCAAATTAGTGGCGAAGCCGCCAAACAGGAAGTGAGCTCATATCTCACCAACCCTGCCATGTATCATCACCAAACTTACTACAAATATTCATGACCCCATTAGGAGGACGCTCAAAATATTTGGTGACCTTTGACCTGTAGGGGGTGCTGCAATTAGCAATATTGCATTTTGATCTGTAGTTGCTGATGAGTTTTATCAATCTTTTTATTTTTTGATGTGAAACTGATGACAACATGTTCCATCCAGTTAATTCTAATGCGTGCGTGCAAGGGCAGGGCAGGGCAGGACGGGGTGGGACGGGCTGGGGTGATTAGGTGGGGAGGCTGGCTGGCGGAGGCGGTGGCAATACTCAGCTCTGTTTCAGCCCTACAAAATCAGTTATGTTTGATGTTACACTTGTTGAAAGTGTTGATCGCGAGTGTCTGCTGAGTTCTATCTTGTCGCCGTGGCTACTCCGGCCTATACTGCTTGGCCCCCACATTGCTGCTTGCAGCTATATTTGGGGGCCAAGCAGCGAAGCTGCGAAGGCACCCATTGTTATTGTTAGTTTTCTTATTATTATTATTCCTCTGCCATTGAAGTCTATGGCAGCCCATAGAACCGTCTGGTGAAAAGTTGTGAAATTTGGCACACTAATTAGGCTGCGTCCCAGAATTAATTTCACCAAGTTTCGAGTCCGCACCACGAGCGCTCTAGCGCCACCAACAGGCCAAATTTGGACATGCGTTCATGCATGTAACTTCTGACCCGTTGGCCCGATTTTGAAAAATGAGGTACCATTGGAATCCTTGGACCAGGCCGAGTTCAACGCACCCTATGACGTCATTTTCCGCCATGATGGATTTTCCGCCATATTGGATTTTAGTGAAAGTGAAACTAATTTTTCACAGGTCACAAATTTTGTCCGATCGTCACCAAACTTGACATACATGATCTTCAGACCAAGCCTCACAAAAGTTGTGGTGTTTTGTCTTCGGAACTATGACCGTTCACCCGTAATATCCAATCGAAATTTGCGGCGAAGCCGCCAAACAGGAAGTGAGCTCATATCTCAGCAACCCATTGATCTATCATAACCAAATTTATTCCATGGAGTCAGGACCCAATCAGGGGGAAGCTCAAGAAATTTGGTGACCTTTGACCTCTAGGGGGCACTGTAATTAAGAAACATGCCTTTTGGCCTGTAGCAGCAGTTGTGCTTAGAATTGAAACCCACTAATGGTGTCTGGTACTACTGTTGAAGATCCTTAGGCCGACCCAAGCCAACTTGTGATGTCATCGTAATTGATTCGGCCGCCATATTGGATTTAATCAAAAACACGAAAAAGTTTTGGCAGGTCCTAAATTTCATCTGTTCCTCACCAAAATTGGCAGAGACCATCTTCAGACCATGCCTGATGAGTGCCTTGCTTTTTGGAACAATTGACAGAAGCTTTGGCCTGTACCAGCCAATCAAAATTTGCGGCGAAGCCGCCAAACAGGAAGTGAATTTCATATCTCAGCAACGCTTTCATGTATCAAAACCAAACTTAGTACATGTACCTAAGACCACATCGGAAGGACGCTCAAGAAATTTGGTGACATTTGACCTCTAGGGGGCTCCGTAATTGACAAAAATGCATTTTGGCCAGTAGTTGCTGATGCGCATTATTTTGCAATGGAAGTCAATGGCAGCCCATAGAACCGTCTGGTAAAAAGTTATAAAATTTTGCACACTAATTGGGGACAGTCCAATAATTCATTTCACCAAGTTTCATGCCGGCACCTCAAGCGCTCTAGCGCCACCAACAGGCCAAAGTTGGACTTTTGTTCACGGACGTAAATTTTGACCTGTTGACCCGAATGGCAAAATGAGGTATCATTGGAATCCTTGGGCCAAGCCGAGTTCACACCCCCACACACCCTGTGACGTCAATTTTTGACCTCTGTGTTTAAATCACAGCAAGTGTGATCATATCTCAGTCGATCTTTTATTTTTGATGTGAAACTGATGACAGCAAGTTCCATCTAGTTCATTCTAATGTGTGCGTGCAAGGGTGGGACGGGGTGGGATGGGCAGGTGCGGTTGCGGAGGTGGGCTGGCTGGGGGAGGGGGCAGCGACACTCAGCCCTGGTTCAGCCCCACAAAATCAGTTATGTTTTGATGTGAAACATGACCTTGTAACTCAGCCAATCTTGGGTTGTATGGCATGGAACTTGCTGTGACTGCTTAAGGCTATATGTCTGATGCAACGGCATTGACTTACATGGCAAATCTGGCCTGCTGATCTCACTGCTTGGCCCCCTCATTGCTGCTTGCAGCTATATTTATTATTATTATTTAACATCTTTCTTCCGCCATGGGAGTCTATGGCAGCCCATAGAACCGTCTGGTAAAAAGTTGTGAAATTTGGCACACCGATTGGGGACAGTCCCATGATTAATTTCAGCAAGTTTCATACCGGCACCTTGAGCACTCTAGCGCCACCAACAGGCCAAAGTTGGACGTGCGTTCACGCACGTAACTTTTGACCTGTTGATCCGATTTTGAAAAATGAGGTACCGTTGGAATCCTTGGACCAAGCCGAGTTCAACGCACCCTATGACGTCATTTTCCGCCATGATGGATTTTCCGCCATATTGGATTTTAGTGAAAGTGAAACTAAAACTTCACAGGTCACAAATTTTATCCGATCGTCACCAAACTTGACACACATGCTCTTCAGACCAAGCCGCACAAAAGTTATCACTTTTCGTCTTCGGAACTCAAACCGTTTGACCGTAACAGCCAATCGAAATATGCGGCGAAGCCGCCAAACAGGAAGTGAGCTCATATCTCAGCAACCCATTCATCTATCATAACCAAACTTAGTACATGGACTCAGGACCCAATCAGGGGGACGCTCAAGAAATCTGGTGACCTTTGACCTCTAGGGGGCGCTGTAATTAAGAAACATGCCTTTTGGCCTGTAGCAGCAGTTGTGCTTAGAATTAAAACCCACTAGTGGTGTCTGGTACTACTGTTGAAGGTCCTTAGGCCAACCCAAGCCAACTTGTGATGTCATCGTAATTGATTCGGCCGCCATATTGGATTAAATCAAAAACACAAAAAAGTTTTGGCAGGTCACAAATTTTATCTGTTCCTCACCAAAATTGGCAGAGACCATCTTCAGACCATGCCTGATGAGTGCATTGCTTTCTGGAACAATTGACAGAAGCTTTGGCCTGTACCAGCCAATCAAAATTTGCGGCGAAGCCGCCAAACAGGAAGTGATTTCATATCTCAGGAACGCTTTCATGTATCAAAACCAAACTTAGTACATGTAACTCAGACCACATCGGGAGGACGCTCAGGAAATTTGGTGACATTTGACCTCTAGGGGGCTCCGTAATTGACAAAAATGCATTTTGGCCAGTAGTTGCTGATGCGCATTATTTTGCAATGGAAGTCAATGGCAGCCCATAGAACCGTCTGGTAAAAAGTTATACAATTTTGCACACTAATTGGGGACAGTCCAATAATTCATTTCACCAAGTTTCATGCCGGCACCTCAAGCGCTCTAGCGCCACCAACAGGCCAAAGTTGGACTTGTGTTTACGGACGTAACTTTTGACCTGTTGACCCGAATGGCAAAATGAGGTATCATTGAAATCCTTGGGCCAAGCCGAGTTCAACACACCCTATGACGTCAATTTTTGACCTCTGTGTTTAAATCACAGCAAGTGTGATCATATCTCAGTCAATTTTTTATTTTTGATGTGAAACTGATGACAGCAAGTTCCATCTAGTTCATTCTAATGTGTGCTTGCAAGGGTGGGACGGGGTGGGATGGGCAGGGGCGGTTGCGGCGGTGGGCTGGCAGGGGGAGGGGGCGGCGACACTCAGCCCTGGTTCAGCCCCACAAAATCAGTTATGTTTTGATGTGAAACTTGACCTTGTAACTCAGCCAATCTTGGGTTGTATGGCATGGAACTTGCTGTGACTGCTTAAGGCTATATGTCTGATGCAACGGCATTGACTTACATGGCAAATCTGGCCTGCTGATCTCACTGCTTGGCCCCCTCATTGCTGCTTGCAGCTATATTTATTATTGGGGGCCAAGCAGCGAAGCTGCGAGGCAACCATTGTGTTTGTTAGTTTTCTTATTATTGGGGGCCAAGCAGCGAAGCTGCGAGGCAACCATTGTGTTTGTTAGTTTTCTTATTATTATTATTATTCCGCCATGGAAGTCTATGGCAGCCCATAGAACCGTCTGGTAAAAAGTTGTGAAATTTGGCACACTGATTGGGGACAGTCCAATGATTAATTTCACCAAGTTTCCTGTCGGCACCTCGAACCCTCTAGCGCCACCAACAGGCCAAAGTTGGACGTGCATTCACGCAAGTAACTTTTGACCCGTTTGCCCGATTGTCAAAAATGAGGTATCGTTGGAATCCTTGGACCAAGCCGAGTTCAACGCACCCTATGACGTCATTTTCCGCCATGATGGATTTTCCGCCATTTTGGATTTAATCAAAATCTCTTAAAACGTATCAGAGGTCACAAATTTTGTCCGATCGACACCAAACTTAAAAGATATCATCTACAGACCATGCCTCATTAATGCATTGCTTTTTGTCTTCGGAACTAAAACCGTTCACGCGTAACAGCCAATCGAAATTTGCGGCGAAGCCGCCAAACAGGAAGTGAGCTCATATCTCAGCAACCCATTGATCTATCATAACCAAACTTAGTCCATGGACTCAGGACCCAATCAGGGGGACGCTCAAGAAATTTGGTGACCTTTGACCTCTAGGGGGCGCTGTAATTAAGAAACATGCCTTTTGGCCTGTAGCAGCAGTTGTGCTTAGAATTGAAACCCACTAGTGGTGTCTGCTACTATTGTTGGAGGTCCTTAGGCCGACCCAAGCCAACTTGTGATGTCATCGTAATTGATTCGGCCGCCATATTGGATTAAATCAAAAACACAAAAAAGTTTTGGCAGGTCACAAATTTCATCTGTTCCTCACCAAAATTGGCAGAGACCATCTTCAGACCATGCTTGATGAGTGCATTGCTTTCTGGAACAATTTACAGAAGCTTTGGCCTGTACCAGCCAATCAAAATTTGCGGCGAAGCCGCCAAACAGGAAGTGATGTCATATCTCAGCAACGCTTTCATGTATCAAAACCAAACTTAGTACATGTACCTGAGACCACATCGGGAGGACGCTCAAGAAATTTGGTGACATTTGACCTCTAGGGGGCTCCGTAATTGACAAAAATGCATTTTGGCCAGTAGTTGCTGATGCGCATTATTTTGCAATGGAAGTCAATGGCAGCCCATAGAACCGTCTGGTAAAAAGTTATACAATTTGGCACACTAATTGGGGACAGTCCAATAATTCATTTCACCAAGTTTCATGCCGCCACCTCAAGCGCTCTAGCGCCACCAATAGGCCAAAGTTGGACTTGTGTTCACGGACGTAACTTTTGACCTGTTGACTCGAATGGCAAAATGAGGTATCATTGGAATCCTTGGGCCAAGCCGAGTTCAACACACCCTATGACGTCAATTTTTGACCTCTGTGTTTAAATCACAGCAAGTGTGATCATATCTCAGTCAATCTTTTATTTTTGATGTGAAACTGATGACAGCAAGTTCCATCTAGTTCATTCTAATGTGTGCGTGCAAGGGTGGGACGGGGTGGGATGGGCAGGGGTGGTTGCGGCGGTGGGCTGGCTGGGGGAGGGGGCGGCGACACTCAGCCCTGGTTCAGCCCCACAAAATCAGTTATGTTTTGATGTGAAACTTGACCTTGTAACTCAGCCAATCTTGGGTTGTATGGCATGGAACTTGCTGTGACTGCTTAAGGTTATATGTCTGATGCAACGGCATTGACTTACATGGCAAATCTGGCCTGCTGATCTCACTGCTTGGCCCCCTCATTGCTGCTTGCAGCTATATTTATTATTATTCCGCCATGGAAGTCTATGGCAGCCCATAGAACCGTCTGGCAAAAAGTTGTGAAATTTGGCCCACTGATTGGAGACAGTCCAATGATTCATGTCACCAAGTTTCATGTCGGCACCTCTCGCGCTCTAGCGCCACCAACAGGCCAAAGTTGGACTTGCGTTCACGCACGTAACTTCTGACCTGTTTATCCGATTGTCAAAAATGAGGTATCGTTGGAATCCTTGGACCAAGCCGAGTTCAACGCACCCTATGACGTCATTTTCCGCCATGATGGATTTTCCGCCATTTTGGATTTCATCAAAATCTCTTAAAACGTATCAGAGGTCACAAATTTTGTCCGATCGACACCAAACTTCACAGATATCATCTACAGACCATGCCTCATTAATGCATTGCTTTTTGTCTTCGGAACTAAAACCGTTCGCGCATAAAAGCCAATCGAAATTTGCGGCGAAGCCACCAAACAGGAAGTGAGCTCATATCTCAGCAACCCATTGATCTATCATAACCAAACTTAGTCCATGGACTCAGGACCCAATCAGGGGGACGCACAAGAAATTTGGTGACCTTTGACCTCTAGGGGGCGCTGTTACTAAGAAACATGCCTTTTGGCCTGTAGCAGCAGTTGTGCTTAGAATTGAAACCCACTAGTGGTGTCTGGTACTACTGTTGAAGGTCCTTAGGCCGACCCAAGCCAACTTGTGATGTCATCGTAATTGATTCGGCCGCCATATTGAATTTAATCAAAAACACGTACAAGTTTTCGCAGGTCACAAATTTCATCTGTTCTTCACCAAAATTGGTAGAGACCATCTTCACACCATGCCTGATGAGTGCATTGCTTTCTGGAACAATTGACAGAAGCATTGACCTGTACCAGCCAATCGAAATTCGCGGCGAAGCCGCCAAAAAGGAAGTGATTTCATATCTCAGCAACGCTTTCATGTATCAAAACCAAATTTAGTACATGTACCTCAGACCCCATCGGGAGGACGCTCAAGAAATTTGGTGACATTTGACCTCTAGGGGGCACCGTAATTGACAAAAATGCATTTTGGCCAGTAGTTGCTGATGCGCATTATTTTGCAATGGAAGTCAATGGCAGCCCATAGAACCGTCTGGTAAAAAGTTATAAAATTTTGCACACTAATTGGGGACAGTCCAATAATTCATTTCACCAAGTTTCATGCCGGCACCTCAAGCGCTCTAGCGCCACCAACAGGCCAAAGTTGGACTTGTGTTCACGGACGTAACTTTTGACCTGTTGACCCGAATGGCAAAATGAGGTATCATTGGAATCCTTGGGCCAAGCCGAGTTCAACACACCCTATGACGTCAATTGTTGACCTCTGTGTTTAAATCACAGCAAGTGTGATCATATCTCAGTCAATCTTTTATTTTTTATGTGAAACTGATGACCGCAAGTTCCATCTAGTTCATTCTAATGTGTGCGTGCAAGGGTGGGGCGGGGTGGGATGGGCAGGGGCGGTTGCGGCGGTGGGCTGGCTGGGGGAGGGGGCGGCGACACTCAGCCCTGGTTCAGCCCCACAAAATCAGTTATGTTTTGATGTGAAACTTGACCTTGTAACTCAGCCAATCTTGGGTTGTATGGCATGGAACTTGCTGTGACTGCTTAAGGCTATATGTCTGATGCAACGGCATTGACTTACATGGCAAATCTGGCCTGCTGATTTCACTGCTTGGCCCCCTCATTGCTGCTTGCAGCTATATTTATTATTCCTCTGCCATTGAAGTCAATGGCAGCCCATAGAACCGTCTGGTGAAAAGTTGTGAAATTTGGCACACTGATTAGGGACAGTCCCATGATTAATGTCACCAAGTTTCATGATGGCACCTCAAGCACTCTAGCGCCACCAACAGGCCAAAGTTGGACGTGCGTTCACGCACGTAACCTTTGACCCGTATGGCCGATTGTCAAAAATGAGGTATCGTTGGAATCCTTGGATCAAGCCGAGTTCAACGCACCCTATGACGTCAATTTCCGCCATGATGGATTTTCCGCCATATTGGATTTCATCAAAAACACTTAAAAGTCTTCACAGGTCACAAATTTTGTCCGATCGACACCAAATTTCAGAGATATCATCTACAGACCATGACTCATTAATGTATTGCTTTTTGTCTTCTGAACTAAAACCGTTCGCGCGTAACAGCCAATCGAAATTTGCGGCGAAGCCGCCAAACAGGAAGTGAGCTCATATCTCAGCAACCCATTGATCTATCATAACCAAACTTATTCCATGGACTCAGGACCCAATCAGGGGGACGCTCAAGAAATTTGGTGACCTTTGACCTCTAGGGGGCGCTGTAATTAAGAAACATGCCTTTTGGCCTGTAGCAGCAGTTGTGCTTAGAATTGAAACCCACTAGTGGTGTCTGGTACTACTGTTGAAGGTCCTTAGGCCGACCCAAGCCAACTTGTGATGTCATCGTAATTGATTCGGCCGCCATATTGGATTTAATCAAAAACACATAAAAATTTTCGCAGGTCACAAATTTCAGCGGATCCTCACCAAAATTGGCAGAGATCATCTTCAGACCATGCCTTATCAGTTCTTTGCTTTCTGGAACAATTGCCAGAAGCATTCGGCTGTAACAGCCAATCGAAACTTGCGGCGAAGCCGCCAAACAGGAAGTGAGCTCATATCTCAGCAACCCTTGCATGTATCAAAGCCAAACTTGGTGCATGGACTCAGTACCCAATCAGGGGGACGCTCAAGAAATCTGGTGACCTTTGACCTCAAGGGGGCGCTGTAATTAAGAAACATGTCTTTTGGCCTGTAGCTGGTGTTGTGCTTAGAAACTGAGCTCATATCTCAGCAACCCATTGATCTATCATAACCAAACTTATTCCATGGACTCAGGACCCAATCAGGGGGACGCTCAAGAAATTTGGTGACCTTTGACCTCTAGGGGGCGCTGTAATTAAGAAACATGCCTTTTGGCCTGTAGCTGCAGTTGTGCTTAGAATTAAAACGCACTAGTGGTGTCTGGTAATACTGTTGGAGGTCCTTTGGTTTACCCAAGTCAACTTGTGATGTCATCGTAATTGATTCGGCCGTCATATTGGATTTAATCAAAAACACGTAGAAGTTTTTGCAGGTCACAAATTTCAGCGGATCCTCACCAAAATTGGCAGAGACAATCTTCAGACTATGCCTTATCAGTGCATTGCTTTCTGGAACAATTGACAGAAGCATTCGCCCGTAACAGCCAATCGAAATTTGTGGCGAAGCCGCCAAACAGGAAGTGAGATCATATCTCAGCAACCCTGCCATGTATCATCACCAAACTTACTACATGAATTCATGACCCCATTAGAAGGATGCTCAAAAACTTCGGTGACCTTTGACCTGTAGGGGTTGCTGCAATTAGCAATATTGCATTTTGATCTGTAGTTGCTGACGTGTTTTATCAATGTTTTATTTTTTAATGTGAAACTGATGACAACATGTTCCATCCAGTTCATTCTAATGCGTGCGTGCAAGGGCGGGGCGGGGCAGGACGGGGTGGGACGGGCAGGGGTGATTAGGTGGGGGGCTGGCTGGCGGAGGCGGTGGCAATACTCAGCCCTGTTTCAGCCCTACAAAATCAGTTATGTTTTGATATGACACTAGTTGAAAGTGTTGATCGCGGATGTCTGCTGAGTTCTATCTTGTCGCCATGGCTACTCCAGCCTATACTGCTTGGCCCCCTCATTGCTGCTTGCAGCTATATTTGGGGGCCAAGCAGCGAAGCTGCGAAGGCACCCATTGTGTTTCTATGATTTCTTATTATTATTATTTAACATCTTTCCTCTGCCATTGAAGTCTATGGCAGCCCATAGAACCGTCTGGTAAAAAGTTGTGAAATTTGGCACACTGATTGGGGATAGTACATTGATTAATTTCACCAAGTTTCATGTCGGCACCTCGAGGGCTCTAGCGCCACCAACAGGCCAAAGTTTGACGTGCGTTCACGCACGTAACTTTTGACCTGTTGACCCGATTTTGAAAAATGAGGTATCGTTGGAATCCTTGGACCAAGCCGAGTTCAACGCACCCTATGACGTCATTTTCCGCCATGATGGATTTTCCGCCATATTGGATTTTAGTGAAAGTGAAACTAAAACTTCACAGGTCACAAATTTTGTCCGATCGTCACCAAACTTGACACACATGCTCTTCAGACCAAGCCGCACAAAAGTTATCACTTTTCGTCTTCGGAACTCAAACCGTTTGACCGTAACAGCCAATCAAAATATGCGGCGAAGCCGCCAAACAGGAAGTGAGCTCATATCTCAGCAACCCATTCATCTATCATAACCAAACTTAGTACATGGACTCAGGACCCAATCAGGGGGACGCTCAAAAAATCTGGTGACCTTTGACCTCTAGGGGGCGCTGTAATTAAGAAACATGCCTTTTGGCCTGTAGCTGCTGTTTTGCTTAGAATTAAAATGCACTAGTGGTGTCTGGTAATACTGTTGGAGGTCCTTAGGCCGACCCAAGCCGACTTGTGATGTCATCGTAATTGATTCGGCCGCCATATTGGATTTAATCAAAAACACGTACACGTTTTTGCAGGTCACAAATTTCAGCGGATCCTCACCAAAATTGGCAGAGACCATCAACAGACCATGCCTGATGAGTGTATTGCTTTCTGGAACAATTGACAGAAGCATTGACCTGTACCAGCCAATCGAAATCTGCGGCGAAGCCACCAAACAGGAAGTGATTTCATATCTCAGCAACGCTTTCATGTATCAAAACCAAATTTAGTACATGTACCTCAGACCCCATCGGGAGGACGCTCAAGAAATTTGGTGACATTTGACCTCTAGGGGGCACCGTAATTGACAAAAATGCATTTTGGCCAGTAGTTGCTGATGCGCATTATTTTGCAATGGAAGTCAATGGCAGCCCATAGAACCGTCTGGTAAAAAGTTATACAATTTTGCACACTAATTGGGGACAGTCCAATAATTCATTTCACCAAGTTTCATACCGGCACCTTGAGCGCTCTAGCGCCACCAACAGGCCAAAGTTGGACTTGCGTTCACGCACGTAACTTTTGACCCGTTGATCCGATTGTCAAAAATTAGGTATTGTTAGAATCCTTGGACCAAGCCGAGTTCAACGCATCCTATGACGTCAATTTCCGCCATGATGGATTTTCCGCTATTTTGGATTTCATCAAAAACACTAAAAAGTCTTCAAAGGTCACAAATTTTGTCCGATCGACACCAAATCTGACACACTTGATCTTCAGACCAAGCCTCACAAAAGTTATTCATTTTCGTCTTCGGAACTCAAACCGTTCGCCCGTAACAGCCAATCGAAATATGCGGCGAAGCCGCCAAACAGGAAGTGAGCTCATATCTCAGTAACCCTTGCATGTATCAAAGCCAAACTTGGTGCATGGACTCAGGACTCAATCAGGGGGACGCTCAAGAAATCTGGTGACCTTTGACCTCTAGGGGGCGCTGTAATTAAGAAACATGCCTTTTGGCCTGTAGCTGCTGTTGTGCTTAGAATTAAAACGCACTAGTGGTGTCTGGTAATACTGTTGGAGGTCCTTAGGCCGACCCAGGCCAACTTGTGATGTCATCGTAATTGATTCGGCCGCCATATTAGATTTAATCAAAAACACGTACGAATTTTCGCAGGTCACAAATTTCAGTGGATCCTCACCAAAATTGGCACAGAACATCTTCAGACCATGCCTTATCAGTGCATCGCTTTTTGGAACGATTGACAGTAGCATTCGGCTGTAACAGCCAATCGAAACTTGCGGCGAAGCCGCCAAACAGGAAGTGAGCTCATATCTCAGCAACCCTGCCATGTATCATCACCAAACTTACTACATATATTCATGACCCCATTAGGAGGACGCTCAAGAAATTTGGTGACCTTTGACCTGTAGGGGGTGCTGCAATTAGCAATGTTGCATTTTGATCTGTAGTTGCGATGTGTTTTATCGATCTTTTATTTTTGGATGTGAAACAGATGACAACATTTTCCATCCAGTCATTCTAATGCGTGCGTGGTAGGGCGGGGCGGGACGGGACGGGGTGGGATGGGCAGGGGTGATTAGGTGGAGGGGCTGGCTGGCGGAGGCGGTGGCAGTACTCAGCCCTGTTTCAGCCCTACAAAATCAGTTATGTTTGATGTGACACTTGTTGAAAGTGTTGATAGCGAGTGTCTGCTGAGTTCTATCTTGTCGCCGTGGCTACTCCGGCCTATACTGCTTGGCCCCCTCATTGCTGCTTGCAGCTATATTTGGGGGCCAAGCAGCGAAGCTGCGAGGCAACCATTGTGTTTCTATTTGTTCTTATTATTATTATTATTATTATTCCGCCATTGAAGTCAATGGCAGCCCATAGAACCGTCTGGTGAAAAGTTGTGAAATTTGGCACACTGATTAGGGATAGTCCCATAATTAATTTCACCAAGTTTCATACCGGCACCTTGAGCGCTCTAGCGCCACCAACAGGCCAAAGTTGGACTTGCGTTCACGCACGTAACTTCTGACCTGTTGACCCGATTGTCAAAAATGAGGTATCGTTGGAATCCTTGGACCAAGCCGAGTTCAACGCACCCTATGACGTCATTTTCCGCCATGATGGATTTTCCGCCATATTGGATTTTAGTGAAAGTGAAACTAAAACTTCACAGGTCACAAATTTTGTCCGATCGTCACCAAACTTGACACACATGCTCTTCAGACCAAGCCGCACAAAAGTTATTCTTTTTCGTCTTCGGAACTAAAACCGTTCGCGCGTAACAGCCAATCGAAATTTGCGGCGAAGCCGCCAAACAGGAAGTGAGCTCATATCTCAGCAACCCATTCATCTATCATAACTAAACTCAGTATATGGACTCATGACCCCATCAGGGGGAAGCTCAAGAAATTTGGTGACCTTTGACCTCTAGGGGGCGCTGTAATTAAGAAACATGCTTTTTGGCCTGTAGCTGCAGTTGTGCTTAGAATTAAAACGCACTAGTGGTGTCTGGTAATACTGTTGGAGGTCCTTAGGCCGACCCAAGCCAACTTGTGATGTCATCGTAATTGATTCGGCCGCCATATTGAATTTAATCAAAAACACGTACAAGTTTTCGCAGGTCACAAATTTCATCTGTTCTTCACCAAAATTGGTAGAGACCATCTTCAGACCATGCCTGATGAGTGCATTGCTTTCTGGAACAATTGACAGAAGCATTGACCTGTACCAGCCAATCGAAATTTGCGGCGAAGCCGCCAAACAGGATGTGATTTCATATCTCAGCAACGCTTTCATGTATCAAAACCAAATTTAGTACATGTACCTCAGACCCCATCGGGAGGACGCTCAAGAAATTTGGTGACATTTGACCTCTAGGGGGCACCACAATTGACAAAAATGCATTTTGGCCAGTAGTTGCTGATGCGCATTATTTTGCAATGGAAGTCAATGGCAGCCCATAGAACCGTCTGGTAAAAAGTTATACAATTTTGCACACTAATTGGGGACAATCCAATAATTCATTTCACCAAGTTTCATGCCGGCACCTCAAGCGCTCTAGCGCCACCAACAGGCCAAAGTTGGACTTGTGTTTACGGACGTAACTTTTGACCTGTTGACCCGAATGGCAAAATGAGGTATCATTGGAATCCTTGGGCCAAGCCGAGTTCACACCCCCACACACCCTATGACGTCAATTTTTGACCTCTGTGTTTAAATCACAGCAAGTGTGATCATATCTCAGTCAATCTTTTATTTTTGATGTGAAACTGATGACAGCAAGTTCCATCTAGTTCATTCTAATGTGTGCGTGCAAGGGTGGGACGGGGTGGGATGGGCAGGGGCGGTTGCGGCGGTGGGCTGGCTGGGGGAGGGGGCGGCGACACTCAGCCCTGGTTCAGCCCCACAAAATCAGTTATGTTTTGATGTGAAACTTGACCTTGTAACTCAGCCAATCTTGGGTTGTATGGCATGGAACTTGCTGTGACTGCTTAAGGCTATATGTCTGATGCAACGGCATTGATTTACATGGTTAATCTGGCCTGCTGATCGCACTGCTTGGCCCCCTCATTGCTGCTTGCAGCTATATTTGGGGGCCAAGCAGCGAAGCTGCGAAGCCCCATTGTGTTTCTATGAATTCTTATTGGGGGCCAAGCAGCGAAGCTGCGAAGGCACCCATTGTGTTTCTATGATTTCTTATTATTATTATTTAACATCTTTCCTCTGCCATTGAAGTCTATGGCAGCCCATAGAACCGTCTGGTAAAAAGTTGTGAAATTTGGCACACTGATTGGGGATAGTACATTGATTAATTTCACCAAGTTTCATGTCGGCACCTCGAGGGCTCTAGCGCCACCAAGAGGCCAAAGTTTGACGTGCGTTCACGCACGTAACTTTTGACCTGTTGACCCGATTTTGAAAAATGAGGTATCGTTGGAATCCTTGGACCAAGCCGAGTTCAACGCACCCTATGACGTCATTTTCCGCCATGATGGATTTTCCGCCATATTGGATTTTAGTGAAAGTGAAACTAAAACTTCACAGGTCACAAATTTTGTCCGGTCGTCACCAAACTTGACACACATGCTCTTCAGACCAAGCCGCACAAAAGTTATCACTTTTCGTCTTCGGAACTCAAACCGTTTGACCGTAACAGCCAATCAAAATATGCGGCGAAGCCGCCAAACAGGAAGTGAGCTCATATCTCAGCAACCCATTCATCTATCATAACCAAACTTAGTACATGGACTCAGGACCCAATCAGGGGGACGCTCAAAAAATCTGGTGACCTTTGACCTCTAGGGGGCGCTGTAATTAAGAAACATGCCTTTTGGCCTGTAGCTGCTGTTTTGCTTAGAATTAAAATGCACTAGTGGTGTCTGGTAATACTGTTGGAGGTCCTTAGGCTGACCCAAGCCGACTTGTGATGTCATCGTAATTGATTCGGCCGCCATATTGGATTTAATCAAAAACACGTACACGTTTTTGCAGGTCACAAATTTCAGCGGATCCTCACCAAAATTGGCAGAGACCATCAACAGACCATGCCTGATGAGTGTATTGCTTTCTGGAACAATTGACAGAAGCATTGACCTGTACCAGCCAATCGAAATTTGCGGCGAAGCCACCAAACAGGAAGTGATTTCATATCTCAGCAACGCTTTCATGTATCAAAACCAAATTTAGTACATGTACCTCAGACCCCATCGGGAGGACGCTCAAGAAATTTGGTGACATTTGACCTCTAGGGGGCACCGTAATTGACAAAAATGCATTTTGGCCAGTAGTTGCTGATGCGCATTATTTTGCAATGGAAGTCAATGGCAGCCCATAGAACCGTCTGGTAAAAAGTTATAAAATTTTGCACACTAATTGGGGACAGTCCAATAATTCATTTCACCAAGTTTCATACCGGCACCTTGAGCGCTCTAGCGCCACCAACAGGCCAAAGTTGGACTTGCGTTCACGCACGTAACTTTTGACCCGTTGATCCGATTGTCAAAAATTAGGTATTGTTAGAATCCTTGGACCAAGCCGAGTTCAACGCATCCTATGACGTCAATTTCCGCCATGATGGATTTTCCGCCATTTTGGATTTCATCAAAAACACTAAAAAGTCTTCAAAGGTCACAAATTTTGTCCGATCGACACCAAATCTGACACACTTGATCTTCAGACCAAGCCTCACAAAAGTTATTCATTTTCGTCTTCGGAACTCAAACCGTTCGCCCGTAACAGCCAATCGAAATATGCGGCGAAGCCGCCAAACAGGAAGTGAGCTCATATCTCAGTAACCCTTGCATGTATCAAAGCCAAACTTGGTGCATGGACTCAGGACCCAATCAGGGGGAGGCTCAAAAAATCTGGTGACCTTTGACCTCTAGGGGGCGCTGTAATTAAGAAACATGCCTTTTGGCCTGTAGCTGCTGTTTTGCTTAGAATTAAAATGCACTAGTGGTGTCTGGTAATACTGTTGGAGGTCCTTAGGCCGACCCAAGCCAACTTGTGATGTCATCGTAATTGATTCGGCCGCCATATTGGATTTAATCAAAAACACGTACACGTTTTTGCAGGTCACAAATTTCAGCGGATCCTCACCAAAATTGGCAGAGACCATCTACAGACCATGCCTGATGAGTGCATTGCTTTCTGGAACAATTGACAGAAGCATTGACCTGTACCAGCCAATCGAAATTTGCGGCGAAGCCGCCAAACAGGAAGTGATTTCATATCTCAGCAACGCTTTCATGTATCAAAACCAAATTTAGTACATGTACCTCAGACCCCATCGGGAGGACGCTCAAGAAATTTGGTGACATTTGACCTCTAGGGGGCACCGTAATTGACAAAAATGCATTTTGGCCAGTAGTTGCTGATGCGCATTATTTTGCAATGGAAGTCAATGGCAGCCCATAGAACCGTCTGGTAAAAAGTTATACAATTTTGCACACTAATTGGGGACAGTCCAATAATTCATTTCACCAAGTTTCATGCCGGCACCTCAAGCGCTCTAGCGCCACCAACAGGCCAAAGTTGGACTTGTGTTTACGGATGTAACTTTTGACCTGTTGACCCGAATGGCAAAATGAGGTATCATTGGAATCCTTGGGCCAAGCCGAGTTCAACACACCCTATGACGTCAATTGTTGACCTCTATGTTTAAATCACAGCAAGTGTGATCATATCTCAGTCAATCTTTTATTTTTGATGTGAAACTGATGACAGCAAGTTCCATCTAGTTCATTCTAATGTGTGCGTGAAAGGGTGGGACGGGGTGGGATGGGCAGGGGCGGTTGCGGCGGTGGGCTGGCTGGGGGAAGGGGCGGCGACACTCAGCCCTGGTTCAGCCCCACAAAATCAGTTATGTTTTGATGTGAAACTTGACCTTGTAACTCAGCCAATCTTGGGTTGTATGGCATGGAACTTGCTGTGACTGCTTAAGGCTATATATCTGATGCAACAGCATTGATTTACATGGCTAATCTGGCCTGCTGATCTCACTGCTTGGCCCCCTCATTGCTGCTTGCAGCTATATTTGGGGGCCAAGCAGCGAAGCTGCGAAGGCACCCATTGTGTTTCTATGATTTCTTATTATTATTATTTAACATCTTTCCTCTGCCATTGAAGTCTATGGCAGCCCATAGAACCGTCTGGTAAAAAGTTGTGAAATTTGGCACACTGATTGGGGATAGTACATTGATTAATTTCACCAAGTTTCATGTCGGCACCTCGAGGGCTCTAGCGCCACCAACAGGCCAAAGTTTGACGTGCGTTCACGCACGTAACTTTTGACCTGTTGACCCGATTTTGAAAAATGAGGTATCGTTGGAATCCTTGGACCAAGCCGAGTTCAACGCACCCTATGACGTCATTTTCCGCCATGATGGATTTTCCGCCATATTGGATTTTAGTGAAAGTGAAACTAAAACTTCACAGGTCACAAATTTTGTCCGATCGTCACCAAACTTGACACACATGCTCTTCAGACCAAGCCGCACAAAAGTTATTCTTTTTCGTCTTCGGAACTCAAACCGTTTGACCGTAACAGCCAATCGAAATATGCGGCGAAGCCGCCAAACAGGAAGTGAGCTCATATCTCAGCAACCCATTCATCTATCATAACCAAACTTAGTACATGGACTCAGGACCCAATCAGGGGGACGCTCAAAAAATCTGGTGACCTTTGACCTCTAGGGGGCGCTGTAATTAAGAAACATGCCTTTTGGCCTGTAGCTGCTGTTTTGCTTAGAATTAAAATGCACTAGTGGTGTCTGGTAATACTGTTGGAGGTCCTTAGGCCGACCCAAGCCGACTTGTGATGTCATCGTAATTGATTCGGCCGCCATATTGGATTTAATCAAAAACACGTACACGTTTTTGCAGGTCACAAATTTCAGCGGATCCTCAGCAAAATTGGCAGAGACCATCAACAGACCATGCCTGATGAGTGTATTGCTTTCTGGAACAATTGACAGAAGCATTGACCTGTACCAGCCAATCGAAATTTGCGGCGAAGCCACCAAACAGGAAGTGATTTCATATCTCAGCAACGCTTTCATGTATCAAAACCAAATTTAGTACATGTACCTCAGACCCCATCGGGAGGACGCTCAAGAAATTTGGTGACATTTGACCTCTAGGGGGCACCGTAATTGACAAAAATGCATTTTGGCCAGTAGTTGCTGATGCGCATTATTTTGCAATGGAAGTCAATGGCAGCCCATAGAACCGTCTGGTAAAAAGTTATAAAATTTTGCACACTAATTGGGGACAGTCCAATAATTCATTTCACCAAGTTTCATACCGGCACCTTGAGCGCTCTAGCGCCACCAACAGGCCAAAGTTGGACTTGCGTTCACGCACTTAACTTTTGACCCGTTGATCCGATTGTCAAAAATTAGGTATTGTTAGAATCCTTGGACCAAGCCGAGTTCAACGCATCCTATGACGTCAATTTCCGCCATGATGGATTTTCCGCCATTTTGGATTTCATCAAAAACACTAAAAAGTCTTCAAAGGTCACAAATTTTGTCCGATCGACACCAAATCTGACACACTTGATCTTCAGACCAAGCCTCACAAAAGTTATTCATTTTCGTCTTCGGAACTCAAACCGTTCGCCCGTAACAGCCAATCGAAATATGCGGCGAAGCAGCCAAACAGGAAGTGAGCTCATATCTCAGTAACCCTTGCATGTATCAAAGCCAAACTTGGTGCATGGACTCAGGACTCAATCAGGGGGAAGCTCAAGAAATCTGGTGACCTTTGACCTCTAGGGGGCGCTGTAATTAAGAAACATGCCTTTTGGCCTGTAGCTGCTGTTGTGCTTAGAATTAAAACGCACTAGTGGTGTCTGGTAATACTGTTGGAGGTCCTTAGGCCGACCCAGGCCAACTTGTGATGTCATCGTAATTGATTCGGCCGCCATATTAGATTTAATCAAAAACACGTACGAATTTTCGCAGGTCACAAATTTCAGTGGATCCTCACCAAAATTGGCACAGAACATCTTCAGACCATGCCTTATCAGTGCATCGCTTTTTGGAACGATTGACAGTAGCATTCGGCTGTAACAGCCAATCGAAACTTGCGGCGAAGCCGCCAAACAGGAAGTGAGCTCATATCTCAGCAACCCTGCCATGTATCATCACCAAACTTACTACATATATTCATGACCCCATTAGGAGGACGCTCAAGAAATTTGGTGACCTTTGACCTGTAGGGGGTGCTGCAATTAGCAATGTTGCATTTTGATCTGTAGTTGCGATGTGTTTTATCAATCTTTTATTTTTGGATGTGAAAGATGACAACATATTCCATCCAGTCATTCTAATGCGTGCGTGGTAGGGCGGGGCGGGACAGGGTGGGACGGGCAGGGGTGATTAGGTGGGGGGGCTGGCTGGCGGAGTCGGTGGCAGTACTCAGCCCTGTTTCAGCCCTACAAAATCAGTTATGTTTGATATGACACTTGTTGAAAGTGTTGATCGAGAGTGTCTGCTGAGTTCTATCTTGTCGCCGTGGCTACTCCGGCCTATACTGCTTGGCCCCCTCATTGCTGCTTGCAGCTATATTTGGGGGCCAAGCAGCGAAGCTGCGAAGGCACCCATTGTTTTTCTATTTGTTCTTATTATTATTATTATTATTATTATTATTATTATTCCGCCATTAAAGTCAATGGCAGCCCATAGAACCGTCTGGTGAAAAGTTGTGAAATTTGGCACACTGATTAGGGACAGTCCCATGATTAATGTCACCAAGTTTCATGATGGCACCTCAAGCACTCTAGCACCACCAACAGGCCAAAGTTGGACTTGCGTTCACGCACGTAACTTCTGACCTGTTGACCCGATTGTCAAAAATGAGGTATCGTTGGAATCCTTGGACCAAGCCGAGTTCAACGCACCCTATGACGTCATTTTCCGCCATGATGGATTTTCCGCCATATTGGATTTTAGTGAAAGTGAAACTAAAACTTCACAGGTCACAAATTTTGTCCGATCGTCACCAAACTTGACACACATGATATTCAGCCCAAGCCTCATAAAAGATACTCTTTTTCGTCTTCGGAACTCAAACCGTTCGCCCGTAACAGCCAATCGAAATATGCGGTGAAGCCGCCAAACAGGAAGTGAGCTCATATCTCAGCAACCCATTGATCTATCATAACCAAACTTATTCCATGGACTCAGGACCCAATCTGGGGGACGCTCAAGAAATTTGGTGACCTTTGACCTCTAGGGGGCGCTGTAATTAAGAAACATGCCTTTTGGCCTGTAGCAGCAGTTGTGCTTAGAATTAAAACGCACTAGTGGTGTCTGGTAATACTGTTGGAGGTCCTTAGGCCAACCCAAGCCAACTTGTGATGTCATCGTAATTGATTCGGCCGCCATATTGGATTTAATCAAAAACACGTACGAATTTTCGCAGGTCACAAATTTCAGTGGATCCTCAACAAAATTGGCAGAGATCATCTTCAGACCATGCCTTATCAGTGCATTGCTTTCTGGAACAATTGACAGAAGCATTCGGCTGTAACAGCCAATCGAAATTTGCGGCTAAGCCGCCAAACAGGAAGTGAGCTCATATCTCAGCAACCCTTGCATGTATCAAAGCCAAACTGGGTGCATAGACTCAGGACCCAATCAGGGGGACACTCTATAAATCTGGTGACCTTTGACCTCTAGGGGGCGCTGTAATTAAGAAACATGCCTTTTGGCCTGTAGCTGCTGTTGTGTTTGGAATTAAAATGCACTAGTGGTGTCTGGTAACACTGTTGGAGGTCCTTAGGCCGACCCAAGTGAACTTGTGATGTCATCGTAATTGATTCGGCCGCCATATTGGATTTAATCAAAAACACGTACAAGTTTTCACAGGTCACAAATTTCAGCGGATTCTCACCAAAATTGGCAGAGACCATCTTCAGACCATAATCTATCAATATATTGCTTTCTGGAACAATTGGCAAAAGCATTCGCTTGTAACAGTCAATCAAAATTGGTGGCGAAGCCACCAAACAGGAAGTGAGCTCATATCTCAACAACCCTGCCATGTATCATAACCAAACTTACTATATGGATTCATGACCCCATTAGGATGACGCTCAAAAAATTTGGTGACCTTTGACCTGTAGGAGGTGCTGCAATTAGCAATATTGCATTTTGATGTGTAGTTGCTGATGTGTTTTATCAATCTTTTATTTTTTGATGTGAAACTGATGACAACATGTTCCATCCAGTTAATTCTAATGCGTGCGTGCAAGGGCATGGCAGGATGGGGTGGGACGGGCTGGGGTGATTAGGTGGGGGGGCTGGCTGGCGGAGGCGTGGCAATACTCAGCCCTGTTTCAGCCCTGTTGATCACGGGTGTCTGCTGAGTTCTATCTTGTCGCCGTAGCTACTCCGGCCTATTCTGCTTGGCCCCCTCATTGCTGCTTGCAGCTATATTTATTATTATTATTATTATTATTATTATTATTCCGCCATTAAAGTCAATGGCAGCCCATAGAACCGTCTGGTGAAAAGTTGTGAAATTTGGCACACTGATTAGGGACAGTCCCTTGATTAATGTCACCAAGTTTCATGATGGCACCTCAAGCACTCTAGCGCCACCAACAGGCCAAAGTTGGACTTGCGTTCACGCACGTAACTTTTGACCCGTATGGCCGATTGTCAAAAATGAGGTATCGTTGGAATCCTTGGACCAAGCCGAGTTCAACGCAGCCTATGACGTCAATTTCCGCCATGATGGATTTTCCGCCATATTGGATTTCATCAAAAACACTAATAAGTCTTCACAGGTCACAAATTTGGTCCAATCGACACCAAACTTCACAGATATCATCTACAGTCCATGCCCAATTAATGTATTGCTTTTTGTATTCAGAACTAAAACCGCTCGCGCGTTACAGCCAATCGAAGTTTGCGGCGAAGCCGCCAAACAGGAAGTGAGCTCATATCTCAGCAACCCATTCATCTATCATAACCAAACTTAGTACATGGACTCAGGACCCAATCAGGGGGACGCTCAAGAAATCTGGTGACCTTTGACCTCTAGGGGGCGCTGTAATTGAGAAACAGGCCTTTTGGCCTGTAGCTGCTGTTTTGCTTAGAATTAAAACGCACTACTGGTGTCTGGTAATACTGTTGGAGGTCCTTAGGCCGTCCCAAGCCAATTTGTGATGTCATCGTAATTGATTCGGCCGCCATATTGGATTTAATCAAAAACACGTAAAAATTTTCGCAGGTCACAAATTTCGGTGGATCCTCACCAAAATTGGCAGAGATCATCTTCAGACCATGCCTTATCAGTGCATTGCTTACTGGAACAATTGACAGAAGCATTCGGCTGTAACAGCCAATCGAAATTTGCGGCGAAGCCGCCAAACAGGAAGTGAGCTCATATCTCAGCAACCCTTGCATGTATCAAAGCCAAACTGGGTGCATAGACTCAGGACCCAATCAGGGGGACACTCAATAAATCTGGTGACCTTTGACCTCTAGGGGGCGCTGTAATTAAGAAACATGCCTTTTGGCCTGTAGCTGCTGTTGTGTTTGGAATTAAAATGCACTAGTGGTGTCTCTTAATACTGTTGGAGGTCCTTAGGCCGACCCAAGCGAATTTGTGATGTCATAGTAATTGATTCGGCCGCCATATTGGATTTAATCAAAAACACGTACAAGTTTTCACAGGTCACAAATTTCAGCGGATTCTCACCAAAATTGGCAGAGACCATCTTCAGACCATAATCTATCAATATATTGCTTTTTGGAACAATTGGCAAAAGCATTCGCTTGTAACAGTCAATCAAAATTGGTGGCGAAGCCGCCAAACAGGAAGTGAGCTCATATCTCAACAACCCTGCCATGTATCATAACCAAACTTACTATATGGATTCATGACCCCATTAGGAGGACGCTCACAACATTTGGTGACCTTTGACCTGTAGGAGGTGCTGCAATTAGCAATATTGCATTTTGATGTGTAGTTGCTGATGTGTTTTATCAATCTTTTATTTTTTGATGTGAAACTGATGACAACATGTTCCATCCAGTTAATTCTAATGCGTGCGTGCAAGGGCATGGCAGGACGGGGTGGGACGGGCTGGGGTGATTAGGTGGGGGGGCTGGCTGGCGGAGGCGGTGGCAATACTCAGCCCTGTTTCAGCCCTACAAAATCAGCTATGTTTTGATGTGACACTTGTTGCAAGAGTTGATCGCGGGTGTCTGCTGAGTTCTATCTTGTCGCCGTGGCTACTCCGGCCCATTCTGCTTGGCCCCCTCATTGCTGCTTGCAGCTATATTTGGGGGCCAAGCAGCGAAGCTGCGAAGGCACCCATTGTGTTTCTATTTGTTCTTATTGGGGGCCAAGCAGCGAAGCTGCGAAGGCACCCATTGTGTTTCTATGATTTCTTATTATTATTATTTAACATCTTTCCTCTGCCATTGAAGTCTATGGCAGCCCATAGAACCGTCTGGTAAAAAGTTGTGAAATTTGGCACACTGATTGGGGATAGTACATTGATTAATTTCACCAAGTTTCATGTCGGCACCTCGAGGGCTCTAGCGCCACCAACAGGCCAAAGTTTGACGTGCGTTCACGCACGTAACTTTTGACCTGTTGACCCGATTTTGAAAAATGAGGTATCGTTGGAATCCTTGGACCAAGCCGAGTTCAACGCACCCTATGACGTCATTTTCCGCCATGATGGATTTTCCGCCATATTGGATTTTAGTGAAAGTGAAACTAAAACTTCACAGGTCACAAATTTTGTCCGATCGTCACCAAACTTGACACACATGCTCTTCAGACGAAGCCGCACAAAAGTTATCACTTTTCGTCTTCGGAACTCAAACCGTTTGACCGTAAAAGCCAATCGAAATATGCGGCGAAGCCGCCAAACAGGAAGTGAGCTCATATCTCAGCAACCCATTCATCTATCATAACCAAACTTAGTACATGGACTCAGGACCCAATCAGGGGGACGCTCAAAAAATCTGGTGACCTTTGACCTCTAGGGGGCGCTGTAATTAAGAAACATGCCTTTTGGCCTGTAGCTGCTGTTTTGCTTAGAATTAAAATGCACTAGTGGTGTCTGGTAATACTGTTGGAGGTCCTTAGGCCGACCCAAGCCGACTTGTGATGTCATCGTAATTGATTCGGCCGCCATATTGGATTTAATCAAAAACACGTACACGTTTTTGCAGGTCACAAATTTCAGCGGATCCTCACCAAAATTGGCAGAGACCATCAACAGACCATGCCTGATGAGTGCATTGCTTTCTGGAACAATTGACAGAAGCATTGACCTGTACCAGCCAATCGAAATTTGCGGCGAAGCCACCAAACAGGAAGTGATTTCATATCTCAGCAACGCTTTCATGTATCAAAACCAAATTTAGTACATGTACCTCAGACCCCATCGGGAAGACGCTCAAGAAATTTGGTGACATTTGACCTCTAGGGGGCACCGTAATTGACAAAAATGCATTTTGGCCAGTAGTTGCTGATGCGCATTATTTTGCAATGGAAGTCAATGGCAGCCCATAGAACCGTCTGGTAAAAAGTTATACAATTTTGCACACTAATTGGGGACAGTCCAATAATTCATTTCACCAAGTTTCATGCCGGCACCTCAAGCGCTCTAGCGCCACCAACAGGCCAAAGTTGGACTTGTGTTCACGGACGTAACTTTTGACCTGTTGACCCGAATGGCAAAATGAGGTATCATTGGAATCCTTGGGCCAAGCCGAGTTCAACACACCCTATGACGTCAATTTTTGACCTCTGTGTTTAAATCACAGCAAGTGTGATCATATCTCAGTCAATCTTTTATTTTTGATGTGAAACTGATGACAGCAAGTTCCATCTAGTTCATTCTAATGTGTGCGTGCAAGGGTGGGACGGGGTGGGATGGGCAGAGGCGGTTGCGGCGGTGGGCTGGCTGGGGGAGGGGGCGGCGACACTCAGCCCTGGTTCAGCCCCACAAAATCAGTTATGTTTTCATGTGAAACTTGACCTTGTAACTCAGCCAATCTTGGGTTGTATGGCATGGAACTTGCTGTGACTGCTTAAGGCTATATGTCTGATGCAACGGCATTGACTTACATGGTTAATCTGGCCTGCTGAACTCACTGCTTGGCCCCCTCATTGCTGCTTGCAGCTATATTTGGGGGCCAAGCAGCGAAGCTGCGAAGGCACCCATTGTGTTTGTTAGTTTTCTTATTATTATTATTATTATTATTATTATTACGCTTCCGTCATTGAAGTCAATGGCAGCCCATAGAACCGTCTGGTGAAAAGTTCTGAAATTTGGCACACTGATTGGGGACAGTCTCATGATTAATTTCACCAAGTTTCATACCGGCACCTTGAGCGCTCTAGCGCCACCAACAGGCCAAAGTTGGATGTGCGTTCACGCACGTAACTTTTGACCCGTTGATCCGATTGTCAAAAATTAGGTATTGTTAGAATCCTTGGACCAAGCCGAGTTCAACGCACCCTATGACGTCAATTTCCGCCATGATGGATTTTCCGCCATTTTGGATTTCATCAAAAACACTAAAAAGTCTTCAAAGGTCACAAATTTTGTCCGATCGACACCAAATCTGACACACTTGATCTTCAGACCAAGCCTCACAAAAGTTATTCATTTTCGTCTTCGGAACTAAAACCGTTCGCGCGTAACAGCCAATCGAAATTTGCGGCGAAGCCGCCAAACAGGAAGTGAGCTCATATCTCAGCAACCCATTCATCTATCATAACCAAACTTAGTCCATGGACTCAGGACCCAATCAGGGGGACGCTCAAGAAATTTGGTGACCTTTGACCTCTAGGGGGCGCTGTAATTAAGAAACATGCTTTTTGGCCTGTAGCTGCAGTTGTGCTTAGAATTAAAACGCACTAGTGGTGTCTGGTAATACTGTTGGAGGTCCTTAGGCCGACCCAAGCCAACTTGTGATGTCATCGTAATTGATTCGGCCGCCATATTGGATTTAATCAAAAACACGTACACGTTTTTGCAGGTCACAAATTTCAGCGGATCCTCACCAAAATTGGCAGAGACCATCTACAGACCATGCCTGATGAGTGCATTTCTTTCTGGAACAATTGACAGAGGCATTGGCCTGTACCAGCCAATCAAAATTTGCGGCGAAGCCGCCAAACAGGAAGTGATGTCATATCTCAGCAACGCTTTCATGTATCAAAACCAAACTTAGTACATGTACCTCAGACCACATCGGGAGGATGCTCAAGAAATTTGGTGACATTTGACCTCTAGGGGGCTCCGTAATTGACAAAAATGCATTTTGGTCAGTAGTTGCTGATGCGCATTATTTTGCAATGGAAGTCAATGGCAGCCCATAGAACCGTCTGGTAAAAAGTTATACAATTTTGCACACTAATTGGGGACAGTCCAATAATTCATTTCACCAAGTTTCATGCCGGCACCTCAAGCGCTCTAGCGCCACCAACAGGCCAAAGTTGGACTTGTGTTTACGGACGTAACTTTTGACCTGTTGACCCGAATGGCAAAATGAGGTATCATTGGAATCCTTGGGCCAAGCCGAGTTCAACACACCCTATGACGTCAATTGTTGACCTCTATGTTTAAATCACAGCAAGTGTGATCATATCTCAGTCAATCTTTTATTTTTGACGTGAAACTGATGACAGCGAGTTCCATCCAGTTAATTCTAATGCGTGCGTGCAAGGGTGGGGCGGGGTGGGACGGGCAGGGACGGTTGCGGCGGTGGGCTGGCTGGGTGAGGGGGCGGCGACACTCAGCCCTGGTTCAGCCACACAAAATCAGTTATGTTTTGATGTGAAACTTGACCTTGTAACTCAGCCAATCTTGGGTTGTTTGACATGGAACTTGTTGTGACTGCTTATTGCTATATGCCTGATGCCACGGCATTGAGTTGCATGTCAAATCTGGCCTGCTGATCTCACTGCTTGGCCCCCTCATTGCTGCTTGCAGCTATATTTATTATTATTATTATTATTATTCCGCCATTGAAGTCAATGGCAGCCCATAGAACCGTCTGGTGAAAAGTTGTGAAATTTGGCACACTGATTAGGGATAGTCCCATAATTAATTTCACCAAGTTTCATACCGGCACCTTGAGCGCTCTAGCGCCACCAACAGGCCAAAGTTGGACTTGCGTTCACGCACGTAACTTCTGACCTGTTGACCCGATTGTCAAAAATGAGGTATCGTTGGAATCCTTGGACCAAGCCGAGTTCAACGCACCCTATGACGTCATTTTCCGCCATGATGGATTTTCCGCCATATTGGATTTTAGTGAAAGTGAAACTAAAACTTCACAGGTCACAAATTTTGTCCGATCGTCACCAAACTTGACACACATGCTCTTCAGACCAAGCCGCACAAAAGTTATTCTTTTTCGTCTTCGGAACTAAAACCGTTCGCGTGTAACAGCCAATCGAAATTTGCGGCGAAGCCGCCAAACAGGAAGTGAGCACATATCTCAGCAACACATTCATCTATCATAACCAAACTTAGTCCATGGACTCAGGACCCAATCAGGGGGACGCTCAAGAAATCTCGTGACCTTTGACCTCTAGGGGGCGCTGTAATTAAGAAACATGCCTTTTGGCCTGTAGCTGCTGTTGTGCTTAGAATTAAAACACACTAGTGGTGTCTGGTAATACTGTTGGAGGTCCTTAGGCCGACCCAAGACGACTTGTGATGTCATCGTAATTGATTCGGCCGCCATATTGGATTTAATCAAAAACACGTACACATTTTTGCAGGTCACAAATTTCAGCGGATCCTCACCAAAATTGGTAGAGACCATCTACAGACCATGCCTGATGAGTGCATTGCTTTCTGGAACAATTGACAGAAGCATTGACCTGTACCAGCCAATCGAAATTTGCGGCGAAGCCGCCAAACAGGAAGTGATTTCATATCTCAGCAACGCTTTCATGTATCAAAACCAAATTTAGTACATGTACCTCAGACCTCATCGGGAGGACGCTCAAGAAATTCGGTGACATTTGACCTCTAGGGGGCTCCGTAATTGACAAAAATGCATTTTGGCCAGTAGTTGCTGATGCGCATTATTTTGCAATGGAAGTCAATGGCAGCCCATAGAACCGTCTGGTAAAAAGTTATACAATTTTGCACACTAATTGGGGACAGTCCAATAATTCATTTCACCAAGTTTCATGCCGGCACCTCAAGCGCTCTAGCGCCACCAACAGGCCAAAGTTGGACTTGTGTTTACGGACGTAACTTTTGACCTGTTGACCCGAATGGCAAAATGAGGTATCATTGGAATCCTTGGGCCAAGCCGAGTTCAACACACCCTATGACGTGAATTGTTGACCTCTATGTTTAAATCACAGCAAGTGTGATCATATCTCAGTCAATCTTTTATTTTTTATGTGAAACTGATGACAGCGAGTTCCATCCAGTTAATTCTAATGCGTGCGTGCAAGGGTGGGGCGGGGTGGGATGGGCAGGGGCGGTTGCGGCGGTGGGCTGGCTGGGGGAGGGGGCGGCGACACTCAGCCCTGGTTCAGCCCCACAAAATCAGTTATGTTTTGATGTGAAACTTGACCTTGTAACTCAGCCAATCTTGGGTTGTTTGACATGGAACTTGCTGTGACTGCTTAATGCTATATGCCTGATGCCACGGCATTGAGTTGCATGGCAAATCTGGCCTGCTGAACTATCTGCTTGGCCCCCTCATTGCTGCTTGCAGCTATATTTATTATTATTATTTAACATCTTTCTTCCGCCATGGGAGTCTATGGCAGCCCATAGAACCGTCTGGTAAAAAGTTGTGAAATTTGGCACACCGATTGGGGACAGTCCCATGATTAATTTCACCAAGTTTCATGTCGGCTCCTCGAGGGCTCTAGCGCCACCAACAGGCCAAAGTTGGACGTGCGTTCACGCACGTAACTTTTGACCTGTTGATCCGATTTTGAAAAATGAGGTACCGTTGGAATCCTTGGACCAAGCCGAGTTCAACGCACCCTATGACGTCATTTTCCGCCATGATGGATTTTCCGCCATATTGGATTTTAGTGAAAGTGAAACTAAAACTTCACAGGTCACAAAGTTTATCCGATCGTCACCAAACTTGACACACATGCTCTTCAGACCAAGCCGCACAAAAGTTATCACTTTTCGTCTTCGGAACTCAAACCGTTTGACCGTAACAGCCAATCGAAATATGCGGCGAAGCCGCCAAACAGGAAGTGAGCTCATATCTCAGCAACCCATTCATCTATCATAACCAAACTAAGTACATGGACTCAGGACCCAATCAGGGGGTCGCTCAAGAAATTTGGTGACCTTTGACCTCTAGGGGGCGCTGTAATTAAGAAACATGCCTTTTGGCCTGTAGCAGCAGTTGTGCTTAGAATTAAAACACACTAGTGGTGTCTGGTACTACTGTTGAAGGTCCTTAGGTCAACCCAAGCCAACTTGTGATGTCATCGTAATTGATTCGGCCGCCATATTGAATTTAATCAAAAACACGTACAAGTTTTCGCAGGTCACAAATTTCATCTGTTCTTCACCAAAATTGGTAGAGACCATCTTCAGACCATGCCTGATGAGTGCATTGCTTTCTGGAACAATTGACAGAAGCATTGTCCTGTACCAGCCAATCGAAATTTGCGGCGAAGCCGCCAAACAGGAAGTGATTTCATATCTCAGCAACGCTTTCATGTATCAAAACCAAATTTAGTACATGTACCTCAGACCCCATCGGGAGGACGCTCAATAAATTTGGTGACATTTGACCTCTAGGGGGCACCGTAATTGACAAAAATGCATTTTGGCCAGTAGTTGCTGATGCGCATTATTTTGCAATGGAAGTCAATGGCAGCCCATAGAACCGTCTGGTAAAAAGTTATACAATTTTGCACACTAATTGGGGACAGTCCAATAATTCATTTCACCAAGTTTCATGCCGGCACCTCAAGCGCTCTAGCGCCACCAACAGGCCAAAGTTGGACTTGTGTTTACGGACGTAACTTTTGACCTGTTGACCCGAATGGCAAAATAAGGTATCATTGGAATCCTTGAGCCAAGCCGAGTTCAACACACCCTATGACGTCAATTGTTGACCTCTATGTTTAAATCACAGCAAGTGTGATCATATCTCAGTCAATCTTTATTTTTGATGTGAAACTGATGACAGCGAGTTCCATCCAGTTAATTCTAATGCGTGTGCGTGCAAGGGTGGGGCGGGGTGGGATGGGCAGGGGCGGTTGCGGCGGTGGGCTGGCTGGGGGAGGGGGCGGCGACACTCAGCCCTGGTTCAGCCCCACAAAATCAGTTATGTTTTGATGTGAAACTTGACCTTGTAACTCAGCCAATCTTGGGTTGTATGGCATGGAACTTGCTGTGACTGCTTAAGGCTATATATCTGATGCAACGGCATTGACTTGGCAAATCTGGCCTGCTGATCTCACTGCTTGGCCCCCTCATTGCTGCTTGCAGCTATATTTGGGGGCCAAGCAGCGAAGCTGCGCGGCAACCCCTAGTGATTCTACCTTTTCTTATTAGGGGTCCGAGCAGCGTAGCTGCAGGACCCCTATTGTTTCTGTACCGTTCATTTTTGGCCAAAATTCTGTAAAAGTCATACTGCTGCCTAAACCGTAACTCCAAAACTCTTCATATTTTCAGGTATGGTTACCAGTACCCCCCTCTGCCCATAACCCAAAATTTGGGGTACTGCACCCAAAGGTGGCGCTGTTGGAAAAAAAAGTTAATTATGCTAATTTCTCCTTACCAGATTGACCTAGACTCAAAATTCTTTCATAATATTAATCTCTAAACTCAGATGCATCTTTTTGGCCCTGGTCTTATGGTCTAAAAATGTTTATTTTTGACACAATTTCATGGAAAAGCCAAACATTATAAAAAGTTTCACACTCTTCAAAAATAATCAAATCTTCACCAAAATTCTCACAGACAATGTTTAGACCAAGCCTCACAAAAGTTATGGATCAGAATTTTGATATTTTGTTCCATTTCAGAGATATAGGCTAATAAAGTTAGACCACTTAGGCCATTTTTCCTAGATCACCTATATTCCTATAAACCGTAAGTCCTAGAAACTAAACATTTTCAAGTATTGTTACCAGTACCCCCCACTACCCATAACCCAAAATTTGGGGTACTGCACCCAAAGGTGGCGCTCTTGTCAAAAATGCTTATTTCTCCTTACCAGATTGACCTAGACTCAAAATTCTTTCATGATATTAATCTCTACATTCAGATGCATCTTTTTCACCCTGGTCTTATGCTCTAAAAATGTTTACTTTTGCCACAATTTCAGAGAAAAGCCAAACATCATAAAAAGTTTCACATACTTCAAAAATTATCAAATCTTCACCAAAATTCTCACAGACAATGTTTAGACAAAGCCTCACAAAAGTTATCAAAATAATTTGGATATGTTTTTCCATTTCAGAGATATAGACCAATAAAGTTCGACCACTCAGCCCATTTCTCCTATATCACCTATATTCCTATATGAGTAATTTTTTTCCTTGGTGAACAACCATACAACCATCATTATGTGGATACCATTAACAGTGCACATTTTCAGATCTGTACTCTTTTTTATAAAGCCCTTAATTCTATTGTCAAATGTATGCTAGGAATTTTCTTGATGTTGTGTGTTTGCCAACACACCTTTTCACCATGTGAATGTGACTGCCAAATATGTAGGATTGTCAGTGGCTCAGTGGGATAATGCCTAGTGCTGATGTTTGTTAGGTTGAGAGTTCGAATCCCTGGTAGTGCTTTAGGCTCTAGCTCGAATACTATTGGTTATTGAAGATTCACACCATTGAACAGCACCTGAATGAAATCAGGCAATCAACATACACAGTCATTAGTTGCCAAGAATCAGAATGCCGAGACACTCTGACATTTAGGGGAACTTCTTTGTTCACTATTTTTCCTTCATCATTAAGTCTATCATATTTAAATTTCATCCATTAGTGTTCTTCTCTACAAATGTCTAATTGCCCCAGAATTTCAAAAAGATTTCAGGTGTACTGTTTTAGGAAAGCCCTTCATTTTATTGTCAAATGTATGCTTGGAGTTTTTCTTGTGTTTACCAACACACATTTTCACATGTGAATGTGACTGCCCAATGTGTGTGATTGTTAGTGGCTCAGTGGGATAATGCCTTGTACTGGTGTTTCTTAGGTTGAGTGTTCAAATCCCCATTAGAACTTCAGGATCAAGCTGCACATGCTATTGGTTATTGAAGATTCACACCATTGAACAGCACCTGAATGACATCAGGCAATCAACATACACAGTCATTAGTTGCCAAGAATCAGAACGCCGAGACACTCTGACATTTAGGGCAACTTCTTTGTTCATTATTTTTCCTTCATCATTAAGTCTATCATATTTATATTTCATCCATTAGTGTTCTTCTCTACAAATGTCTAATTGCCCCAGAATTTCAAAAAGATTTCAGGTGTACTCTTTTAGGAAAGCCCTTCATTTTATTGTCAAATGTATGCTTGGAGTTTTTCTTGTGTGTTTACCAACACACATTTTCACCATTTGAATGTGACTGCCCAATGTGTATGATTGTTAGTGGCTCAGTGGGATAATGCCTTGTACTGGTGTTTCTTAGGTTGAGTGTTCGAATCCCCATTAGAACTTCAGGATCAAGCTGCACATGCTATTGGTTACTGAAGATTGAACAGCACCTGAATGACATCAGGCAATCAACATACACAGTCATTAGTTGCCAAGAATCAGAACGCCGAGACATTCTGACATTTAGGGCAACTTCTTTGTTCATTATTTTTCCTTCATCATTAAGTCTATCATATTTATATTTCATCCATTAGTGTTCTTCTCTACAAATGTCTAATTGCCCCAGAATTTCAAAAAGATTTCAGGTGTACTCTTTTAGGAAAGCCCTTCATTTTATTGTCAAATGTATGCTTGGAGTTTTTCTTGTGTGTTTACCAACACACATTTTCACATGTGAATGTGACTGCCCAATGTGTATGATTGTTAGTGGCTCAGTGGGATAATGCCTTGTACTGGTGTTTCTTAGGTTGAGTGTTCGAATCCCCATTAGAACTTCAGGATCAAGCTGCACATGCTATTGGTTACTGAAGATTGAACAGCACCTGAATGACATCAGGCAATCAACATACACAGTCATTAGTTGCCAAGAATCAGAACGCCGAGACATTCTGACATTTAGGGCAACTTCTTTGTTCATTATTTTTCCTTCATCATTAAGTCTATCATATTTATATTTCATCCATTAGTGTTCTTCTCTACAAATGTCTAATTGCCCCAGAATTTCAAAAAGATTTCAGGTGTACTCTTTTAGGAAAGCCCTTCATTTTATTGTCAAATGTATGCTTGGAGTTTTTCTTGTGTGTTTACCAACACACATTTTCACATGTGAATGTGACTGCCCAATGTGTATGATTGTTAGTGGCTCAGTGGGATAATGCCTTGTACTGGTGTTTCTTAGGTTGAGTGTTCGAATCCCCGTTAGAACTTCAGGATCAAGCTGCACATGCTATTGGTTACTGAAGATTCACACCATTGAACAGCACCTGAATGACATCAGGCAATCAACATACACAGTCATTAGTTGCCAAGAATCAGAACGCCGGGACACTCTGACATTTAGGGCAACTTCTTTGTTCATTATTTTTCCTTCATCATTAAGTCTATCATATTTATATTTCATCCATTAGTGTTCTTCTCTACAAATGTCTAATTGCCCCAGAATTTCAAAAAGATTTCAGGTGTACTCTTTTAGGAAAGCCCTTCATTTTATTGTCAAATGTATGCTTGGAGTTTTTCTTGTGTGTTTACCAACACACATTTTCACCATTTGAATGTGACTGCCCAATGTGTATGATTGTTAGTGGCTCAGTGGGATAATGCCTTGTACTGGTGTTTCTTAGGTTGAGTGTTCGAATCCCCATTAGAACTTCAGGATCAAGCTGCACATGCTATTGGTTATTGAAGATTCACACCATTGAACAGCACCTGAATGACATCAGCCAATCAACATTCACAATCATCAGTTGTCAAGAATCACAATGCCGAGACACTCTATGACATTCAGGGGAACTTCTTTGTTTACTATTTTTCCTTCATCATAAAGTCTATCATATTTATATTTCATCCATTAGTATTCTTCTCTACAAATGTCTTATTGCCCCAGAATTTCAAAAAGTTTTCAGGTGTACTCTTTTAGGAAAGCCCTTCATTTTATTGTCAAATGTATGCTTAGAGTTTTTCTTGTTGTGTGTTTACCAATACACATTTTCACCATGTGAATGTGACTGGCCAACATGTAGGCTTGACAGTGGCTCAGTGAGATAATGCCTTGTACTGGTGATCCTTAGGTTGAGAGTTCAAATCCCACTTAAAGCATTAGTGTTAGAATACTGTTGGGTTGTGGATGTTAGCATACTACAATAGAATGCTGTTGGGTTGTGGAGGTTAACACACTATTACATTTCAGCTACTTGTCAATATGGACTTGTAGTGTAACTGTATAATTATAGGCTGTTTTTCTTATTGACTCCGACACAGCTGTAGCCTATAATTATTTGTTATTCTTATAATATTTGTCATTTCTTATACATATTTAGTCGGCTCTTCCACTTGACAGAACAACTCTGTATCGGTTAAGGATGTCACGCATGACACAATGCTGCAGAAACACGAAAATACGACTTTGAGTTTAGTAGGCTATCATTTTCAGTTCCTGTTTATCTATTGCACGATGGGTAATAATTTAAAGGAATCGTGTTGCAGTCTTGTAAATAGTGACCCTGCAAGATCCCTAGTCATTGCAAAATCATAGTCTGTGACTTAAAACTCTACTACTTGTCTTTAGATGTGAGAGGGTCTGAGACTGTAGTCTTTCAAAAATCTTTTCCAAATCTTTGCAAATCTTTCCAAAGTCTGTCAGTGTAAGGAGGTGCTGTGGAGAAATTGCTGGATTGTTTGGCTCTGTCACCAAACCACACCCAGTTTACCTGCTGGGAAACCCTGTAGCTCCGGAGCAGGGGCTCAGACCAGGATAAATTGTTTGCTTGCCCTCAGTTCACTCTTTTGTTCATCTCAACCCAGCACTCCAGTGTGTCCTGCTTTGTGTGCGTCTTTGAGTTAACGTAAGTCATCACTTTAATGACCCTCACTATGACTTTTGTGATGTTTATCAGTTTGTAGAGTAGCTCTGCCATCACGTGTATAGTTAAGGTCTTTGTTTGTTGGTTTGGTGTGTTGGAGTCCCATGTGAGAGATGATTAGGTGATGTTGGTTGACTTGGGATGTGAAGTATTGTTTAGTTGTACCTTATATAGCCATATGATTTCAGTTTATTGTTCAAATGTCAATTGGTTTGTTTGAGTTGGGATCTGTACTGATTTACCCCATTTCACTGATTACTCCATTTTCTGTTTGTTTCCTCTTTGATGCAGCACACATACAAGTAAAGAACAAAAGAACAGATGAATTGAAACTCAAATAAAGTTCACTTGTGTTGCACCGAAACCTGCCATCTCTGTGTCATCACTTCATACCATTGAGCCTTCTGACCGAGGCTCTGCCTGCTCGCCACACACTCACTCTACCTCGACCCACATCGCCCCCTACAGTTCCTTCAGCTGGGTTGTGGAGGTTAGCATACTAGAATAGAATACTGTTAAGAATACTGTTGGGTTGTGGAGGTTAGCACACTATAACGTTACAGCTACTTGACAGGACTTGTCGTGCAAGGCAAGTATAACTGCATAATTATAGGTTGTTCATCTTATTGACTCCAACACAGAACCCACCCCCACCCCCCTTCACCTACCACCACAAATACAATTCAATTCTGTGGGAAACACTGCCTTCCATTAACAGACGCTTCATCTTATCCATGACAAATGCATAGTCCTGTAGAATAGAGTATTGTTAGAATACTATTGAGTTGTGGAGATTAGCGCACTAGAATACTACTGTTAGAATACTGTTGGGTTGTGGAGGTTAGCACACTAGAATAGGGTATTGTTAGAATGCTATTAGGTTGTGGAGGTTAGCACACTATAACGTTACAGCACAGGGTAATCCTAATTTTATGCATCAAATTTATTCCAATCCAACTCAAAAGTTTTGAACAACACAAAGTGAAGGTTTTATCCAGATCAAAACCAAGAATAGAATATAGCTGCAAGCAGCAATGAGGGGGCCAAGCAGAATAGGCCGGAGTAGCCACGGCGACAAGATAGAACTCAGCAGACACCCGCGATCAACACTTTCAACAAGTATCACATCAAAACATAACTGACTTTGTAGGGCTGAAACAGGGCTGAGTATTGCCACTGCCTCCGCCAGCCAGCCCCCCCACCCAATCAGCCCTGCCCGTTCCACCCCGTCCCGCCCCGCCCTTCCACGCACGCATTAGAATGAACTGGATGGAACATGTTGTCATCAGTTTCACATCAAAAAATAAAAGATTGATCAAACACATAAGCAACTACAGATGAAAATGCAATATTGCTAATTGCAGCACCCCCTACAGGTCAAAGGTCACCAAAGTTTTTGAGCGTCCTCCTAATGGGTTCATGAATATATGTAGTAAGTTTGGTTATGATACATGGCAGGGTTGCTGAGATATGAGCTCACTTCCTGTTTGGCGGCTTCGCCACCAATTTCGATTGGCGGTTACGGGCGAATGCTTTTGTCAATTGTTCAAGAGAGCAAGATATTCATAGGTTATGGTCTGAAGATGATCTGTGCCAATGGTGGTGAAAATTAGATGAAATTTGCGACCTGTGAAAACTTTTTGATGTTTTTGATTAAATCCAATATGGCGGCCGAATCAATTAAGATGACATCACAAGTTGGCCTGGATCGGCCTAAGGACCTCCAACAGTATTAACAGACACCACTATTGCATTTTAATTCTAAGCACAACAGCAGCTACAGGCCAAAAGGCATGTTTCTTAATTACAGCGCCCCCTTGAGGTCAAAGGTCACCAGATTTCTTGAGCGTCCCCCTGATTGGGTCCTGAGTCCATGCACCAAGTTTGGCTTTGATACATGCAAGGGTTGCTGAGATATGAGCTCACTTCCTGTTTTGCGGCTTTGCCGCAAGTTTCGATTGGCTGTTACAGCCGAATGCTTCTGGCAATTCTTGCAGAAAGCAAAGCACTGATAAGGCATGGTCTGAAGATGATCTCTGCCAATTTTGGTGAGGATCCGCTGAAATTTGTGACCTGCGAAAATTTTTATGTGTTTTTGATTAAATCCAATATGGCGGCCGAATCATTTATGATGACATCACAAATTGGCTTGGGTCGGCCTAAGGACCTCCAACAGTATTAACAGACACCAGTAGTGCGTTTTAATTCTAAGCACAACAGCAGCTACAGGCCAAAAGGCATGTTTCTTAATTATAGCGCCCCCTAGAGGTCAAAGGTCACCAGATTTCTTGAGCGTCCCCCTGATTGGGTCCTGAGTCCATGTACTAAGTTTGGTTATGATAGATGATTGGGTTGCTGAGATATGAGCTCACTTCCTGTTTGGCGGCTTCGCCGCATATTTCGATTGGCTGTTACGGGCGAACGGTTTGAGTTCCGAAGACGAAAAGGAATAACTTTTGTGAGGCTTGGTCTGAAGATGAAGTGTGTCAGGTTTGGTGTCGATCGGACAAAATTTGTGACCTGTGAAGACTTTTTAGTGTTTTTGATGAAATCCAAAATGGCGGAAAATCCATCATGGCGGAAATTGACGTCATAGGGTGCGTTGAACTCAGCTTGGTCCAAGGATTCCAGCGATACCTCATTTTTGACAATCGGGTCAACGGGTCAGAAGTTACGTGCATGAACGCAAGTCCAACTTTGGCCTGTTGGTGGCGCTAGAGCGCTAGAGGTGCCGACATGAAACTTGGTGAAATTAATCATTGGACTGTCTCCAATCACTGTGCCAAATTTCAGAACTTTTTGCCAGACGGTTCTATGGGCTGCCATTGACTTCAATGGCAGAGGAATAATAATAATAATAATAAATATAGCTGCAAGCAGCAATGAGGGGGCCAAGCAGTGAGATCAGCAGGCCAGAATAACCATGTAAATCAATGCCGTTGCATCAGACATATAGCCTTAAGCAGTCACAGCAAGTTCCATGCCATACAACCCAAGATTGGCTGAGTTACAAGGTCAAGTTTCACATCAAAACATAACTGATTTTGTGGGGCTGAACCAGAGCTGAGTGTCGCCGCCCCCTCCCCCAGCCAGCCCACCGCCGCAACCGCCCCTGCCCATCCCACCCCGTCCCACCCTTGCACGCACACATTAGAATGAACTAGATGGAACTTGCTGTCATCAGTTTCACATCAAAAATAAAAGATTGACTGAGATATGATCACACTTGCTGTGATTTAAACACAGAGGTCAAAAATTGACGTCATAGGGTGTGTGGGGGTGTGAACTTGGCTTGGCCCAAGGATTCCAATGATACCTCATTTTGCCATTCGGGTCAACAGGTCAAAAGTTACGTCAGTGAACACAAGTCCAACTTTGGCCTGTTGGTGGCGCTAGAGCGCTTGAGGTGCCGGCATGAAACTTGGTGAAATGAATTATTGGACTGTCCCCAATTAGTGTGCAAAATTGTATAACTTTTTACCAGACGGTTCTATGGGCTGCCATTGACTTCCATTGCAAAATAATGCGCATCAGCAACTACTGGCCAAAATGCATTTTTGTCAATTACGGAGCCCCCTAGAGGTCAAATGTCACCAAATTTCTTGAGCGTCCTCCCGATGTGGTCTGAGGTACATGTACCAAGTTTGGTTTTGATACATGAAAGCGTTGCTGAGATATGAAATCACTTCCTGTTTGGCGGCTTCGCCGCAAATTTTGATTGGCTGGTACAGGCCAAAGCTTCTGTCAATTGTTCCAGAAAGCAAGGCACTCATCAGGCATGGTCTGAAGATGGTCTCTGCCAATTTTGGTGAGCAACAGATGAAATGTGTGACCTGCCAAAACTTTTTTGTGTTTTTGATTTAATCCAATATGGCGGCCGAATCAATTACGATGACATCACAAGTTGGATTGGGTCGGCCTAAGGACCTTCAACAGTAGTAGCAGACACCACTAGTGGGTTTCAATTCTAAGCACAACTGCTGCTACAGGCCAAAAGGCATGTTTCTTAATTACAGCGCCCCCTAAAGGTCAAAGGTCACCAAATTTGTTGAGCGTCCCCCTGATTGGGTCCTGAGTCCATGGACTAAGTTTGGTTATGATAGATGAATGGGTTGCTGAGATATGAGCTCACTTCCTGTTTGGCGGCTTCGCCGCAAATTTCGATTGGCGGTTACGCGCGAACGGTTTTAGTTCCGAAGACAAAAAGCAATGCATTAATGAGGCATGGTCTGTAGATGATATCTATGAAGTTTGGTGTCGATCGGACAAATTGTGTGACCTCTGATACGTTTTAAGTGATTTTGATGAAATCCAAAATGGCGGAAAATCCATCATGGCGGAAAATGACGTCATAGGGTGCGTTGAACTCGGCTTGGTCCAAGGATTCCAACGATACCTCGTTTTTCAAAATCGGATCAACAGGTCAAAAGTTACATGCGTGAACGCACGTCCAACTTTGGCCTGTTGGTGGCGCTAGAGCGCTTGAGGTGCCATCATGAAACTTGATGACATTAATCATGGGACTGTCCCTAATCAGTGTGCCAAATTTCACAACTTTTCACCAGACGGTTCTATGGGCTGCCATTGACTTCCATGGCGGAAGAAGGTATAATAATAATAAGAAAAGCTAGAAACACAATGGGTGCCTTCGCAGCTTCGCTGCTTGGCCCCCAAATATAGCTGCAAGCAGCAATGAGGGGGCCAAGCAGTGAGATCAGCAGGCCAGATTTGCCATGTAAGTCAATGCTGTTGCATCAGACATATAGCCTTAAGCAGTCACAGCAAGTTCCATGCCATACAACCCAAGATTGGCTGAGTTACAAGGTCAAGTTTCACATCAAAACATAACTGATTTTGTGGGGCTGAACCAGGGCTGAGTGTCGCCGCCCCCTCCCCCAGCCAGCCCACCGCCGCAACCGCCCCTGCCCATCCCACCCCGCCCCACCCTTGCACGCACGCATTAGAATTAACTGGATGGAACTCGCTGTCATCAGTTTCACATCAAAAATAAAAGATTGACTGAGATATGATCACACTTGCTGTGATTTAAACATAGAGGTCAACAATTGACGTCATAGGGTGTGTTGAACTCGGCTTGGCCCAAGGATTCCAATGATACCTCATTTTGCCATTCGGGTCAACAGGTCAAAAGTTACGTCCGTGAACACAAGTCCAACTTTGGCCTGTTGGTGGCGCTAGAGCACTTGAGGTGCCGGCATGAAACTTGGTGAAATGAATTATTGGACTGTCCCCAATTAGTGTGCAAAATTTTATAACTTTTTACCAGACGGTTCTATGGGCTGCCATTGACTTCCATTGCAAAATAATGCGCATCAGCAACTACTGGCCAAAATGCATTTTTGTCAATTACGGTGCCCCCTAGAGGTCAAATGTCACCAAATTTCTTGAGCGTCCTCCCGATGGGGTCTGAGGTACATGTACTAAATTTGGTTTTGATACATGAAAGCGTTGCTGAGATATGAAATCACTTCCTGTTTGGTGGCTTCGCCGCAAATTTCGATTGGCTGGTACAGGCCAAAGCTTCTGTCAATTGTTCCAGAAAGCAATGCACTCATCAGGCATGGTCTGAAGATGGTCTCTGCCAATTTTGGTGAGGAACAGATGAAATTTGTGACCTGCCAAAACTTTTTTGTGTTTTTGATTTAATCCAATATGGCGGCCGAATCAATTAGGATGACATCACAAGTTGGCTTGGGTCGGCCTAAGGACCTTCAACAGTAGTACCAGACACCACTAGTGGGTTTTAATTCTAAGCACAACTGCTGCTACAGGCCAAAAGGCATGTTTCTTAATTACAGCGCCCCCTAGAGGTCAAAGGTCACCAAATTTCTTGAGCGTCCCCCTGATTGGGTCTTGAGTCCATGGAATAAGTTTGGTTATGATAGATCAATGGGTTGCTGAGATATGAGCTCACTTCCTGTTTGGCGGCTTCGCCGCAAATTTCGATTGGCTGTTACGCGCGAACGGTTTTAGTTCCGAAGACAAAAAGCAATGCATTAATGAGGCATGGTCTGTAGATGATATCTATGAAGTTTGGTGTCGATCGGACAAAATGTGTGACCTCTGATACGTTTTAAGTGATTTTGATGAAATTCAAAATGGCGGAAAATCCATCATGGCGGAAAATGACGTCATAGGGTGCGTTGAACTCTGCTTGGTCCAAGGATTCCAACGGTACCTCATTTTTCAAAATCGGATCAACAGGTCAAAAGTTACGTGCGTGAACGCACGTCCAACTTTGGCCTGTTGGTGGCGCTAGAGCCCTCGAGGAGCCGACATGAAACTTGGTGAAATTAATCATGGGCCTGTCCCCAATCGGTGTGCCAAATTTCACAACTTTTTACCATACGGTTCTATGGGCTGCCATAGACTCCCATGGCGGAAGCGTAATAATAATAATAGGGAAGAAAACATAGAATCACTATGGGTTGCCTCGCAGCTTCGCTGCTTGGCCCCCAAATATAGCTGCAAGCAGCAATGAGGGGGCCAAGCAGTGAGTTCAGCAGGCCAGATTAACCATGTAAGTCAATGCCGTTGCATCAGACAAATAGCCTTAAGCAGTCACAGCAAGTTCCATGCCATACAACCCAAGATTGGCTGAGTTACAAGGTCAAGTTTCACATCAAAACATAACTGATTTTGTGGGGCTGAACCAGGGCTGAGTGTCGCCACCCCCCTCCCCCAGCCAGCCCACCGTCGCAACCGCCCCTGCCCATCCCACCCCGTCCCACCCTTGCACGCACACATTAGAATGAACTAGATGGAACTTGCTGTCATCAGTTTCACATAAATAAAAGATTGACTGAGATATGATCACACTTGCTGTGATTTAAACACAGAGGTTCAAAAATTGACGTCATGGGGTGTGTTGAACTCGGCTTGGCCCAAGGATTCCAATGATACCTCATTTTGACATTCAGGTCAACGGGTCAAAAGTTACGTCTGTGAACACACGTCCAACTTTGGCCTATTGGTGGCGCTAGAGCGCTTGAGGTGCCGGCATGAAACTTGGTGAAATGAATTATTGGACTGTCCCCAATTAGTGTGCAAAATTTTATAACTTTTTACCAGACGGTTCTATGGGCTGCCTTTGACTTCCATTGCAAAATAATGCGCATCAGCAACTATTGGCCAAAATGCATTTTTGTCAATTACGGAGCCCCCTAGAGGTCAAATGTCACCAAATTTCTTGAGCATCCTCCCGATGTGGTCTGAGGTACATGTACTAAGTTTGGTTTTGATACATGAAAGCGCTGCTGAGATATGAAATCACTTCCTGTTTGGCGGCTTCGCCGCAAATTTTGATTGGCTGAAGATGGTCTCTGCCAATTTTGGTGAGGAACAGATGAAATTTGTGACCTGCCAAAACTTTTTTGTGTTTTTGATTTAATCCAATATGGCGGCCGAATCAATTACGATGACATCACAAGTTGGCGTGGGTCGGCCTAAGGACCTTCAACAGTAGTACCAGACACCACTAATGGGTTTTAATTCTAAGCACAACTGCTGCTACAGGACAAAAGGCATGTTTCTTAATTACAGCGCCCCCTAGAGGTCAAAGGTCACCAGATTTCTTGAGCGTCCCCCTGATTGGGTCCTGAGTCCATGGACTAAGTTTGGTTATGATAGATGAATGGGTTGCTGAGATATGAGCTCACTTCCTGTTTGGCGGCTTCGCCGCAAATTTCGATTGGCTGTTACGCGCGAACGGTTTTAGTTCCGAAGACGAAAAGGAATAACTTGTGCGGCTTGGTCTGAAGAGCATGTGTGTCAAGTTTGGTGACGATCGGACAAAATTTGTGACCTGTGAAGTTTTAGTTTCACTTTCACTAAAATCCAATATGGCGGAAAATCCATCATGGCGGAAAATGACGTCATAGGGTGCGTTGAACTCGGCTTGGTCCAAGGATTCCAACGATACCTCATTTTTGACAATCGGGTCAACAGGTCAGAAGTTACGTGCGTGAACGCAAGTCCAAATTTGGCCTGTTGGTGGCGCTAGAGCGCTCAAGGTGCCGGTATGAAACTTGGTGAAATGAATTATTGGACTGTCCCCAATTAGTGTGCAAAATTTTATAACTTTTTACCAGACGGTTCTATGGGCTGCCATTGACTTCCATTGCAAAATAATGCGCATCAGCAAGTACTGGCCAAAATGCATTTTTGTCAATTACGGTGCCCCCTAGAGGTCAAATGTCACCAAATTTCTTGAGCGTCATCCCGATGGGGTCTGAGGTACATGTACTAAATTTGGTTTTGATACATGAAAGCGTTGCTGAGATATGAAATCACTTCCTGTTTGGTGGCTTCGCCGCAAATTTCGATTGGCTGGTACAGGTCAATGCTTCTGTCAATTGTTCCAGAAAGCAATGCACTCATCAGGCATGGTCTGTTGATGGTCTCTGCCAATTTTGGTGAGGATCCGCTGAAATTTGTGACCTGCAAAAACGTGTACGTGTTTTTGATTAAATCCAATATGGCGGCCGAATCAATTACGATGACATCACAAGTCGGCTTGGGTCGGCCTAAGGACCTCCAACAGTATTACCAGACACCACTAGTGCATTTTAATTCTAAGCAAAACAGCAGCTACAGGCCAAAAGGCATGTTTCTTAATTACAGCGCCCCCTAGAGGTCAAAGGTCACCAGATTTTTTGAGCCTCCCCCTGATTGGGTCCTGAGTCCATGTACTAAGTTTGGTTATGATAGATGAATGGGTTGCTGAGATATGAGCTCACTTCCTGTTTGGCGGCTTCGCCGCATATTTCGATTGGCTGTTACGGTCAAACGGTTTTAGTTCCGAAGACGAAAAGTGATAACTTTTGTGCGGCTTGGTCTGAAGAGCATGTGTGTCAAGTTTGGTGACGATCGGACAAAATTTGTGACCTGTGAAGTTTTAGTTTCACTTTCACTAAAATCCAATATGGCGGAAAATCCATCATGGCGGAAAATGACGTCATAGGGTGCGTTGAACTCGGCTTGGTCCAAGGATTCCAACGGTACCTCATTTTTCAAAATTGGATCAACAGGTCAAAAGTTACGTGCGTGAACGCACGTCCAACTTTGGCCTGTTGGTGGCGCTAGAGCCCTCGAGGAGCCGACATGAAACTTGGTGAAATTAATCATGGGACTGTCCACAATCGGTGTGCCAAATTTCACAACTTTTTACCAGACGGTTCTATGGGCTGCCATAGACTTCCATGACGGAAGAAGGTATAATAATAATAAGAAAAGATAGAAACACAATGGGTGCCTTCGCAGCTTCGCTGCTTGGCCCCCAAATATAACCGCAAGCGGTGATTTACGGGGTCCGAGCAAAACGAACATGAGGTAGCATAGCTTTTTAGTTTTACATATGCTTTGATTGTTTGGGCCCAATTGTTCAAAAGAAACGTGATCGGATTTCGGCTATCGGATTGGATCAAATCTTGAAAATGGCTTGTTCAAAGGGAAACAAGGATCCTGAAATTGGATTAGATCACATAATCTATTCTTGGTTTTGATCTGGATAAAACCTTCACTTTGTGTTGTTCAAAACTTTTGAGTTGGATTGGAATAAATTTGATGCATAAAATTAGGATTACCCTGTGCTGTAACGTTATAGTGTGCTAACCTCCACAACCTAATAGTATTCTAACAATACCCTATTCTAGTGTGCTAACCTCCACAACCCAACAGTATTCTAACAGTAGTATTCTAGTGCGCTAATCTCCACAACTCAATAGTATTCTAACAATACTCTATTCTACAGGACTATGCATTTGTCATGGATAAGATGAAGCGTCTGTTAATGGAAGGCAGTGTTTCCCACAGAATTGAATTGTATTTGTGGTGGTAGGTGAAGGGGGGTGGGGGTGGGTTCTGTGTTGGAGTCAATAAGATGAACAACCTATAATTATGCAGTTATACTTGCCTTGCACGACAAGTCCTGTCAAGTAGCTGTAACGTTATAGTGTGCTAACCTCCACAACCCAACAGTATTCTTAACAGTATTCTATTCTAGTATGCTAACCTCCACAACCCAGCTGAAGGAACTGTAGGGGGCGATGTGGGTCGAGGTAGAGTGAGTGTGTGGCGAGCAGGCAGAGCCTCGGTCAGAAGGCTCAATGGTATGAAGTGATGACACAGAGATGGCAGGTTTCGGTGCAACACAAGTGAACTTTATTTGAGTTTCAATTCATCTGTTCTTTTGTTCTTTACTTGTATGTGTGCTGCATCAAAGAGGAAACAAACAGAAAATGGAGTAATCAGTGAAATGGGGTAAATCAGTACAGATCCCAACTCACAAACAAACCAATTGACATTTGAACAATAAACTGAAATCATATGGCTATATAAGATACAACTAAACAATACTTCACATCCCAAGTCAACCAACATCACCTAATCATCTCTCACATGGGACTCCAACACACCAAACCAACAAACAAAGACCTTAACTATACACATGATGGCAGAGCTACTCTACAAACTGATAAACATCACAAAAGTCATAGTGAGGGTCATTAAAGTGATGACTTACGTTAACTCAAAGACGCACACAAAGCAGGACACACTGGAGTGCTGGGTTGAGATGAACAAAAGAGTGAACTGAGGGCAAGCAAACAATTTATCCTGGTCTGAGCCCCTGCTCCGGAGCTACAGGGTTTCCCAGCAGGTAAACTGGGTGTGGTTTGGTGACAGAGCCAAACAATCCAGCAATTTCTCCACAGCACCTCCTTACACTGACAGACTTTGGAAAGATTTGCAAAGATTTGGAAAAGATTTTTGAAAGACTACAGTCTCAGACCCTCTCACATCTAAAGACAAGTAGTAGAGTTTTAAGTCACAGACTATGATTTTGCAATGACTAGGGATCTTGCAGGGTCACTATTTACAAGACTGCAACACGATTCCTTTAAATTATTACCCATCGTGCAATAGATAAACAGGAACTGAAAATGATAGCCTACTAAACTCAAAGTCGTATTTTCGTGTTTCTGCAGCATTGTTTCATGCGTGACATCCTTAACCGATACAGAGTTGTTCTGTCAAGTGGAAGAGCCGACTAAATATGTATAAGAAATGACAAATATTATAAGAATAACAAATAATTATAGGCTACAGCTGTGTCGGAGTCAATAAGAAAAACAGCCTATAATTATACAGTTACACTACAAGTCCATATTGACAAGTAGCTGTAATGTAATAGTGTGTTAACCTCCACAACCCAACAGCATTCTATTGTAGTATGCTAACATCCACAACCCAACAGTATTCTAACACTAATGCTTCAAGTGGGATTTGAACTCTCAACCTAAGGATCACCAGTACAAGGCATTATCTCACTGAGCCACTGTCAAGCCTACATGTTGGCCAGTCACATTCACATGGTGAAAATGTGTATTGGTAAACACACAACAAGAAAAACTCTAAGCATACATTTGACAATAAAATGAAGGGCTTTCCTAAAAGAGTACACCTGAAAACGTTTTGAAATTCTGGGGCAATTAGACATTTGTAGAGAAGAATACTAATGGATGAAATATAAATATGATAGACTTTATGATGAAGGAAAAATAGTAAACAAAGAAGTTCCCCTGAATGTCATAGAGTGTCTCGGCATTGTGATTCTTGACAACTGATGAGTGTGAATGTTGATTGCCTGATGTCATTCAGGTGCTGTTCAATCTTCAGTAACCAATAGCATGTGCAGCTTGATCCTGAAGTTCTAATGGGGATTCGAACACTCAACCTAAGAAACACCAGTACAAGGCATTATCCCACTGAGCCACTAACAATCATACACATTGGGCAGTCACATTCACATGTGAAAATGTGTGTTGGTAAACACACAAGAAAAACTCCAAGCATACATTTGACAATAAAATGAAGGGCTTTCCTAAAAGAGTACACCTGAAATCTTTTTGAAATTCTGGGGCAATTAGACATTTGTAGAGAAGAACACTAATGGATGAAATATAAATATGATAGACTTAATGATGAAGGAAAAATAATGAACAAAGAAGTTGCCCTAAATGTCAGAGTGTCTCGGCGTTCTGATTCTTGGCAACTAATGACTGTGTATGTTGATTGCCTGATGTCATTCAGGTGCTGTTCAATGGTGTGAATCTTCAGTAACCAATAGCATGTGCAGCTTGATCCTGAAGTTCTAACGGGGATTCGAACACTCAACCTAAGAAACACCAGTACAAGGCATTATCCCACTGAGCCACTAACAATCATACACATTGGGCAGTCACATTCACATGTGAAAATGTGTGTTGGTAAACACACAAGAAAAACTCCAAGCATACATTTGACAATAAAATGAAGGGCTTTCCTAAAAGAGTACACCTGAAATCTTTTTGAAATTCTGGGGCAATTAGACATTTGTAGAGAAGAACACTAATGGATGAAATATAAATATGATAGACTTAATGATGAAGGAAAAATAATGAACAAAGAAGTTGCCCTAAATGTCAGAGTGTCTCGGCGTTCTGATTCTTGGCAACTAATGACTGTGTATGTTGATTGCCTGATGTCATTCAGGTGCTGTTCAATGGTGTGAATCTTCAGTAACCAATAGCATGTGCAGCTTGATCCTGAAGTTCTAACGGGGATTCGAACACTCAACCTAAGAAACACCAGTACAAGGCATTATCCCACTGAGCCACTAACAATCATACACATTGGGCAGTCACATTCACATGTGAAAATGTGTGTTGGTAAACACACAAGAAAAACTCCAAGCATACATTTGACAATAAAATGAAGGGCTTTCCTAAAAGAGTACACCTGAAATCTTTTTGAAATTCTGGGGCAATTAGACATTTGTAGAGAAGAACACTAATGGATGAAATATAAATATGATAGACTTAATGATGAAGGAAAAATAATGAACAAAGAAGTTGCCCTAAATGTCAGAGTGTCTCGGCGTTCTGATTCTTGGCAACTAATGACTGTGTATGTTGATTGCCTGATTTCATTCAGGTGCTGTTCAATGGTGTGAATCTTCAATAACCAATAGTATTCGAGCTAGAGCCTAAAGCACTACCAGGGATTCGAACTCTCAACCTAACAAACATCAGCACTAGGCATTATCCCACTGAGCCACTGACAATCCTACATATTTGGCAGTCACATTCACATGGTGAAAAGGTGTGTTGGCAAACACACAACATCAAGAAAATTCCTAGCATACATTTGACAATAGAATTAAGGGCTTTATAAAAAAGAGTACAGATCTGAAAATGTGCACTGTTAATGGTATCCACATAATGATGGTTGTATGGTTGTTCACCAAGGAAAAAAAATTACTCATATAGGAATATAGGTGATATAGGAGAAATGGGCTGAGTGGTCGAACTTTATTGGTCTATATCTCTGAAATGGAAAAACATATCCAAATTATTTTGATAACTTTTGTGAGGCTTTGTCTAAACATTGTCTGTGAGAATTTTGGTGAAGATTTGATCATTTTTGAAGTATGTGAAACGTTTTATGATGTTTGGCTTTTCTCTGAAATTGTGGCAAAAGTAAACATTTTTAGAGCATAAGACCAGGGTGAAAAAGATGCATCTGAATGTAGAGATTAATATCATGAAAGAATTTTGAGTCTAGGTCAATCTGGTAAGGAGAAATAAGCATTTTTGACAAGAGCGCCACCTTTGGGTGCAGTACCCCAAATTTTGGGTTATGGGTAGTGGGGGGTACTGGTAACAATACTTGAAAATGTTTAGTTTCTAGGACTTACGGTTTATAGGAATATAGGTGATCTAGGAAAAATGGCCTAAGTGGTCTAACTTTATTAGCCTATATCTCTGAAATGGAACAAAATATCAAAATTCTGATCCATAACTTTTGTGAGGCTTGGTCTAAACATTGTCTGTGAGAATTTTGGTGAAGATTTGATTATTTTTGAAGAGTGTGAAACTTTTTATAATGTTTGGCTTTTCCATGAAATTGTGTCAAAAATAAACATTTTTAGACCATAAGACCAGGGCCAAAAAGATGCATCTGAGTTTAGAGATTAATATTATGAAAGAATTTTGAGTCTAGGTCAATCTGGTAAGGAGAAATTAGCATAATTAACTTTTTTTTCCAACAGCGCCACCTTTGGGTGCAGTACCCCAAATTTTGGGTTATGGGCAGAGGGGGGTACTGGTAACCATACCTGAAAATTTGAAGAGTTTTGGAGTTACGGTTTAGGCAGCAGTATGACTTTTACAGAATTTTGGCCAAAAATGAACGGTACAGAAACAATAGGGGTCCTGCAGCTACGCTGCTCGGACCCCTAATAATAATAAGAAAAAAAATAGAAACACAATGGGTGCCTTCGCAGCTTCGCTGCTTGGCCCCCAATAAATATAGCTGCAAGCAGCAATGAGGGGGCCAAGCAGAATAGGCCGGAGTAGCCACGGCGACAAGATAGAACTCAGCAGACACCCGCGATCAACACTTTCAACAAGTGTCACATCAAAATATAACTGACTTTGTAGGTCTGAAACAGGGTTGAGTATTGCCGCCGCCTCCGCCAGCCAGCCCCCCCACCTAATCACCCCTGCCCGTTCCACCCCGTCCCGCCCCGCCCTACCACGCACGCATTAGAATGAACTGGATGGAATATGTTGTCATCTGTTTCACATCCAAAAATAAAAGATTGATAAAACACATCAGCAACTACAGATCAAAATGCAATATTGCTAATTGCAGCACCCCCTACAGGTCAAAGGTCACCAAATGTTTTGAGCGTCCTCCTAATGGGGTCATGAATATATGTAGTAAGTTTGGTGATGATACATGGCAGGGTTGCTGAGATATGAGCTCACTTCCTGTTTGTCGGCTTCGCCACAAATTTCGATTGGCTGTTACGGGCGAATGCTTCTGTCAATTGTTCCAGAAAGCAATGCACTGATAAGGCATGGTCTGAAGATGGTCTCTGCCAATTTTGGTGAGGATCCGCTGAAATTTGTGACCTGCGAAAACTTTTACGTGTTTTGATTAAATCCAATATGGCGGCCGAATCAATTACGATGACATCACAAGTTGGCTTGTGTCGACCTAAGGACCTCCAACAGTATTATCAGACACCAGTAGTGCGTTTTAATTCTAAGCACAACAGTAGCTACAGGCCAAAAGGCCTGTTTCTCAATTACAGCGCCCCCTAGAGGTCAAAGGTCACCAGATTTCTTGAGCATCCCCCTGCTTGGGTCCTGAGTCCATGTACTAAGTTTGGTTATGATAGATTAATGGGTTGCTAAGATATGAGCTCACTTCCTGTTTGGCGGCATCGCCGCAAACTTCGATTGGCTGTAACGCGCAAGCGGTTTTAGTTCCGAAGACAAAAAGCAATATATTAATGGGGCATGGACTGTAGATGATATCTATGCAGTTTGGTGTCGATTGGACCAAATTTGTGACCTGTGAAGACTTATTAGTGTTTTTGATGAAATCCAATATGGCGGAAAATCCATCATGGCGGAAATTGATGTCATAGGGTGCATTGAACTCGGCTTGGTCCAAGGATTCCAGCAATACCTCATTTTTGACAATCGGGTCAACGGGTCAGAAGTTACGTGCATGAACGCAAGTCCAACTTTGGCCTGTTGGTGGCGCTAGAGCGCTTGAGGTGCCGGCATGAAACTTGGTGAAATGAATTATTCGACTGTCCCCAATTAGTGTGCAAAATTGTATAACTTTTTACAAGACGGTTCTATGGGCTGCCATTGACTTCCATTGCAAAATAATACACATCAGCAACTACTGGCCAAAATGCATTTTTGTCAATTACGGAGCCCCCTAGAGGTCAAATGTCACCTAATTTCATGAGCGTCCTCCCGATGTGGTCTGAGGTACATGTACTAAGTTTGGTTTTGATACATGAAAGCGTTGCTGAGATATGAAATCACTTCCTGTTTGGCGGCTTCGCCGCAAATTTTGATTGGCTGGTACAGGCCAAAGCTTCTGTCAATTGTTCTAGAAAGCAATGCAATCATCAGGCATGGTCTGAAGATGGTCTCTAACAATTTTGGTGAAGAACAGATGAAATTTGTGACCTGCGAAAACTTATACGTGTTTTTGATTAAATCCAATATGGCGGCCGAATCAATTACGATGACATCACAAGTTGGCTTGGGTCGGCCTAAGGACCTCCAACAGTATTAACAGACACCACTAGTGCATTTTAATTCTAAACACAACTGCAGCTACAGGCCAAAAGGCATGTTTCTTAATTACAGCGCCCCCTAGAGGTCAAAGGTCACCAGATTTCTTGAGCGTCCCCCTGATTGGGTCCTGAGTACATGTACTAAGTTTGGTTATGACAGATGAATGGGTTGCTGAGATATGAGCTCACTTCCTGTTTGGCGGCTTCGCCGCAAATTTCGATTGGCTGTTACGCGCGAACGGTTTTAGTTCCGAAGACAAAAAGCAATGCATTAATGAGCCATGGTCTGAAGATCATGTGTGTCAAGTTTGGTGACGATCGGACAAAATTTGTGACCTGTGAAAGATTAGTTTCACTTTCACTAAAATCCAATATGGCGGAAAATCCATCATGGCGGAAAATGACGTCATAGGGTGTGTTGAACTCGGCTTGGTCCAAGGATTCCAACGGTACCTCATTTTTCAAAATCGGGTCAACAGGTCAAAAGTTACGTGCGTGAACGCACGTCCAACTTTGGCCTGTTGGTGGCGCTAGAGCCCTCGGGGTGCCGACATGAAACTTGGTGAAATTAATCATGGGATTGTCCCTAATCAGTGTGCCAAATTTCACAACTTTTCACCAGACGGTTCTATGGGCTGCCATTGACTTCAATGACGGAAGCGTAATAATAATAAATATAGCTGCAAGCAGCAATGAGGGGGCCAAGCAGAATAGGCTGGAGTAGCCATGGCGACAAGATAGAACTCAGCAGACATCCGCGATCAACACTTTCAACTAGTGTCATATCAAAACATAACTGATTTTGTAGGGCTGAAACAGGGCTGAGAATTGCCACCGCCTCCGCCAGCCAGCCCCCCACCTAATCACCCCTGCCCGTCCCACCCCGTCCTGCCCCGCCCCGCCCCGCCCTTGCACGCACGCATTAGAATGAACTGGATGGAACATGTTGTCATCAGTTTCACATTAAAAAATAAAACACTGAAAATAAAACAAAAGATTGATAAAACACGTCAGCAACTACAGATCAAAATGCAATATTGCTAATTGCAGCAACCCCTACAGGTCAAAGGTCACCGAAGTTTTTGAGCATCCTTCTAATGGGGTCATGAATTCATGTAGTAAGGTTGGTTATGTTAGATGGCAGGGTTGCTGAGATATGAGCTCACTTCCTGTTTGGCAGCTTCGCCGCAAATTTCGATTAGCTGTTACAGCCGAATGCTTCTGTCAATTGCTCCAGAAAGCAATGCACTGATAAGGCATGGGCTGAAGATGGTCTCTGTCAATTTTGGTGAAGATCCGCTAAAATTTGTGACTTGCAAAAACTTGTACGTGTTTTTGATTAAATCCAATATGGCGGCCGAATCAATTACGATGACATCACAAGTTGGCTTGGGTCGGCCTAAGGACCTCCAACAGTATTACCAGACACCACTAGTGTGTTTTAATTCTTAGCACAACAGCAGCTACAGGCCAAAAGGCATGTTTCTTAATTACAGCGCCCCCTAGAGGTCAAAGGTCACCAGATTTCTTGAGCGTTCCCCTGATTGGGTCCTGAGACCATGGACTTGGCTTGGTCCAAGGATTCCAACGATACCTCATTTTTGACAATCGGCCATACGGGTCAAAAGTTACGTGCGTGAACGCACGTCCAACTTTGGCCTGTTGGTGGCGCTAGAGTGCTCTAGGTGCCATCATGAAACTTGGTGACATTAATCATGGGACTGTCCCTTATCAGTGTGCCAAATTTCACAACTTTTCACCAGATGGTTCTATGGGCTGCCATTGACTTCCATTGCAAAATAATGCGCATCAGCAACTACTGGCCAAAATGCATTTTTGTCAATTACGGTGCCCCCTAGAGGTCAAATGTCACCAAATTTCTTGAGCGTCCTCCTAATGGGGTCATGAACATATGTAGTAAGTTTGGTGATGATACATGGCAGGGTTGCTGAGATATGAGCTCACTTCCTGTTTGGCCGCTTCGCTGCAAGTTTCGATTGGCTGTTACAGCCGAATGCTACTGTCAATCGTTCCAAAAAGCGATGCACTGATAAGGCATGGTCTGAAGATGTTCTCTGCCAATTTTGGTGAGGATCCGCTGAAATTTGTGACCTGCGAAAATTCGTACATGTTTTTGATTAAATCCAATATGGCGGCCGAATCAATTACGATGACATCACAAATTGGCCTGGGTCGGCCTTAGGACCTCCAACAGTATTACCAGACACCACTAGTGCGTTTTAATTCTAAGCACAACAGCAGCTACAGGCCAAAAGGCATGTTTCTTAATTACAGCGCCCCCTAGAGGTCAAAGGTCACCAGATTTCTTGAGCGTCCCTCTGATTGGGTCATGAGTCCAAGGACTAAGTTTGGTTATGATAGATGAATGTGTTGCTGAGATATGAGCTCACTTCCTGTTTGGCGGCTTCGCCGCAAATTTCGATTGGCTGTTACGCGCGAACGGTTTTAGTTCCGAAGACGAAAAAGAATAACTTTTGTGCGGCTTGGTCTGAAGAGCATGTGTGTCAAGTTTGGTGACGATCGGACAAAATTTGTGACCTGTGAAGTTTTAGTTTCACTTTCACTAAAATCCAATATGGCGGAAAATCCATCATGGCGGAAAATTACGTCATAGGGTGCGTTGAACTCGGCTTGGTCCAAGGATTCCAACGATACCTCATTTTTGACAATCGGGTCAACAGGTCAGAAGTTACGTGCGTGAACGCAAGTCCAACTTTGGCCTGTTGGTGGCGCTAGAGCGCTCAAGGTGCCGGTATGAAACTTGGTGAAATTAATTATGGGACTATCCCTAATCAGTGTGCCAAATTTCACAACTTTTCACCAGACGGTTCTATGGGCTGCCATTGACTTCAATGGCGGAATAATAATAATAATAATAATAATAAGAACAAATAGAAACACAATGGGTGCCTTCGCAGCTTCGCTGCTTGGCCCCCAATAAGAAAACTAACAAACACAATGGGTGCCTTCGCAGCTTCGCTGCTTGGCCCCCAATTATGTGATCTAATCCAATTTCAGGATCCTTGTTTCCCTTTGAACAAGCCATTTTCAAGATTTGATCCAATCCGATAGCCGAAATCCGATAACCGAAATCCGATCACGTTTCTTTTGAACAATTGGGCCCAAACAATCAAAGCACATGTAAAACTAAAAAGCTATGCTACCTCATGTTCGTTTTGCTCGGACCCCGTAAATCACCGCTTGCGGTTATATTTGGGGGCCAAGCAGCGAAGCTGCGAAGGCACCCATTGTTTTTCTATTTGTTCTTATTATTATTATTGGGGGCCAAGCAGCGAAGCTGCGAGGACCTCATTGTGTTTCTATGTTTTCTTCCCTATTATTGGGGGCCAAGCAGCGAAGCTGCGAAGGCACCCATTGTGTTTGTTAGTTTTCTTATTATTATTATTACGCTTCCGTCATTGAAGTCAATGGCAGCCCATAGAACCGTCTGGTGAAAAGTTGTGAAATTTGGCACACTGATTAGGGACAGTCCCATGATTAATGTCACCAAGTTTCATGATGGCACCTCAAGCACTCTAGCGCCACCAACAGGACAAAGTTGGACGTGCATTCACATACGTAACTTTTGACGCGTATGGCCGATTGTCAAAAATGAGGTATCGTTGGAATCCTTGGACCAAGCCGAGTTCAACGCACCCTATGACGTCATTTTCCGCCATGATGGATTTTCCGCCATATTGGATTTTAGTGAAAGTGAAACTAATCTTTCACAGGTCACAAATTTTGTCCGATTGTCACCAAAATTGACACATATGATCTTCAGACCATGCCTCATTAATGCATTGCTTTTCGTCTTCGGAACTATAACCGTTTGCTCGTAACAGCCAATCGAATTTGCGGCTAAGCCGCCAAACAGGAAGTGAGCTCATATCTCAGCAACCCATTCATCTATCATAACCAATCTTAGTATATGGACTCAGGACCCCATCAGGGGGAAGCTCAAGAAATTTGGTGACCTCTGACCTCTAGGGGGCGCTGTAATTAAGAAACATGCCTTTTGGCCTGTAGCTGCTGTTGTGCTTAGATTTAAAACGCACTAGTGGTGTCTGATAATACTGTTGGAGGTCCTTAGGCCGACACAAGCCAACTTGTGATGTCATCGTATTTTATTCGGCCGCCATATTGAATTTAATCAAAAACACGTACAAGTTTTCGCAGGTCACAAATTCCATCTGTTCTTCACCAAAATTGGTAGAGACCATCTTCAGACCATGCCTGATGAGTGCATTGCTTTCTGGAACAATTGACAGAAGCATTGACCTGTACCAGCCAATCGAAATTTGCGGCGAAGCCGCCAAACAGGAAGTGATTTCATATCTCAGAAACGCTTTCATGTATCAAAACCAAATTTAGTACATGTACCTCAGACCCCATCGGGAGGACGCTCAAGAAATTTGGTGACATTTGACCTCTAGGGGGCACCGTAATTGACAAAAATGCATTTTGGCCAGTAGTTGCTGATGCGCATTATTTTGCAATGGATGTCAATGGCAGCCCATAGAACCGTCTGGTAAAAAGTTATACAATTTTGCACACTAATTGGGGACAGTCCAATAATTCATTTCACCAAGTTTCATGCCGGCACCTCAAGCGCTCTAGCGCCACCAACAGGCCAAAGTTGGACTTGTGTTTACGAACGTAACTTTTGACCTGTTGACCCGAATGGCAAAATGAGGTATCATTGGAATCCTTGGGCCAAGCCGAGTTCAACACACCCTATGACGTCAATTTTTGACCTCTGTGTTTAAATCACAGCAAGTGTGATCATATCTCAGTCAATCTTTTATTTTTGATGTGAAACTGATGACAACATGTTCCATCCAGTTCATTCTAATGCGTGCGTGCGTGCAAGGGCGTGGCTGGGCAGGACGGGGTGGGACGGGCAGGGGTGATTAGGTGGGAGGGGGGCTGGCTGGCGGAGGCGGTGGCAATACTCAGCCCTGTTTCAGCCCTACAAAATCAGCTATGTTTTGATGTGACACTTGTTGAAAGTGTTGATCGCGGGTGTCTGCTGAGTTCGTTCTTGTCGCCGTGGCTACTCCGGCCTATTCTGCTTGGCCCCCTCATTGCTGCTTGCAGCTATATTTATTGGGGGCCAAGCAGCGAAGCTGCGAAGGCACCCATTGTGTTTCTATGATTTCTTATTATTATTATTTAACATCTTTCCTCTGCCATTGAAGTCTATGGCAGCCCATAGAACCGTCTGGTAAAAAGTTGTGAAATTTGGCACACTGATTGGGGATAGTACATTGATTAATTTCACCAAGTTTCATGTCGGCACCTCGAGGGCTCTAGCGCCACCAACAGGCCAAAGTTTGACGTGCGTTCACGCACGTAACTTTTGACCTGTTGACCCGATTTTGAAAAATGAGGTATCGTTGGAATCCTTGGACCAAGCCGAGTTCAACGCACCCTATGACGTCATTTTCCGCCATGATGGATTTTCCGCCATATTGGATTTTAGTGAAAGTGAAACTAAAACTTCACAGGTCACAAATTTTGTCCGATCGTCACCAAACTTGACACACATGCTCTTCAGACGAAGCCGCACAAAAGTTATCACTTTTCGTCTTCGGAACTCAAACCGTTTGACCGTAAAAGCCAATCGAAATATGCGGCGAAGCCGCCAAACAGGAAGTGAGCTCATATCTCAGCAACCCATTCATCTATCATAACCAAACTTAGTACATTGACTCAGGACCCAATCAGGGGGACGCTCAAAAAATCTGGTGACCTTTGACCTCTAGGGGGCGCTGTAATTAAGAAACATGCCTTTTGGCCTGTAGCTGCTGTTTTGCTTAGAATTAAAATGCACTAGTGGTGTCTGGTAATACTGTTGGAGGTCCTTAGGCCGACCCAAGCCGACTTGTGATGTCATCGTAATTGATTCGGCCGCCATATTGGATTTAATCAAAAACACGTACACGTTTTTGCAGGTCACAAATTTCAGCGGATCCTCACCAAAATTGGCAGAGACCATCAACAGACCATGCCTGATGAGTGCATTGCTTTCTGGAACAATTGACAGAAGCATTGACCTGTACTAGCCAATCGAAATTTGCGGCGAAGCCACCAAACAGGAAGTGATTTCATATCTCAGCAACGCTTTCATGTATCAAAACCAAATTTAGTACATGTACCTCAGACCCCATCGGGAAGACGCTCAAGACATTTGGTGACATTTGACCTCTAGGGGGCACCGTAATTGACAAAAATGCATTTTGGCCAGTAGTTGCTGATGCGCATTATTTTGCAATGGAAGTCAATGGCAGCCCATAGAACCGTCTGGTAAAAAGTTATACAATTTTGCACACTAATTGGGGACAGTCCAATAATTCATTTCACCAAGTTTCATGCCGGCACCTCAAGCGCTCTAGCGCCACCAACAGGCCAAAGTTGGACTTGTGTTCACGGACGTAACTTTTGACCTGTTGACCCGAATGGCAAAATGAGGTATCATTGGAATCCTTGGGCCAAGCCGAGTTCAACACACCCTATGACGTCAATTTTTGACCTCTGTGTTTAAATCACAGCAAGTGTGATCATATCTCAGTCAATCTTTTATTTTTGATGTGAAACTGATGACAGCAAGTTCCATCTAGTTCATTCTAATGTGTGCGTGCAAGGGTGGGACGGGGTGGGATGGGCAGAGGCGGTTGCGGCGGTGGGCTGGCTGGGGGAGGGGGCGGCGACACTCAGCCCTGGTTCAGCCCCACAAAATCAGTTATGTTTTGATGTGAAACTTGACCTTGTAACTCAGCCAATCTTGGGTTGTATGGCATGGAACTTGCTGTGACTGCTTAAGGCTATATGTCTGATGCAACGGCATTGACTTACATGGTTAATCTGGCCTGCTGAACTCACTGCTTGGCCCCCTCATTGCTGCTTGCAGCTATATTTGGGGGCCAAGCAGCGAAGCTGCGAAGGCACCCATTGTGTTTCTATGATTTCTTATTATTATTATTTAACATCTTTCCTCTGCCATTGAAGTCTATGGCAGCCCATAGAACCGTCTGGTAAAAAGTTGTGAAATTTGGCACACTGATTGGGGATAGTACATTGATTAATTTCACCAAGTTTCATGTCGGCACCTCGAGGGCTCTAGCGCCACCAACAGGCCAAAGTTTGACGTGCGTTCATGTACGTAACTTTTGACCTGTTGACCCGATTTTGAAAAATGAGGTATCGTTGGAATCCTTGGTCCAAGCCGAGTTCAACGCACCCTATGACGTCATTTTCCGCCATGATGGATTTTCCGCCATATTGGATTTTAGTGAAAGTGAAACTAAAACTTCACAGGTCACAAATTTTGTCCGATCGTCACCAAACTTGACACACATGCTCTTCAGACCAAGCCGCACAAAAGTTATCACTTTTCGTCTTCGGAACTCAAACCGTTTGACCGTAACAGCCAATCGAAATATGCGGCGAAGCCGCCAAACAGGAAGTGAGCTCATATCTCAGCAACCCATTCATCTATCATAACCAAACTTAGTACATGGACTCAGGACCCAATCAGGGGGATGCTCAAAAAATCTGGTGACCTTTGACCTCTAGGGGGCGCTGTAATTAAGAAACATGCCTTTTGGCCTGTAGCTGCTGTTTTGCTTAGAATTAAAATGCACTAGTGGTGTCTGGTAATACTGTTGGAGGTCCTTAGGCCGACCCAGGCCAATTTGTGATGTCATCGTAATTGATTCGGCCGCCATATTGGATTTAATCAAAAACACGTACGAATTTTCGCAGGTCACAAATTTCAGCGGATCCTCACCAAAATTGGCAGAGAACATCTTCAGACCATGCCTTATCAGTGCATCGCTTTTTGGAACGATTGACAGTAGCATTCGGCTGTAACAGCCAATCGAAACTTGCAGCGAAGCGGCCAAACAGGAAGTGAGCTCATATCTCAGCAACCCTGCCATGTATCATCACCAAACTTACTACATATGTTCATGACCCCATTAGGAGGACGCTCAAGAAATTTGGTGACATTTGACCTCTAGGGGGCACCGTAATTGACAAAAATGCATTTTGGCCAGTAGTTGCTGATGCGCATTATTTTGCAATGGAAGTCAATGGCAGCCCATAGAACCATCTGGTAAAAAGTTATAAAATTTTGCACACTAATTGGGGACAGTCCAATAATTCATTTCACCAAGTTTCATGCCGGCACCTCAAGCGCTCTAGCGCCACCAACAGGCCAAAGTTGGACTTGTGTTTACGGACGTAACTTTTGACCTGTTGACCCGAATGGCAAAATGAGGTATCATTGGAATCCTTGGGCCAAGCCGAGTTCAACACACCCTATGACGTCAATTTTTGACCTCTGTGTTTAAATCACAGCAAGTGTGATCATATCTCAGTCAATTTTTTATTTTTGATGTGAAACTGATGACAGCAAGTTCCATCTAGTTCATTCTAATGTGTGCGTGCAAGGGTGGGACGGGGTGGGATGGGCAGGGGCGGTTGCGGCGGTGGGCTGGCAGGGGGAGGGGGCGGCGACACTCAGCCCTGGTTCAGCCCCACAAAATCAGTTATGTTTTGATGTGAAACTTGACCTTGTAACTCAGCCAATCTTGGGTTGTATGGCATGGAACTTGCTGTGACTGCTTAAGGCTATATGTCTGATGCAACGGCATTGACTTACATGGCAAATCTGGCCTGCTGATCTCACTGCTTGGCCCCCTCATTGCTGCTTGCAGCTATATTTATTATTATTATTCCGCCATTGAAGTCAATGGCAGCCCATAGAACCGTCTGGTGAAAAGTTGTGAAATTTGGCACACTGATTAGGGACAGTCCCATGATTAATGTCACCAAGTTTCATGATGGCACCTAGAGCACTCTAGCGCCACCAACAGGCCAAAGTTGGACGTGCGTTCACGCACGTAACTTTTGACCCGTATGGCCGATTGTCAAAAATGAGGTATCGTTGGAATCCTTGGACCAAGCCGAGTTCAACGCACCCTATGACGTCAATTTCCGCCATGATGGATTTTCCGCCATATTGGATTTTAGTGAAAGTGAAACTAAAACTTCACAGGTCACAAATTTTGTCCGATCAACACCAAACTTGACACACATGCTCTTCAGACCAAGCCGCACAAAAGTTATTCCTTTTCGTCTTCGGAACTAAAACCGTTCGCGCGTAACAGCCAATCGAAATTTGCGGCGAAGCCGCCAAACAGGAAGTGAGCTCATATCTCAGCAACCCTTGCATGTATCAAAGCCAAACTTGGTGCATGGACTCAGGACCCAATCAGGGGGACGCGCAAGAAATCTGGTGACCTTTGACCTCTAGGGGGCGCTGTAATTAAGAAACATGCCTTTTGGCCTGTAGCTGCTGTTGTGCTTAGAATTAAAACGCACTAGTGGTGTCTGGTAATACTGTTGGAGGTACTTAGGCCGACCCAAGCCAATTTGTGATGTCATCGTAATTGATTCGGCCGCCATATTGGATTTAATCAAAAACACGTACGAATTTTCGCAGGTCACAAATTTCAGCAGATCCTCACCAAAATTGGCAGAGAACATCTTCAGACCATGCCTTATCAGTGCATCGCTTTTTGGAACGATTGACAGTAGCATTCGGCTGTAACAGCCAATCGAAACTTGCAGCGAAGCGGCCAAACAGGAAGTGAGCTCATATCTCAGCAACCCTGCCATGTATCATCACCAAACTTACTACATATGTTCATGACCCCATTAGGAGGACGCTCAAGAAATTTGGTGACATTTGACCTCTAGGGGGCACCGTAATTGACAAAAATGCATTTTGGCCAGTAGTTGCTGATGCGCATTATTTTGCAATGGAAGTCAATGGCAGCCCATAGAACCGTCTGGTAAAAAGTTATACAATTTTGCACACTAATTGGGGACAGTGCAATAATTCATTTCACCAAGTTTCATGCCGGCACCTCAAGCGCTCTAGCGCCACCAACAGGCCAAAGTTGGACTTGCGTTCACGCACGTAACTTCTGACCTGTTGACCCGAAGGGCAAAATGAGGTATCATTGGAATCCTTGGGCCAAGCCGAGTTCACACCCCCACTCACCCTATGACTTCAATTTTTGACCTCTGTGTTTAAATCACAGCAAGTGTGATCATATCTCAGTCAATCTTTTATTTTTGATGTGAAACTGATGACAGCGAGTTCCATCTAGTTTATTTTAATGTGTGCGTGCAAGGGTGGGACGGGGCGGCGACACTCAGCCCTGGTTCAGCCACACAAAATCAGTTATGTTTTGATGTGAAACTTGACCTTGTAACTCAGCCAATCTTGGGTTGTATGGCATGGAACTTGCTGTGACTGCTTAAGGCTATATGTCTGATGCAACGGCATTGACTTACATGGTTAATCTGGCCTGCTGAACTAACTGCTTGGCCCCCTCATTGCTGCTTGCAGCTATATTTATTATTATTATTCCTCTGCCATTGAAGTCAATGGCAGCCCATAGAACCGTCTGGCAAAAAGTTCTGAAATTTGGCACAGTGATTGGAGACAGTCCAATGATTAATTTCACCAAGTTTCATGTCGGCACCTCTAGCGCTCTTGCGCCACCAACAGGCCAAAGTTGGACTTGCGTTCATGCACGTAACTTCTGACCCGTTGACCCGATTGTCAAAAATGAGGTATCGCTGGAATCCTTGGACCAAGCTGAGTTCAACGCACCCTATGACGTCAATTTCCGCCATGATGGATTTTCCGCCATTTTGGATTTCATCAAAAACACTAAAAAGTCTTCACAGGTCACAAATTTTGTCCGATCAACACCAAACCTGACACACTTCATCTTCAGACCAAGCCTCACAAAAGTTATTCCTTTTCGTCTTCGGAACTCAAACCGTTCGCCCGTAACAGCCAATCGAAATATGCGGCGAAGCCGCCAAACAGGAAGTGAGCTCATATCTCAGCAACCCAATCATCTATCATAACCAAACTTAGTACATGGACTCAGGACCCAATCAGGGGGACGCTCAAGAAATCTGGTGACCTTTGACCTCTAGGGGGCGCTATAATTAAGAAACATGCCTTTTGGCCTGTAGCTGCTGTTGTGCTTAGAATTAAAACGCACTACTGGTGTCTGTTAATACTGTTGGAGGTCCTTAGGCCGACCCAAGCCAATTTGTGATGTCATCATAAATTATTCGGCCGCCATATTGGATTTAATCAAAAACACATAAAAATTTTCGCAGGTCACAAATTTCAGCGGATCCTCACCAAAATTGGCAGAGATCATCTTCAGACCATGCCTTATCAGTGCTTTGCTTTCTGCAACAATTGCCAGAAGCATTCGGCTGTAACAGCCAATCGAAACTTGCGGCGAAGCCGCAAAACAGGGAGTGAGCTCATATCTCAGCAACCCTTGCATGTATCAAAGCCAAACTTGGTGCATGGACTCAGGACCCAATCAGGGGGACGCTCAAGAAATCTTGTGACCTTTGACCTCAAGGGGGCGCTGTAATTAAGAAACATGCCTTTTGGCCTGTAGCTGCTGTTGTGCTTAGAATTACAATGCAGTAGTGGTGTCTGTTAATACTGTTGGAGGTCCTTAGGCCGATCCAGGCCAACTTGTGATGTCATCTTAATTGATTCGGCCGCCATATTGGATTTAATCAAATACATCAAAAAGTTTTCACAGGTCGCAAATTTCATCTAATTTTCACCACCATTGGCACAGATCATCTTCAGACCATAACCTATGAATATCTTGCTCTCTTGAACAATTGACAAAAGCATTCGCCCGTAACCGCCAATCGAAATTGGTGGCGAAGCCGCCAAACAGGAAGTGAGCTCATATCTCAGCAACCCTGCCATGTATCATAACCAAACTTACTACATATATTCATGAACCCATTAGGAGGACGCTCAAAAACTTTGGTGACCTTTGACCTGTAGGGGGTGCTGCAATTAGCAATATTGCATTTTCATCTGTAGTTGCTTATGTGTTTTATCAATCTTTTATTTTTTGATGTGAAACTGATGACAACATGTTCCATCCAGTTAATTCTAATGCGTGCGTGCAAGGGCAGGGCAGGGCAGGACGGGGTGGGACGGGCTGGGGTGATTAGGTGGGGGGGCTGGCTGGCGGAGGCGGTGGCAATACTCAGCTCTGTTTCAGCCCTACAAAATCAGTTATGTTTGATGTTACACTTGCTGAAAGTGTTGATCGCGAGTGTCTGCTGAGTTCTATCTTGTCGCCGTGGCTACTCCGGCCTATACTGCTTGGCCCCCTCATTGCTGCTTGCAGCTATATTTATTATTATTCCGCCATGGAAGTCTATGGCAGCCCATAGAACCGTCTGGTGAAAAGTTTTGAAATTTGGCACACTGATTAGGGACAGTCCCTTGATTAATGTCACCAAGTTTCATGATGGCACCTAGAGCACTCTAGCGCCACCAACAGGCCAAAGTTGGACGTGCGTTCACGCACGTAACTTTTGACCCGTATGGCCGATTGTCAAAAATGAGGTATCGATGGAATCCTTGGACCAAGCCGAGTTCAATGCACCCTATGACGTCATTTTCCGCCATGATGGATTTTCCGCCATATTGGATTTTAGTGAAAGTGAAACTAAAACTTCACAGGTCACAAATTTTGTCCGATCGTCACCAAACTTCACACACATGCTCTTCAGACCAAGCCGCACAAAAGTTATTCCTTTTCGTCTTCGGAACTAAAACCGTTCGCGCGTAACAGCCAATCGAAATTTGCGGCGAAGCCGCCAAACAGGAAGTGAGCTCATATCTCAGCAACCCATTCATCTGTCATAACCAAACTTAGTACATGTACTCAGGACCCAATCAGGGGGACGCTCAAGAAATCTGGTGACCTTTGACCTCTAGGGGGCGCTGTAATTAAGAAACATGCCTATTGGCCTGTAGCTGCAGTTGTGTTTAGAATTAAAATGCACTAGTGGTGTCTGTTAATACTGTTGGAGGTCCTTAGGCCGACCCAAGCCAACTTGTGATGTCATCGTAATTGATTCGGCCGCCATATTGGATTTAATCAAAAACACGTACAAGTTTTCGCAGGTCACAAATTTCATCTGTTCTTCACCAAAATTGGTAGAGACCATCTTCAGACCATGCCTGATGAGTGCATTGCTTTCTGGAACAATTGACAGAAGCATTGACCTGTACCAGCCAATCGAAATTTGCGGCGAAGCCGCCAAACAGGAAGTGATTTCATATCTCAGCAACGCTTTCATGTATCAAAACCAAACTTAGTACATGTACCTCCGACCACATCGGGAGGACGCTCAAGAAATTTGGTGACATTTGACCTCTAGGGGGCACCGTAATTGACAAAAATGCATTTTGGCCAGTAGTTGCTGATGCGCATTATTTTGCAATGGAAGTCAATGGCAGCCCATAGAACCGTCTGGTAAAAAGTTATACAATTTTGCACACTAATTGGGGACAGTCCAATAATTCATTTCACCAAGTTTCATGCCGGCACCTAAAGCGCTCTAGCGCCACCAACAGGCCAAAGTTGGACTTGTGTTTACGGACGTAACTTTTGACCTGTTGACCCGAATGGCAAAATGAGATATCATTGGAATCCTTGGGCCAAGCCGAGTTCAACACACCCTATGACGTCAATTGTTGACCTCTATGTTTAAATCACAGCAAGTGTGATCATATCTCAGTCAATCTTTTATTTTTGATGTGAAACTGATGACAGCGAGTTCCATCCAGTTAATTCTAATGCGTGCGTGCAAGGGTGGGGCGGGGTGGGATGGGCAGGGGCGGTTGCGGCGGTGGGCTGGCTGGGGGAGGGGGCGGCGACACTCAGCCCTGGTTCAGCCCCACAAAATCAGTTATGTTTTGATGTGAAACTTGACCTTGTAACTCAGCCAATCTTGGGTTGTATGGCATGGAACTTGCTGTGACTGCTTAAGGCTATATGTCTGATGCAACGGCATTGACTTACATGGCAAATCTGGCCTGCTGATCTCACTGCTTGGCCCCCTCATTGCTGCTTGCAGCTATATTTGGGGGCCAAGCAGCGAAGCTGCAGGGCAACCCATAGTGATTCTATGTTTTCTTCCCTATTATTATTATTACGCTTCCGCCATGGGAGTCTATGGCAGCCCATAGAACCGTATGGTAAAAAGTTGTGAAATTTGGCACACCGATTGGGGACAGGCCCATGATTAATTTCACCAAGTTTCATGTCGGCTCCTCGAGGGCTCTAGCGCCACCAACAGGCCAAAGTTGGACGTGCGTTCACGCAAGTAACTTTTGACCCGTTTGCCCGATTGTCAAAAATTATGTATCGTTGGAATCCATGGACCAAGCCGAGTTCAACGCACCCTATGACGTCAATTTCCGCCATGATGGATTTTCCGCCATATTGGATTTTATCGAAAGTGAAACTAAAGTTTCACGCCTCACATAGTTTGTCCGATTTTAACGAAACTTAATACATATGATCTTCAGACCGATCCGCACAAAAGTTATCGATTTTTGTCTTCGGAACTAAAACCGTTCGCCCGTAACAACCAATCGAAATATGCGGCGAAGCCGCCAAACAGGAAGTGAGCTCATATCTCAGCAACCCTTTCATCTGTCATAACCAAACTTAGTACATGGACTTATATCCCCATCTGTAGAGCACTCAAAAAATCTGGTGACCTTTGACCTCTAGGGGGCGCTGTAATTAAGAAACATGCCTTTTGGCCTGTAGCTGCAGTTGTGTTTAGAATTAAAATGCACTAGTGGTGTCTGTTAATACTGTTGGAGGTCCTTAGGCCGACCCAAGCCAACTTGTGATGTCATCGTAATTGATTCGGCCGCCATATTGGATTTAATCAAAAACACGTACAAGTTTTCGCAGGTCACAAATTTCATCTGTTCTTCACCAAAATTGGTAGAGACCATCTTCAGACCATGCCTGATGAGTGCATTGCTTTCTGGAACAATTGACAGAAGCATTGACCTGTACCAGCCAATCGAAATTTGCGGCGAAGCCGCCAAACAGGAAGTGATTTCATATCTCAGCAACACTTTCATGTATCAAAACCAAATTTAGTACATGTACCTCAGACCCCATTGGGAGGACGCTCAAGAAATTTGGTGACATTTGACCTCTAGGGGGCTCCGTAATTGACAAAAATGCATTTTGGCCAGTAGTTGCTGATGCGCATTATTTTGCAATGGAAGTCAATGGCAGCCCATAGAACCGTCTGGTAAAAAGTTATACAATTTTGCACACTAACTGGGGACAGTCCAATAATTCATTTCACCAAGTTTCATGCCGGCACCTCAAGCGCTCTAGCGCCACCAACAGGCCAAAGTTGGACTTGTGTTGACGGACGTAACTTTTGACCTGTTGACCCGAATGGCAAAATGAGGTATCATTGGAATCCTTGGGCCAAGCCGAGTTCAACACACCCTATGACGTCAATTGTTGACCTCTATGTTTAAATCACAGCAAGTGTGATCATATCTCAGTCAATCTTTTATTTTTGATGTGAAACTGATGACAGCGAGTTCCATCCAGTTAATTCTAATGCGTGCGTGCGTGCAAGGGTGGGGCGGGGTGGGACGGGCAGGGGCGGTTGCGGCGGTGGGCTGGCTGGGGGAGGGGGCGGCGACACTCAGCCCTGGTTCAGCCCCACAAAATCAGTTATGTTTTGATGTGAAACTTGACCTTATAACTCAGCCAATCTTGGGTTGTTTGACATGGAACTTGCTGTGACTGCTTAATGCTATATGCCTGATGCCACGGCATTGAGTTGCATGGCAAATCTGGCCTGCTGAACTGCCTGCTTGGCCCCCTCATTGCTGCTTGCAGCTATATTTATTATTTAACATCTTTCCTCTGCCATTGAAGTCTATGGCAGCCCATAGAACCGTCTGGTAAAAAGTTGTGAAATTTGGCACACTGATTGGGGATAGTACATTGATTCATTTCACCAAGTTTCATGTCGGCACCTCGAGGGCTCTAGCGCCACCAACAGGCCAAAGTTTGACGTGCGTTCATGCACGTAACTTTTGACCTGTTGACCCGATTTTGAAAAATGAGGTATCGTTGGAATCCTTGGTCCAAGCCGAGTTCAACGCACCCTATGACGTTATTTTCCGCCATGATGGATTTTCCGCCATATTGGATTTTAGTGAAAGTGAAACTAAAACTTCACAGGTCACAAATTTTGTCCGATCGTCACCAAACTTGACACACATGCTCTTCAGACCAAGCCGCACAAAAGTTATCACTTTTCGTCTTCGGAACTCAAACCGTTTGACCGTAACAGCCAATCGAAATATGCGGCGAAGCCGCCAAACAGGAAGTGAGCTCATATCTCAGCAACCCATTCATCTATCATAACCAAACTTAGTACATGGACTCAGGACCCAATCAGGGGGATGCTCAAAAAATCTGGTGACCTTTGACCTCTAGGGGGCGCTGTAATTAAGAAACATGCCTTTTGGCCTGTAGCTGCTGTTTTGCTTAGAATTAAAATGCACTAGTGGTGTCTGGTAATACTGTTGGAGGTCCTTAGGCCGACCCAAGCCAATTTGTGATGTCATCGTAATTGATTCGGCCGCCATATTGGATTTAATCAAAAACACGTACGAATTTTCGCAGGTCACAAATTTCAGCGGATCCTCACCAAAATTGGCAGAGAACATCTTCAGACCATGCCTTATCAGTGCATCGCTTTTTGGAACGATTGACAGTAGCATTCGGCTGTAACAGCCAATCGAAACTTGCAGCGAAGCGGCCAAACAGGAAGTGAGCTCATATCTCAGCAACCCTGCCATGTATCATCACCAAACTTACTACATATGTTCATGACCCCATTAGGAGGACGCTCAAGAAATTTGGTGACATTTGACCTCTAGGGGGCACCGTAATTGACAAAAATGCATTTTGGCCAGTAGTTGCTGATGCGCATTATTTTGCAATGGAAGTCAATGGCAGCCCATAGAACCATCTGGTAAAAAGTTATAAAATTTTGCACACTAATTGGGGACAGTCCAATAATTCATTTCACCAAGTTTCATGCCGGCACCTCAAGCGCTCTAGCGCCACCAACAGGCCAAAGTTGGACTTGTGTTTACGGACGTAACTTTTGACCTGTTGACCCGAATGGCAAAATGAGGTATCATTGGAATCCTTGGGCCAAGCCGAGTTCAACACACCCTATGACGTCAATTTTTGACCTCTGTGTTTAAATCACAGCAAGTGTGATCATATCTCAGTCAATTTTTTATTTTTGATGTGAAACTGATGACCGCAAGTTCCATCTAGTTCATTCTAATGTGTGCGTGCAAGGGTGGGACGGGGTGGGATGGGCAGGGGCGGTTGCTGCGGTGGGCTGGCAGGGGGAGGGGGCGGCGACACTCAGCCCTGGTTCAGCCCCACAAAATCAGTTATGTTTTGATGTGAAACTTGACCTTGTAACTCAGCCAATCTTGGGTTGTATGGCATGGAACTTGCTGTGACTGCTTAAGGCTATATGTCTGATGCAACAGCATTGACTTACATGGCAAATCTGGCCTGCTGATCTCACTGCTTGGCCCCCTCATTGCTGCTTGCAGCTATATTTATTGGGGGCCAAGCAGCGAAGCTGCGAGGCAACCATTGTGTTTCTATTTGTTCTTATTATTATTATTATTATTATTCCGCCATTGAAGTCAATGGCAGCCCATAGAACCGTCTGGTGAAAAGTTGTGAAATTTGGCACACTGATTAGGGATAGTCCCATAATTAATTTCACCAAGTTTCATACCGGCACCTTGAGCGCTCTAGCGCCACCAACAGGCCAAAGTTGGACTTGCGTTCACGCACGTAACTTCTGACCTGTTGACCCGATTGTCAAAAATGAGGTATCGTTGGAATCCTTGGACCAAGCCGAGTTCAACGCACCCTATGACGTCATTTTCCGCCATGATGGATTTTCCGCCATATTGGATTTTAGTGAAAGTGAAACTAAAACTTCACAGGTCACAAATTTTGTCCGATCGTCACCAAACTTGACACACATGCTCTTCAGACCAAGCCGCACAAAAGTTATTCTTTTTCGTCTTCGGAACTAAAACCGTTCGCGCATAACAGCCAATCGAAATTTGCGGCGAAGCCGCCAAACAGGAAGTGAGCTCATATCTCAGCAACCCATTGATCTATCATAACCAAACTAAGTCCATGGTCTCAGGACCCAATCAGGGGGACACTCAAGAAATTTGGTGACCTTTGACCTCTAGGGGGCGCTGTAATTAAGAAACATGCCTTTTGGCCTGTAGCTGCAGTTGTGCTTAGAATTGAAACCCACTAGTGGTGTCTGGTACTACTGTTGAAGGTCCTTAGGCCGACCCAAGCCAACTTGTGATGTCATCGTAATTGATTCGGCCGCCATATTGGATTTAATCAAAAACACGTACACGTTTTTGCAGGTCACAAATTTCAGCGGATCCTCACCAAAATTGGCAGAGACCATCTACAGACCATGCCTGATGAGTGCATTACTTTCTGGAACAATTGACAGAGGCATTGGCCTGTACCAGCCAATCAAAATTTGCGGCGAAGCCGCCAAACAGGAAGTGATGTCATATCTCAGCAACGCTTTCATGTATCAAAACCAAACTTAGTACATGTACCTCAGACCCCATCGGGAGGATGCTCAAGAAATTTGGTGACATTTGACCTCTAGGGGGCTCCGTAATTGACAAAAATGCATTTTGGTCAGTAGTTGCTGATGCGCATTATTTTGCAATGGAAGTCAATGGCAGCCCATAGAACCATCTGGTAAAAAGTTATACAATTTTGCACACTAATTGGGGACAGTCCAATAATTCATTTCACTAAGTTTCATGCCGGCACCTCAAGCGCTCTAGCGCCACCAACAGGCCAAAGTTGGACTTGTTTACAGACGTAACTTTTGACCTGTTGACCCGAATGGCAAAATGAGGTATCATTGGAATCCTTGGGCCAAGCCGAGTTCAACACACCCTATGACGTCAATTGTTGACCTCTATGTTTAAATCACAGCAAGTGTGATCATATCTCAGTCAATCTTTTATTTTTGATGTGTAACTGATGACAGCGAGTTCCATCCAGTTAATTCTAATGCGTGCGTGCAAGGGTGGGGCGGGGTGGGATGGGCAGGGGCGGTTGCGGCGGTGGGCTGGCTGGGGGAGGGGGCGGCGACACTCAGCCCTGGTTCAGCCCCACAAAATCAGTTATGTTTTGATGTGAAACTTGACCTTGTAACTCAGCCAATCTTGGGTTGTATGGCATGGAACTTGCTGTGACTGCTTAAGGCTATATGTCTGATGCAACAGCATTGACTTACATGGCAAATCTGGCCTGCTGATCTCACTGCTTGGCCCCCTCATTGCTGCTTGCAGCTATATTTATTATTATTATTATTCCGCCATTAAAGTCAATGGCAGCCCATAGAACCGTCTGGTGAAAAGTTGTGAAATTTGGCACACTGATTAGGGACAGTCCCATGATTAATGTCACCAAGTTTCATGATGGCACCTCAAGCACTCTAGCGCCACCAACAGGCCAAAGTTGGACTTGCGTTCACGCACGTAACTTTTGACCCGTATGGCCGATTGTCAAAAATGAGGTATCGTTGGAATCCTTGGACCAAGCCGAGTTCAACGCAGCCTATGACGTCAATTTCCGCCATGATGGATTTTCCGCCATATTGGATTTCATCAAAAACACTAATAAGTCTTCACAGGTCACAAATTTGGTCCAATCGACACCAAACTTCACAGATATCATCTACAGTCCATGCCCAATTAATGTATTGCTTTTTGTATTCAGAACTAAAACCGCTCGCGCGTTACAGCCAATCGAAGTTTGCGGCGAAGCCGCCAAACAGGAAGTGAGCTCATATCTCAGCAACCCATTCATCTATCATAACCAAACTTAGTACATGGACTCAGGACCCAATCAGGGGGACGCTCAAGAAATCTGGTGACCTTTGACCTCTAGGGGGCGCTGTAATTGAGAAACAGGCCTTTTGGCCTGTAGCTGCTGTTTTGCTTAGAATTAAAACGCACTACTGGTGTCTGGTAATACTGTTGGAGGTCCTTAGGCCGTCCCAAGCCAATTTGTGATGTCATCGTAATTGATTCGGCCGCCATATTGGATTTAATCAAAAACACGTAAAAATTTTCGCAGGTCACAAATTTCGGTGGATCCTCACCAAAATTGGCAGAGATCATCTTCAGACCATGCCTTATCAGTGCATTGCTTACTGGAACAATTGACAGAAGCATTCGGCTGTAACAGCCAATCGAAATTTGCGGCGAAGCCGCCAAACAGGAAGTGAGCTCATATCTCAGCAACCCTTGCATGTATCAAAGCCAAACTGGGTGCATAGACTCAGGACCCAATCAGGGGGACACTCAATAAATCTGGTGACCTTTGACCTCTAGGGGGCGCTGTAATTAAGAAACATGCCTTTTGGCCTGTAGCTGCTGTTGTGTTTGGAATTAAAATGCACTAGTGGTGTCTGTTAATACTGTTGGAGGTCCTTAGGCCGACCCAAGCGAATTTGTGATGTCATAGTAATTGATTCGGCCGCCATATTGGATTTAATCAAAAACACGTACAAGTTTTCACAGGTCACAAATTTCAGCGGATTCTCACCAAAATTGGCAGAGACCATCTTCAGACCATAATCTATCAATATATTGCTTTTTGGAACAATTGGCAAAAGCATTCGCTTGTAACAGTCAATCAAAATTGGTGGCGAAGCCGCCAAACAGGAAGTGAGCTCATATCTCAACAACCCTGGCATGTATCATAACCAAACTTACTATATGGATTCATGACCCCATTAGGAGGACGCTCACAACATTTGGTGACCTTTGACCTGTAGGAGGTGCTGCAATTAGCAATATTGCATTTTGATGTGTAGTTGCTGATGTGTTTTATCAATCTTTTATTTTTTGATGTGAAACTGATGACAACATGTTCCATCCAGTTAATTCTAATGCGTGCGTGCAAGGGCATGGCAGGACGGGGTGGGACGGGCTGGGGTGATTAGGTGGGGGGGCTGGCTGGCGGAGGCGGTGGCAATACTCAGCCCTGTTTCAGCCCTACAAAATCAGCTATGTTTTGATGTGACACTTGTTGCAAGAGTTGATCGCGGGTGTCTGCTGAGTTCTATCTTGTCGCCGTGGCTACTCCGGCCCATTCTGCTTGGCCCCCTCATTGCTGCTTGCAGCTATATTTATTATTATTATTACACATCTTTCCGCTGCCATTGAAGTCTATGGCAGCCCATAGAACCGTACAGTAAAAAGTTGTGAAATTTGGCACATTCATTCCATACCTTCCCATATTCCATTTCACAAATTTTCAAGTCTGAACCCCAGGCAGTCTAGCGCCACCAATGTCTCAAAGTTGGCGTTGCATCCATGCACTTAACTTTTCAACCGTATGTCCAATTTTGAACATCCATATACAGTTGGAACCCCTGGACCGACCTGAGTTCACTGACTCCTATTACATTACTTTCCGCCATATTGGACCTCCGCCATATTGGATTTCATCAAAAACTCTTAAAAGTTTTCATAGGTCACAAACTTCATCCAATTTTCACGAAACTTGGCACAGATGATCTTCAGACCATGCCTCATAATTGCATTGCCTTTGACACCCATACTCACAACTGGTCGCCAGTCACGACCAATCAAAATTGGCGGCGAAGCCGCCAAACAGGAAGTGAACTCAGATCTCGGCAAGGCTTTCACATATCAAAACCAAACTCAGTACATGGACTCAGGACCCAATTAGGAGGAGGCTCAATAAATTTCATGACTTTTGACCTACAGGTGGCGCTATAATTAACAAAACTACGTTTTGGCCTCTATGGGGTGATGTGTTTGAAATTAAAACATATTAGTGATCTCTGTTAATACTTTGGGAGGTCCTTAGGCTGACACATATCAACTTTTGACATTAACATAATTGATTGGACCGCCATATTGGATTTCATCAAAAACACTTAAAAGTTTTCACAGGTCACAAACTTCATCCAATTTTCACGAAACTTGACACAGATGATCTTCAGACCATGTCTCATAATTACATTGCCTTTGACACCCATACTCAAAGCTGGTCGCCAGTCACGACCAATCAAAATTGGCGGCAAAGCCGCCAAACAGGAAGTGAACTCAGATCTCGGCAAGGCTTTCACATATCAAAACCAAACTCACTACATGGGCTCAGGACCCAATTAAGAGGAGGCTCAATAAATTTCATGACTTTTGACCTACAGGTGGCGCTATAATTAACAAAACTACGTTTTGGCCTGTATGGGGTGATGTGTTTGAAATTAAAACATATTAGTGATCTCTATCAATACTTTGGGAGGTCCTTAGGCTGTCACATCTCAACTTTTGACATTAACATAATTGATTGGACCGCCATATTGGATTTCATCAAAAACACTTAAAAGTTTTCACAGGTCACAAACTTCATCCAATTTTCACGAAACTTGACACAGATGATCTTCAGACCAACCGTCACAAACACATTGCTTTTTGGACCTTTATTCAAAACAAGTCAGCCATGACGACCAATCGAAATTGGCGGCGAAGCCTCCAAACAGGAAGTGAAATGTTATCTCCGCCAAGCTTTCACGTATCAAAACCAAACTCGGTACATGGGCTCAGGACCCAATTAGGAGAATGCTCAATAAATTTGGTGACTTTTGACCACTATGGGGGCGCTATAATCACAGGAAGTAGGCTCATATCTCAGCAACACTTTCACATATCAAAACCAAACTTGGTATATGGACTTGGAACCCCTCCCTGAGGACACACAATCAATTTGGTGACCTTCGACCACTAGGGGGGCGCTAGAGTTACAGGAAGTTAGCTTCTATCTCAGCAACGCTTTCACATATCAAAACCAAACTTGATTCATAGACTTGGGACCCCATCCTGAGGACACACAAAACATTTAGTGTACTTTGACGACCACTAGGGGCGCTATAATTAGCAATACTTTCTCGCATCAACCTCAAACTTAGTACGTGGACTAGTGGTCACAACCTGAGGACGCACAATAAATTTGGTGACTTTTGACCACTAGGGGTGCTATAATAAGCAAGACTTTCTCGTATCAACACCAAACTTGGGACGTGGACTCATGAACACATCCTGAATAGCTACAATACATTTGGTGTCTTTTGACCACTAGGGAAAACTATGACTTGAATTAGGCTCATATCTTACTAACGCTTTCATGGATTGAAACCAAACTTTGTACATGGACTCAAGACCCAATCCCAATCCAATTCAATCCAATCCAATCAACAATCACATGAAGTAGGCTCATATCTCAACAATCCAAATCCAATCCCAATCCAATCCAATCCAGTCCAATTCAATCCCATACAATCAACAATCACATGAAGTAGGCTCATACCTCAGCAATCCCAATCCAGTCCAATCAAATCTAATCCAGTCCAGTCCAATCCAGTCCAATCCAATCCAATCCAATCCAGTCCAGTACAATCCAATCTAGTCCAGTGCAGTCCAATTCAATCCAATCCAATCAACAATCACTTGAAGTAGGCTCATATCTCAGCAATGCCAATCCAATCCAGTCCATTCCAATCCAATCCAGTCCTGTCCTATTCAGTCCAGTCCAATCCCAATCCAATCCAGTCCAGTCCAATTCAATCCAATCCAGTCCAGTACAATCCAATCCAGTCCAGTCCAGTCCAGTCCAATTCAATCCAATCCAATCAACAATCACATGAAGTAGGCTCATATCTCAGCAATCCCAATCCAATCCAATCCAGTCCAGTCCAGTCCATTCCAATCCGATCCAATCCAATCCAATCCAATCCTGTCCAATTCTGTCCAGTCCAATCCCAATCCAATCCAGTCCAATTCAATCCAATCCAATCAACAATCACATGAAGTAGGTTCATATTTCAGCAATCCCAATCCAGTCCAATCAAATCTAATCCAGTCCAGTCCAATCCAGTCCAATCCAATCCAATCCAGTCCAGTCCAGTCCAGTACAATCCAGTCCAGTCCAGTCCAATTCAATCCAATCCAATCAACAATCACATGAAGTAGTCTCAATCCCAATCCAGTCCAATCAAATCCAATCCAGTCCAGTCCAATCCAATGCAGTCCAATTAAATCCAATCCAATCAACAATCACATGAAGTAGGCTCATATCTCTGCAATCCCAATCCCAATCCAGTCCAGTCCAATCCAATCCAATCAACAATCACATGAAGTAGGCTCATATCTCAGCAATCCAAATCCAATCCAATCCAGTCCATTCCATTCCAATCCAATCCTGTCCAATTCAGTCCAGTCCAATCCCAATCCAATCCAGTCCAATTCAATCCAATCCAATCAACAATCACATCAAGTAGGCTCATATCTCAGCAATCCCAATCCAATCCAATCCAGTCCATTCCAATCCAATCCAATCCAGTCCAGTCCTGTCCAATTCAGTCCAGTCCAATCCCAATCCAATCCAATCCAGTCCAATTCAATCCAATCCAATCAACAATCACATGAAGTAGTCTCATATCTCAGCAATCCCAATCCAGTCCAATCAAATACAATCCAGTCCAGTCCAATCCAATGCAGTCCAATTAAATCCAATCCAATCAACAATCACATGAAGTAGGCTCATATCTCTGCAATCCCAATCCCAATCCAGTCCAGTCCAATCCAATCCAATTCAATCCAATCCAATCAACAATCACATGAAGTAGGCTCATATCTCAGCAATCCAAATCCAATCCAATCCAGTCCATTCCATTCCAATCCAATCCTGTCCAATTCAGTCCAGTCCAATCCCAATCCAATCCAGTCCAATTCAATCCAATCCAATCAACAATCACATCAAGTAGGCTCATATCTCAGCAATCCCAATCCAATCCAATCCAGTCCATTCCAATCCAATCCAATCCAGTCCAGTCCTGTCCAATTCAGTCCAGTCCAATCCCAATCCAATCCAATCCAGTCCAATTAAATCCAATCCAATCAACAATCACATGAAGTAGTCTCATATCTCAGCAATCCCAATCCAGTCCAATCGAATCCAATCCAGTCCAGTCCAATCCAATGCAGTCCAATTAAATCCAATCCAATCAACAATCACATGAAGTAGGCTCATATCTCTGCAATCCCAATCCCAATCCAGTCCAGTCCAATCCAATCCAATTCAATCCAATCCAATCAACAATCACATGAAGTAGGCTCATATCTCAGCAATCCAAATCCAATCCAATCCAGTCCATTCCATTCCAATCCAATCCAATCCTGTCCAATTCAGTCCAGTCCAATCCCAATCCAATCCAGTCCAATTCAATCCAATCCAATCAACAATCACATCAAGTAGGCTCATATCTCAGCAATCCCAATCCAATCCAATCCAGTCCATTCCAATCCAATCCAATCCAGTCCAGTCCTGTCCAATTCAGTCCAGTCCAATCCCAATCCAATCCAATCCAGTCCAATTCAATCCAATCCAATCAACAATCACATGAAGTAGTCTCATATCTCAGCAATCCCAATCCAGTCCAATCAAATCCAATCCAGTCCAGTCCAATCCAATGCAGTCCAATTAAATCCAATCCAATCAACAATCACATGAAGTAGGCTCATATCTCTGCAATCCCAATCCCAATCCAGTCCAGTCCAATCCAATCCAATTCAATCCAATCCAATCAACAATCACATGAAGTAGGCTCATATCTCAGCAATCCAAATCCAATCCAATCCAGTCCATTCCATTCCAATCCAATCCTGTCCAATTCAGTCCAGTCCAATCCCAATCCAATCCAGTCCAATTCAATCCAATCCAATCAACAATCACATCAAGTAGGCTCATATCTCAGCAATCCCAATCCAATCCAATCCAGTCCATTCCAATCCAATCCAGTCCAGTCCTGTCCAATTCAGTCCAGTCCAATCCCAATCCAATCCAATCCAGTCCAATTCAATCCAATCCAATCAACAATCACATCAAGTAGGCTCATATCTCAGCAATCCCAATCCAGTCCAATCAAATCCAATCCAGTCCAATCCAATCCAGTCCAATTAAATCCAATCCAATCCAATCAACAATCACATGAAGTAGGCTCATATCTCTGCAATCCCAATCCCAATCCAGTCCAATCCAATCCAATCCAATCCAGTCCAGTCCAGTCCAATCCAATCCAATCCAGTCCAGTCCAGTCCAGTCCAGCCTTGTCTAGTCTAGCTTAGTCTAGTCCAGTCCAATCCCAACTTCTGCTTATTTGCTTGGCCCCCACATTGCTGCTTGCAGCTATATTTGGGGGCCAAGCAGCGAAGCTGCGAAGGCACCCATTGTGTTTCTATGATTTCTTATTATTATTGGGGGCCAAGCAGCGAAGCTGCGAGGCAACCATTGTGTTTCTATTTGTTCTTATTATTATTATTATTATTATTCCGCCATTGAAGTCAATGGCAGCCCATAGAACCGTCTGGTGAAAAGTTGTGAAATTTGGCACACTGATTAGGGATAGTCCCATAATTAATTTCACCAAGTTTCATACCGGCACCTTGAGCGCTCTAGCGCCACCAACAGGCCAAAGTTGGACTTGCGTTCACGCATGTAACTTCTGACCTGTTGACCCGATTGTCAAAAATGAGGTATCGTTGGAATCCTTGGACCAAGCCGAGTTCAACGCACCCTATGACGTCATTTTCCGCCATGATGGATTTTCCGCCATATTGGATTTTAGTGAAAGTGAAACTAAAACTTCACAGGTCACAAATTTTGTCCGATCGTCACCAAACTTGACACACATGCTCTTCAGACCAAGCCGCACAAAAGTTATTCTTTTTCGTCTTCGGAACTAAAACCGTTCGCGCGTAACAGCCAATCGAAATTTGCGGCGAAGCCGCCAAACAGGAAGTGAGCTCATATCTCAGCAACCCATTGATCTATCATAACCAAACTAAGTCCATGGACTCAGGACCCAATCAGGGGGACACTCAAGAAATTTGGTGACCTTTGACCTCTAGGGGGCGCTGTAATTAAGAAACATGCCTTTTGGCCTGTAGCTGCAGTTGTGCTTAGAATTGAAACCCACTAGTGGTGTCTGGTACTACTGTTGAAGGTCCTTAGGCCGACCCAAGCCAACTTGTGATGTCATCGTAATTGATTCGGCCGCCATATTGGATTTAATCAAAAACACGTACACGTTTTTGCAGGTCACAAATTTCAGCGGATCCTCACCAAAATTGGCAGAGACCATCTACAGACCATGCCTGATGAGTGCATTGCTTTCTGGAACAATTGACAGAGGCATTGGCCTGTACCAGCCAATCAAAATTTGCGGCGAAGCCGCCAAACAGGAAGTGATGTCATATCTCAGCAATACTTTCATGTATCAAAACCAAATTTAGTACATGTACCTCAGACCCCATCGGGAGGACGCTCAAGAAATTTGGTGACATTTGACCTCTAGGGGGCACCGTAATTGACAAAAATGCATTTTGGCCAGTAGTTGCTGATGCGCATTATTTTGCAATGGAAGTCAATGGCAGCCCATAGAACCGTCTTGTAAAAAGTTATACAATTTTGCACACTAATTGGGGACAGTCCAATAATTCATTTCACCAAGTTTCATGCCGGCACCTAAAGCGCTCTAGCGCCACCAAAAGGCCAAAGTTGGACTTGTGTTTACGGACGTAACTTTTGACCTGTTGACCCGAATGGCAAAATGAGGTATCATTGGAATCCTTGGGCCAAGCCGAGTTCAACACACCCTATGACGTCAATTGTTGACCTCTATGTTTAAATCACAGCAAGTGTGATCATATCTCAGTCAATCTTTTATTTTTGATGTGAAACTGATGACAGCGAGTTCCATCCAGTTAATTCTAATGCGTGCGTGCAAGGGTGGGGCGGGGTGGGATGGGCAGGGGCGGTTGCGGCGGTGGGCTGGCTGGGGGAGGGGGCGGCGACACTCAGTCCTGGTTCAGCCCCACAAAATCAGTTATGTTTTGATGTGAAACTTGACCTTGTAACTCAGCCAATCTTGGGTTGTATGGCATGGAACTTGCTGTGACTGCTTAAGGCTATATGTCTGATGCAACAGCATTGACTTACATGGCAAATCTGGCCTGCTGATCTCACTGCTTGGCCCCCTCATTGCTGCTTGCAGCTATATTTATTTAACATCTTTCCTCTGCCATTGAAGTCTATGGCAGCCCATAGAACCGTCTGGTAAAAAGTTGTGAAATTTGGCACACTGATTTGGGATAGTACATTGATTAATTTCACCAAGTTTCATGTCGGCACCTCGAGGGCTCTAGCGCCACCAACAGGCCAAAGTTTGACGTGCGTTCACGCACGTAACTTTTGACATGTTGACCCGATTTTGAAAAATGAGGTATCGTTGGAATCCTTGGACCAAGCCGAATTCAACGCACCCTATGACGTCATTTTCCGCCATGATGGATTTTCCGCCATATTGGATTTTAGTGAAAGTGAAACTAAAACTTCACAGGTCACAAATTTTGTCCGATCGTCACCAAACTTGACACACATGCTCATCAGACCAAGCCGCACAAAAGTTATCACTTTTCGTCTTCGGAACTCAAACCGTTTGACCGTAACAGCCAATCGAAATATGCGGCGAAGCCGCCAAACAGGAAGTGAGCTCATATCTCAGCAACCCATTCATCTATCATAACCAAACTTAGTACATGGACTCAGGACCCAATCAGGGGGACGCTCAAAAAATCTGGTGACCTTTGACCTCTAGGGGGCGCTCTAATTAAGAAACATGCCTTTTGGCCTGTAGCTGCTGTTGTGCTTAGAATTAAAACGCACTAGTGGTGTCTGGTAATACTGTTGGAGGTCCTTAGGCCGACCCCAGCCTACTTGTGATGTCATCGTAATTGATTCGGCCGCCATATTGGATTTAATCAAAAACACGTACACGTTTTTGCAGGTCACAAATTTCAGCGGATCCTCACCAAAATTGGCAGAGACCATCTACAGACCATGCCAGATGAGTGCATTGCTTTCTGGAACAATTGACAGAAGCATTGACCTGTACCAGCCAATCGAAATTTGCGGCGAAGCCGCCAAACAGGAAGTGATTTCATATCTCAGCAAAGCTTTCATGTATCAAAGCCAAATTTAGTACATGTACCTCAGACCCCATCGGGAGGACGCTCAAGAAATTTGGTGACATTTGACCTCTAGGGGGCACCGTAATTGACAAAAATGCATTTTGGCCAGTAGTTGCTGATGCGCATTATTTTGCAATGGAAGTCAATGGCAGCCCATAGAACCATCTGGTAAAAAGTTATACAATTTTGCACACTAATTGGGGACAGTCCAATAATGCATTTCACCAAGTTTCATGCCGGCACCTCAAGCGCTCTAGCGCCACCAACAGGCCAAAGTTGGACTTGTGTTCACGGACGTAACTTTTGACCTGTTGACCCGAATGGCAAAATGAGGTATCATTGGAATCCTTGGGCCAAGCCGAGTTCAACACACCCTATGACGTCAATTCTTGACCTCTATGTTTAAATCACAGCAAGTGTGATCATATCTCAGTCAATCTTTTATTTTTGATGTGAAACTGATGACAGCAAGTTCCATCTACTGTAGTTCATTCTAATGTGTGCGTGCAAGGGTGGGACGGGGTGGGATGGGCAGGGGCAGTTGCGGCGGTGGGCTGGCTGGGGGAGGGGGCGGCGACACTCAGCCTTGGTTCAGCCCCACAAAATCAGTTATGTTTTGATGTGAAACTTGACCTTGTAACTCAGCCAATCTTGGGTTGTATGCAGGCTTGGAATTTCACCATTCTGGGGGCAAGGCCACTTGGCCTTCAGTTGGGCATATTTGGTGGGGGGCACAAAGGCCACATGTCAGGGCACCAAGGCCAAAGTTAACTATAGCATATAAAAATGATCAAAGTTGTATTTAGCCTATTCACTGCAGTAGACCTGCATCACTGTATGAAACATGACAAAAACATGAAAAATGACATATTACATAGAACTGTAAATCTTCTGATCATCTAATAATTACAGATATCTAGGCTACATATAACAGTTATTTTATATTTGGCCTGCTATGAAATCATGTATTGAACAATTTAAGCACAGCTCAGCTTTAAGAAACTCAAATAGCCTAGATGCATGCTTAGCATTTTGGGATCATTAAGGCTACTTTCACAAACTGTTAGTCAGCGGTCCTCTGATTTACCAATATCTAGGCGATATTTGTAACATTTATTTTGTATTTGGCCCATTATGAAATCATGTGGAACAATTTAAACACATTGTAAAACTTAAAGCCCAAATTTGGAGACATCCATGCATGTCGAAATTTACTGCAAATTCGAAACTGGATTACTCTGGAACAGCTAACTGTACAGGGGACTGTTTTACACCTTTGTGTTCGGTAAGGTCTGCTGTTTATTCTTATATATGGTTTGTCATGTGTTAAAAGAAGGGTTTGTGAAGTATTCCACCGATATGAATGGGTAGGGAGATCATGGACGCAAAACCTTCAGTAGAATATATGATTAAATTGAATTATATTATTTACTTTTATCGCGAACCGTTCAACACAGCAATTATCGGCTAACATCGTTTAAAAGCTGAGAAAAAGCTCTTTCATGTGATACTTGTGATGTCTGTGTGATGATGAGTAGGCTACTTCGCGAGTAGTTAAACTGAGAAGAATGGGTGAATTTGGACGCACTTTCTTTCTTGCACTGTCACTTTCTCCACTGCGTAAAAGACTAAATTAATTTGCGCTGTGAATGGTAAGATTATTTTGACAGGCCACAGGCTAAATAAAAATCGCTATTAGTAGGACGCAAAGCAGAATATTGAAAGAAGGGGGCACCAAGGCCACCGTGGCCTGTAAACCTCTGATTTTCAAAGGGGCATCACGGCCAACGCAAGGGGCGTGAAATTCCTACCCTGGTTGTATGGCATGGAACTTGCTGTGACTGCTTAACGCTATATGTCTGATGCAACGGCATTGACTTACATGGCAAATCTTGCCTGCTGAACTCTCTGCTTGGCCCCCTCATTGCTGCTTGCAGCTATATTTGGGGGCCAAGCAGCGAAGCTGCGAAGGCACCCATTGTGTTTCTATGATTTCTTATTATTATTATTTAACATCTTTCCTCTGCCATTGAAGTCTATGGCAGCCCATAGAACCGTCTGGTAAAAAGTTGTGAAATTTGGCACACTGATTGGGGATAGTACATTGATTAATTTCACCAAGTTTCATGTCGGCACCTCGAGGGCTCTAGCGCCACCAACAGGCCAAAGTTTGACGTGCGTTCACGCACGTAACTTTTGACCTGTTGACCCGATTTTGAAAAATGAGGTATCGTTGGAATCCTTGGACCAAGCCGAGTTCAACGCACCCTATGACGTCATTTTCCGCCATGATGGATTTTCCGCCATATTGGATTTTAGTGAAAGTGAAACTAAAACTTCACAGGTCACAAATTTTGTCCGATCGTCACCAAACTTGACACACATGCTCTTCAGACGAAGCCGCACAAAAGTTATCACTTTTCGTCTTCGGAACTCAAACCGTTTGACCGTAACAGCCAATCGAAATATGCGGCGAAGCCGCCAAACAGGAAGTGAGCTCATATCTCAGCAACCCATTCATCTATCATAACCAAACTTAGTACATGGACTCAGGACCCAATCAGGGGGACGCTCAAAAAATCTGGTGACCTTTGACCTCTAGGGGGCGCTGTAATTAAGAAACATGCCTTTTGGCCTGTAGCTGCTGTTTTGCTTAGAATTAAAATGCACTAGTGGTGTCTGGTAATACTGTTGGAGGTCCTTAGGCCGACCCAAGCCGACTTGTGATGTCATCGTAATTGATTCGGCCGACATATTGGATTTAATCAAAAACACGTACACGTTTTTGCAGGTCACAAATTTCAGCGGATCCTCACCAAAATTGGCAGAGACCATCAACAGACCATGCCTGATGAGTGCATTGCTTTCTGGAACAATTGACAGAAGCATTGACCTGTACCAGCCAATCGAAATTTGCGGCGAAGCCACCAAACAGGAAGTGATTTCATATCTCAGCAACGCTTTCATGTATCAAAACCAAATTTAGTACATGTACCTCAGACCCCATCGGGAGGACGCTCAAGAAATTTGGTGACATTTGACCTCTAGGGGGCACCGTAATTGACAAAAATGCATTTTGGCCAGTAGCTGCTGATGCGCATTATTTTGCAATGGAAGTCAATGGCAGCCCATAGAACCGTCTGGTAAAAAGTTATAAAATGTTGCACACTAATTGGGGACAGTCCAATAATTCATTTCACCAAGTTTCATACCGGCACCTTGAGCGCTCTAGCGCCACCAACAGGCCAAAGTTGGACTTGCGTTCATGCACGTAACTTCTGACCTGTTGACCCGATTGTCAAAAATGAGGTATCGTTGGAATCCTTGGACCAAGCCGAGTTCAACGCACCCTATGACGTCATTTTCCGCCATGATAGATTTTCCGCCATATTGGATTTTAGTGAAAGTGAAACTAAAACTTCACAGGTCACAAATTTTGTCCGATCGTCACCAAACTTGACACACATGCTCTTCAGACCAAGCCGCACAAAAGTTATTCCTTTTCGTCTTCGGAACTAAAACCGTTCGCGCGTAACAGCCAATCGAAATTTGCGGCGAAGCCGCCAAACAGGAAGTGAGCTCATATCTCAGCAACCCATTCATCTATCATAACCAAACTTAGTCCATGGACTCAGGACCCAATCAGGGGGACGCTCAAGAAATCTGGTGACCTTTGACCTCTAGGGGGCGCTGTAATTAAGAAACATGCCTTTTGGCCTGTAGCAGCAGTTGTGCTTAGAATTAAAACCCACTAGTGGTGTCTGGTAATACTGTTGGAGGTCCTTAGGCCGACCCAAGTCGACTTGTGATGTCATCGTAATTGATTCAGCCGCCATATTGGATTTAATCAAAAACACATATAAGTTTTCGCAGGTCACAAATTTCAGCGGATCCTCACCAAAATTGGCAGAGACCATCTTCAGACCATGCCTGATGATTGCATTGCTTTCTAGAACAATTGACAGAAGCTTTGGCCTGTACCAGCCAATCAAAATTTGCGGCGAAGCCGCCAAACAGGAAGTGATTTCATATCTCAGCAACGCTTTCATGTATCAAAACCAAACTTAGTACATGTACCTCAGACCACATCGGGAGGACGCTCATGAAATTTGGTGACATTTGACCTCTAGGGGGCTCCGTAATTGACAAAAATGCATTTTGGCCAGTAGTTGCTGATGTGTATTATTTTGCAATGGAAGTCAATGGCAGCCCATAGAACCGTCTTGTAAAAAGTTATACAATTTTGCACACTAATTGGGGACAGTCCAATAATTCATTTCACCAAGTTTCATGCCGGCACCTCAAGCGCTCTAGCGCCACCAACAGGCCAAAGTTGGACTTGCGTTCATGCACGTAACTTCTGACCCGTTGACCCGATTGTCAAAAATGAGGTATCGCTGGAATCCTTGGACCAAGCCGAGTTCAATGCACCCTATGACATCAATTTCCGCCATGATGGATTTTCCGCCATATTGGATTTCATCAAAAACACTAATAAGTCTTCACAGGTCACAAATTTGGTCCAATCGACACCAAACTGCATAGATATCATCTACAGTCCATGCCCCATTAATATATTGCTTTTTGTCTTCGGAACTAAAACCGCTCGCGCGTTACAGCCAATCGAAGTTTGCGGCGATGCCGCCAAACAGGAAGTGAGCTCATATCTCAGCAACCCTGCCATGTATCATCACCAAACTTACTACATATATTCATGACCCCATTAGGAGGACGCTCAAAACATTTGGTGACCTTTGACCTGTAGGGGGTGCTGCAATTAGCAATATTGCATTTTGATCTGTAGTTGCTGATGTGTTTTATCAATCTTTTATTTTTGGATGTGAAACAGATGACAACATATTCCATCCAGTTCATTCTAATGCGTGCGTGGTAGGGCGGGGCGGGACGGGGTGGAACGGGCAGGGGTGATTAGGTGGGGGGGCTGGCTGGCGGAGGCGGCGGCAATACTCAACCCTGTTTCAGACCTACAAAGTCAGTTATATTTTGATGTGACACTTGTTGAAAGTGTTGATCGCGGGTGTCTGCTGAGTTCTATCTTGTCGCCGTGGCTACTCCGGCCTATTCTGCTTGGCCCCCTCATTGCTGCTTGCAGCTATATTTGGGGGCCAAGCAGCGAAGCTGCGAAGGCACCCATTGTGTTTCTATGATTTCTTATTATTATTATTTAACATCTTTCCTCTGCCATTGAAGTCTATGGCAGCCCATAGAACCGTCTGGTAAAAAGTTGTGAAATTTGGCACACTGATTGGGGATAGTACATTGATTAATTTCACCAAGTTTCATGTCGGCACCTCGAGGGCTCTAGCGCCACCAACAGGCCAAAGTTTGACTTGCGTTCACGCACGTAACTTTTGACCTGTTGACCCGATTTTGAAAAATGAGGTATCGTTGGAATCCTTCGACCAAGCCGAGTTCAACGCACCCTATGACGTCATTTTCCGCCATGATGGATTTTCCGCCATATTGGATTTTAGTGAAAGTGAAACTAAAACTTCACAGGTCACAAATTTTGTCCGATTGTCACCAAACTTGACACACATGCTCTTCAGACCAAGCCGCACAAAAGTTATCACTTTTCGTCTTCGGAACTCAAACCGTTTGACCGTAACAGCCAATCGAAATATGCGGCGAAGCCGCCAAACAGGAAGTGAGCTCATATCTCAGCAACCCATTCATCTATCATAACCAAACTTAGTACATGGACTCAGGACCCAATCAGGGGGACGCTCAAAAAATCTGGTGACCTTTGACCTCTAGGGGGCGCTGTAATTAAGAAACATGCCTTTTGGCCTGTAGCTGCTGTTTTGCTTAGAATTAAAATGCACTAGTGGTGTCTGGTAATACTGTTGGAGGTCCTTAGGCCGACCCAAGCCGACTTGTGATGTCATCGTAATTGATTCGGCCGCCATATTGGATTTAATCAAAAACACGTACACGTTTTTGCAGGTCACAAATTTCAGCGGATCCTCACCAAAATTGGCAGAGACCATCAACAGACCATGCCTGATGAGTGCCTTGCTTTCTGGAACAATTGACAGAAGCATTGACCTGTACCAGCCAATAGAAATTTGCGGCGAAGCCACCAAACAGGAAGTGATTTCATATCTCAGCAACGCTTTCATGTATCAAAACCAAATTTAGTACATGTACCTCAGACCCCATCGGGAGGACGCTCAAGAAATTTGGTGACATTTGACCTCTAGGGGGCACCGTAATTGACAAAAATGCATTTTGGCCAGTAGTTGCTGATGCGCATTATTTTGCAATGGAAGTCAATGGCAGCCCATAGAACCGTCTGGTAAAAAGTTATAAAATTTTGCACACTAATTGGGGACAGTCCAATAATTCATTTCACCAAGTTTCATACCGGCACCTGAAGCGCTCTAGCGCCACCAACAGGCCAAAGTTGGACTTGTGTTTACGGACGTAACTTTTGACCTGTTGACCCGAATGGCAAAATGAGGTATCATTGGAATCCTTGGGCCAAGCTGAGTTCACACCCCCACACACCCTATGACGTCAATTTTTGACCTCTGTGTTTAAATCACAGCAAGTGTGATCATATCTCAGTCAATCTTTTATTTTTGATGTGAAACTGATGACAGCAAGTTCCATCTAGTTCATTCTAATGTGTGCGTGCAAGGGTGGGACGGGATGGGATGGGCAGGGGCGGTTGCGGTGGTGGGCTGGCTGGGGGAGGGGGCGGCGACACTCAGCCCTGGTTCAGCCCCACAAAATCAGTTATGTTTTGATGTGAAACTTGACCTTGTAACTCAGCCAATCTTGGGTTGTATGGCATGGAACTTGCTGTGACTGCTTAAGGCTATATGTCTGATGCAACGGCATTGATTTACAAGGTTAATATGGCCTGCTGATCTCACTGCTTGGCCCCCTCATTGCTGCTTGCAGCTATATTTGGGGGCCAAGCAGCGAAGCTGCGAAGGCACCCATTGTTTTTCTATTTTTTCTTATTATTAGGGGTCCGAGCAGCGTAGCTGCAGGACCCCTATTGTTTCTGTACCGTTCATTTTAAGCCAAAATTCTGTAAAAGTCATACTGCTGCCTAAACCGTAACTCCAAAACTCTTCAAATTTTCAGGTATGGTTACCAGTACCCCCCTCTGCCCATAACCCAAAATTTGGGGTACTGCACCCAAAGGTGGCGCTGTTGGAAAAAAAAGTTAATTATGCTAATTTCTCCTTACCAGATTGACCTAGACTCAAAATTCTTTCATAATATTAATCTCTAAACTCAGATGCATCTTTTTGGCCCTGGTCTTATGGTCTAAAAATGTTTATTTTTGACACAATTTCATGGAAAAGCCAAACATTATAAAAAGTTTCACACTCTTCAAAAATAATCAAATCTTCACCAAAATTCTCACAGACAATGTTTAGACCAAGCCTCACAAAAGTTATGGATCAGAATTTTGATATTTTGTTCCATTTCAGAGATATAGGCCAATAAAGTTAGACCACTTAGGCCATTTTTCCTAGATCACCTATATTCCTATAAACCGTAAGTCCTAGAAACTTCACATTTTCAAGTATTGTTACCAGTACCCCCCACTACCCATAACCCAAAATTTGAGGTACTGCACCCAAAGGTGGCGCTCTTGTCAAAAATGCTTATTTCTCCTTACCAGATTGACCTAGACTCAAAATTCTTTCATGATATTAATCTCTACATTCAGATGCATCTTTTTCACCCTGGTCTTATGCTCTAAAAATGTTTACTTTTGCCACAATTTCAGAGAAAAGCCAAACATCATAAAAAGTTTCACATACTTCAAAAATTATCAAATCTTCACCAAAATTCTCACAGACAATGTTTAGACAAAGCCTCACAAAAGTTATCAAAAGAATTTGGATATGTTTTTCCATTTCAGAGATAAAGACCAATAAAGTTCGACCACTCAGCCCATTTCTCCTATATCACCTATATTCCTATATGAGTATTTTTTTTCCCTTGGTGAACAACCATACAACCATCATTATGTGGATACCATTAACAGTGCACATTTTCAGATCTGTACTCTTTTTTATAAAGCCCTTAATTCTATTGTCAAATGTATGCTAGGAATTTTCTTGATGTTGTGTGTTTGCCAACACACCTTTTCACCATGTGAATGTGACTGCCAAATATGTAGGATTGTCAGTGGCTCAGTGGGATAATGCCTAGTGCTGATGTTTGTTAGGTTGAGAGTTCAAATCCCTGGTAGTGCTTTAGGCTCTAGCTCGAATACTATTGGTTATTGAAGATTCACACCATTGAACAGCACCTGAATGACATCAGGCAATCAACATACACAGTCTTTAGTTGCCAAGAATCAGAACGCCGAGACACTCTGACATTTAGGGGAACTTATTTGTTCATTATTTTTCCTTCATCATTAAGTCTATCATATTTATATTTCATCCATTAGTGTTCTTCTCTACAAATGTCTAATTGCCCCAGAATTTCAAAAAGATTTCAGGTGTACTCTTTCAGGAAAGCCCTTCATTTTATTGTCAAATGTATGCTTGGAGTTTTTCTTGTGTTTACCAACACACATTTTCACATGTGAATGTGACTGCCCAATGTGTATGATTGTTAGTGGCTCAGTGGGATAATGCCTTGTACTGGTGTTTCTTAGGTTGAGTGTTCGAATCCCCATTAGAACTTCAGGATCAAGCTGCACATGCTATTGGTTATTGAAGATTGAACAGCACCTGAATGACATCAGGCAATCAACATACACAGTCATTAGTTGCCAAGAATCAGAACGCCGAGACATTCTGACATTTAGGGGAACTTCTTTGTTCATTATTTTTCCTTCATCATTAAGTCTATCATATTTATATTTCATCCATTAGTGTTCTTCTCTACAAATGTCTAATTGCCCCAGAATTTCAAAAAGATTTCAGGTGTACTCTTTCAGGAAAGCTCTTCATTTTATTGTCAAATGTATGCTTGGAGTTTTTCTTGTGTTTACCAACACACATTTTCACATGTGAATGTGACTGCCCAATGTGTATGATTGTTAGTGGCTCAGTGGGATAATGCCTTGTACTGGTGTTTCTTAGGTTGAGTGTTCGAATCCCCATTAGAACTTCAGGATCAAGCTGCACATGCTATTGGTTATTGAAGATTCACACCATTGAACAGCACCTGAATGACATCAGGCAATCAACATACACAGTCATTAGTTGCCAAGAATCAGAACGCCGAGACACTCTGACATTTAGGGGAACTTCTTTGTTCATTATTTTTCCTTCATCGTTAAGTCTATCATATTTATATTTCATCCATTAGTGTTCTTCTCTACAAATGTCTAATTGCCCCAGAATTTCAAAAAGATTTCAGGTGTACTCTTTCAGGAAAGCCCTTCATTTTATTGTCAAATGTATGCTTGGAGTTTTTCTTGTGTGTTTACCAACACACATTTTCACATGTGAATGTGACTGCCCAATGTGTATGATTGTTAGTGGCTCAGTGGGATAATGCCTTGTACTGGTGTTTCTTAGGTTGAGTGTTTGAATCCCCATTAGAACTTCAGGATCAAGCTGCACATGCTATTGGTTATTGAAGATTCACACCATTGAACAGCACCTGAATGACATCAGGCAATCAACATACACAGTCATTAGTTGCCAAGAATCAGAACGCCGAGACACTCTGACATTTAGGGGAACTTCTTTGTTCATTATTTTTCCTTCATCGTTAAGTCTATCATATTTATATTTCATCCATTAGTGTTCTTCTCTACAAATGTCTAATTGCCCCAGAATTTCAAAAAGATTTCAGGTGTACTCTTTCAGGAAAGCCCTTCATTTTATTGTCAAATGTATGCTTGGAGTTTTTCTTGTGTGTTTACCAACACACATTTTCACATGTGAATGTGACTGCCCAATGTGTATGATTGTTAGTGGCTCAGTGGGATAATGCCTTGTACTGGTGTTTCTTAGGTTGAGTGTTCGAATCCCCATTAGAACTTCAGGATCAAGCTGCACATGCTATTGGTTATTGAAGATTGAACAGCACCTGAATGACATCAGGCAATCAACATACACAGTCATTAGTTGCCAAGAATCAGAACACAAGACACTCTGACATTTAGGGGAACTTCTTTGTTCATTATTTTTCCTTCATCATTAAGTCTATCATATTTATATTTCATCCATTAGTGTTCTTCTCTACAAATGTCTAATTGCCCCAGAATTTCAAAAAGATTTCAGGTGTACTCTTTCAGGAAAGCCCTTCATTTTATTGTCAAATGTATGCTTGGAGTTTTTCTTGTGTGTTTACCAACACACATTTTCACATGTGAATGTGACTGCCCAATGTGTATGATTGTTAGTGGCTCAGTGGGATAATGCCTTGTACTGGTGTTTCTTAGGTTGAGTGTTTGAATCCCCATTAGAACTTCAGGATCAAGCTGCACATGCTATTGGTTATTGAAGATTCACACCATTGAACAGCACCTGAATGACATCAGCCAATCAACATTCACACTCATCAGTTGTCAAGAATCACAATGCCGAGACACTCTATGACATTCAGGGGAACTTCTTTGTTTACTATTTTTCCTTCATCATAAAGTCTATCATATTTATATTTCATCCATTAGTATTCTTCTCTACAAATGTCTTATTGCCCCAGAATTTCAAAAAGTTTTCAGGTGTACTCTTTTAGGAAAGCCCTTCATTTTATTGTCAAATGTATGCTTAGAGTTGTTCTTGTTGTGTGTTTACCAATACACATTTTCACCATGTGAATGTGACTGGCCAACATGTAGGATTGACAGTGGCTCAGTGAGATAATGCCTTGTACTGGTGATCCTTAGGTTGAGAGTTCAAATCCCACTTGAAGCATTAATGTTAGAATACTGTTGGGTTGTGGATGTTAGCATACTACAATAGAATGCTGTTGGGTTGTGGAGGTTAACACACTATTACATTACAGCTACTTGTCAATATGGACTTGTAGTGTAACTGTATAATTATAGGCTGTTTTTCTTATTGACTCCGACGCAGCTGTAGCCTATAATTATTTGTTATTCTTATAATATTTGTCATTTCTTATACATATTTAGTCGGCAAGTGTGTTGTTCCACTTGACAGAACAACTCTGTATCGGTTAAGGATGTCACGCATGAAACAATGCTGCAGAAACACGAAAATATGACTTTGAGTTTAGTAGGCTATAATTTTCAGTTCCTGTTTATCTATTGCACGATGGGTAATAATTTAAAGGAATCGTGTTGCAGTCTTGTAAATAGTGACCCTGCAAGATCCCTAGTCATTGCAAAATCATAGTCTGTGACTTAAAACTCTACTACTTGTCTTTAGATGTGTGAGGGTCTGAGACTGTAGTCTTTCAAAAATCTTTTCCAAATCTTTGCAAATCTTTCCAAAGTCTGTCAGTGTAAGGAGGGCTTGTGGTGAAAGTGCTGTGGAGAAATTGCAGGATCTAACCTAACCACACCCAGTTTACCTGCTGGGAAACCCTGTAGCTCCGGAGCAGGGGCTCAGACCAGGATAAATTGTTTGCTCGCCCTCAGTTCACTCTTTTGTTCATCTCAACCCAGCACTCCAGTGTGTCCTGCTTTGTGTGCGTCTTTGAGTTAACGTAAGTCATCACTTTAATGCCCCTCACTATGACTTTTGTGATGTTTATCAGTTTGTAGAGTAGCTCTGCCATCATGTGTAAAGTTAAGGTCTTTGTTTGTTGGTTAGGTGATGTTGGTTGACTTGGGATGTCAAGTATTGTTTAGTTGTACCTTATATAGCCATATGATTTCAGTTTATTGTTCAAATGTCAATTGGTTTGTTTGTGAGTTGGGATCTGTACTGATTTACCCCATTTCACTGATTACTCCATTTTCTGTTTTTCCTCTTTGATGCAGCACACATACAAGTAAAGAACAAAAGAACAGATGAATTGAAACTCAAATAAAGTTCACTTGTGTTGCACCGAAACCTGCCATCTCCGTGTCATCACTTCATACCATTGAGCCTTCTGACCGAGGCTCTGCCTGCTCGCCACACACTCACTCTACCTCGACCCACATCGCCCCCTACAGTTCCTTCAGCTGGGTTGTGGAGGTTAGCATACTAGAATAGAATACTGTTAAGAATACTGTTGGGTTGTGGAGGTTAGCACACTATAACGTTACAGCTACTTGTCAGGACTTGTCGTGCAAGGCAAGTATAACTGCATAATTATAGGCTGTTAATCTTATTGACTCCAACACAGAACCCACCCCCACCCCCCTTCACCTACCACCACAAATACAATTCCATTCTGTGGGAAAGACTGCCTTCCATTAACAGATAGCATAGTCCTGTAGAATAGAGTATTGTTAGAATACTATTGAGTTGTGGAGATTAGCGCACTAGAATACTACTGTTAGAATACTGTTGGGTTGTGGAGGTTAGCACACTAGAATAGGGTATTGTTAGAATACTATTAGGTTGTGGAGGTTAGCACACTATAACGTTACAGCACAGGGTAATCCTAATTTTATGCATCAAATTTATTCCAATCCAACTCAAAAAGTTTTGAACAACACAAAGTGAAGGTTTTATCCAGATCAAAATCAAGAATAGATTATGTGATCTAATCCAATTTCAGGATCCTTGTTTCCCTTTGAACAAGCCATTTTCAAGATTTGATCCAATCCGGTAACTGAAATCCGATAACCGAAATCCAATCGCGTTTCTTATGAACAATTGGGCCCAAACAATCAAAGCATATGTAAAACTAAAAAGCTATGCTACCTCATGTTCGTTTTGCTCGGACCCCGTAAATCACCGCTTGCGGTTATATTTGGGGGCCAAGCAGCGAAGCTGCGAAGGCACCCATTGTGTTTCTATTTGTTCTTATTATTATTATTATTATTATTATTATTATTATTATTATTATTATTATTCCGCCATTAAAGTCAATGGCAGCCCATAGAACCGTCTGGTGAAAAGTTGTGAAATTTGGCACACTGATTAGGGACAGTCCCATGATTAATGTCACCAAGTTTCATGATGGCACCTCAAGCACTCTAGCGCCACCAACAGGCCAAAGTTGGACTTGCGTTCACGCACGTAACTTTTGACCCGTATGGCCGATTGTCAAAAATGAGGTATCGTTGGAATCCTTGGACCAAGCCGAGTTCAACGCAGCCTATGACGTCAATTTCCGCCATGATGGATTTTCCGCCATATTGGATTTCATCAAAAACACTAATAAGTCTTCACAGGTCACAAATTTTGTCCAATCGACACCAAACTTCACAGATATCATCTACAGTCCATGCCCCATTAATGTATTGCTTTTTGTATTCAGACCTAAAACCGCTCGCGCGTTACAGCCAATCGAAGTTTGCGGCGAAGCCGCCAAACAGGAAGTGAGCTCATATCTCAGCAACCCATTCATCTATCATAACCAAACTTAGTACATGGACTCAGGACCCAATCAGGGGGACGCTCAAGAAATCTGGTGACCTTTGACCTCTAGGGGGCGCTGTAATTGAGAAACAGGCCTTTTGGCCTGTAGCTGCTGTTGTGCTTAGAATTAAAACGCACTACTGGTGTCTGGTAATACTGTTGGAGGTCCTTAGGCCGTCCCAAGCCAATTTGTGATGTCATCGTAATTGATTCGGCCGCCATATTGGATTTAATCAAAAACACGTAAAAATTTTCGCAGGTCACAAATTTCAGTGGATCCTCACCAAAATTGGCAGAGATCATCTTCAGACCATGCCTTATCAGTGCATTGCTTTCTGGAACAATTGACAGAAGCATTCGGCTGTAATAGCCAATCGAAATTTGCGGCGAAGCCGCCAAACAGGAAGTGAGCTCATATCTCAGCAACCCTTGCATGTATCAAAGCCAAACTGGGTGCATAGACTCAGGACCCAATCAGGGGGACACTCAATAAATCTGGTGACCTTTGACCTCTAGGGGGCGCTGTAATTAAGAAACATGCCGTTTGGCCTGTAGCTGCTGTTGTGTTTGGAATTAAAATGCACTAGTGGTGTCTGGTAATACTGTTGGAGGTCCTTAAGCCGACCCAAGCGAATTTGTGATGTCATAGTAATTGATTCGGCCGCCATATTGGATTTAATCAAAAACACGTACAAGTTTTCACAGGTCACAAATTTCAGCGGATTCTCACCAAAATTGGCAGAGACCATCTTCAGACCATAATCTATCAATATATTGCTTTTTGGAACAATTGGCAAAAGCATTCGCTTGTAACAGTCAATCAAAATTGGTGGCGAAGCCGCCAAACAGGAAGTGAGATCATATCTCAACAACCCTGCCATGTATCATAACCAAACTTACTATATGGATTCATGACCCCATTAGGAGGACGCTCAAAAAATTTGGTGACCTTTGACCTGTAGGAGGTGCTGCAATTAGCAATATTGCATTTTGATGTGTAGTTGCTGATGTGTTTTATCAATCTTTTATTTTTTGATGTGAAACTGATGACATCATGTTCCATCCAGTTAATTCTAATGCGTGCGTGCAAGGGCATGGCAGGACGGGGTGGGACGGGCTGGGGTGATTAGGTGGGGGGGGCTGGTTGGCGGAGGCGTGGCAATACTCAGCCCTGTTTCAGCCCTGTTGATCGCGGGTGTCTGCTGAGTTCTATCTTGTCGCCGTAGCTACTCCGGCCTATTCTGCTTGGCCCCCTCATTGCTGCTTGCAGCTATATTTGGGGGCCAAGCAGCGAAGCTGCGAAGGCACCCATTGTTATTGTTAGTTTTCTTATTATTATTATTCCTCTGCCATTGAAGTCTATGGCAGCCCATAGAACCGTCTGGTGAAAAGTTGTGAAATTTGGCACACTGATAGGGGACAGGCTCATAATTAATTTCACCAAGTTTCATACCGGCACCTTGAGCGCTCTAGCGCCACCAACAGGCCAAATTTGGACTTGCGTTCACGCACGTAACTTCTGACCTGTTGACCCGATTGTCATAAATCAGGTATCGTTGGAATCCTTGGACCAAGCCGAGTTCAACGCACCCTATGACGTCATTTTCCGCCATGATGGATTTTCCGCCATATTGGATTTTAGTGAAAGTGAAACTAAAACTTCACAGGTCACAAATTTTGTCCGATCGTCACCAAACTTGACACACATGATCTTCAGACCAAGCCGCACAAAAGTTATCCCTTTTCGTCTTCGGAACTCAAACCGTTTGACCGTAACAGCCAATCGAAATATGCGGCGAAGCCGCCAAACAGGAAGTGAGCTCATATCTCAGCAACCCATTCATCTATCATAACCAAACTTAGTACATGGACTCAGGACCCAATCAGGGGGATGCTCAAGAAATCTGGTGACCTTTGACCTCTAGGGGGCGCTGTAATTAAGAAACATGCCTTTTGGCCTGTAGCTGCTGTTGTGCTTAGAATTAAAACGCACTAGTGGTGTCTGGTAATACTGTTGGAGGTCCTTAGGCCGACCCAGGCCAACTTGTGATGTCATCGTAATTGATTCGGCCGCCATATTGGATTTAATCAAAAACACGTACGAATTTTCGCAGGTCACAAATTTCAGCGGATCCTCACCAAAATTGGCACAGAACATCTTCAGACCATGCCTTATCAGTGCATCGCTTTTTGGAACGATTGACAGTAGCATTCGGCTGTAACAGCCAATCGAAACTTGCGGCGAAGCCGCCAAACAGGAAGTGAGCTCATATCTCAGCAACCCTGCCATGTATCATCACCAAACTTACTACATATATTCATGACCCCATTAGGAGGACGCTCAAGAAATTTGGTGACCTTTGACCTGTAGGGGGTGCTGCAATTAGCAATGTTGCATTTTGATCTGTAGTTGCGATGTGTTTTATCGATCTTTTATTTTTGGATGTGAAACAGATGACAACATATTCCATCCAGTCATTCTAATGCGTGTGTGGTAGGGCGGGGCGGGACGGGGTGGGATGGGCAGGGGTGATTAGGTGGGGGGGCTGGCTGGCGGAGGCGGTGGCAGTACTCAGCCCTGTTTCAGCCCTACAAAATCAGTTATGTTTGATGTGACACTTGTTGAAAGTGTTGATCGCGACTGTCTGCTGAGTTCTATCTTGTCGCCGTGGCTACTCCGGCCTATACTGCTTGGCCCCCTCATTGCTGCTTGCAGCTATATTTATTATTATTGGGGGCCAAGCAGCGAAGCTGCGAGGACCTCATTGTGTTTCTATGTTTTCTTCCCTATTATTGGGGGCCAAGCAGCGAAGCTGCGAAGGCACCCATTGTGTTTCTATGATTTCTTATTATTGGGGGCCAAGCAGCGAAGCTGCGAAGGCACCCATTGTGTTTCTATTTGTTCTTATTGGGGGCCAAGCAGCGAAGCTGCGAAGGCACCCATTGTGTTTGTTAGTTTTCTTATTATTGGGGGCCAAGCAGCGAAGCTGCGAAGGCACCCATTGTGTTTCTATTTGTTCTTATTATTATTATTATTATTATTATTCCGCCATTGAAGTCAATGGCAGCCCATAGAACCGTCTGGTGAAAAGTTGTGAAATTTGGCACACTGATTAGGGATAGTCCCATAGTTAATTTCACCAAGTTTCATACCGGCACCTTGAGCGCTCTAGCGCCACCAACAGGCCAAAGTTGGACTTGCTTTCACGCACGTAACTTCTGACCTGTTGACCCGATTGTCAAAAATGAGGTATCGTTGGAATCCTTGGACCAAGCCGAGTTCAACGCACCCTATGACGTCATTTTCCGCCATGATGGATTTTCCGCCATATTGGATTTTAGTGAAAGTGAAACTAAAACTTCACAGGTCACAAATTTTGTCCGATCGTCACCAAACTTGACACACATGCTCTTCAGACCAAGCCGCACAAAAGTTATTCTTTTTCGTCTTCGGAACTAAAACCGTTCGCGCGTAACAGCCAATCGAAATTTGCGGCGAAGCTGCCAAACAGGAAGTGAGCTCATATCTCAGCAACCCATTCATCTATCATAACCAAACTTAGTCCATGGACTCAGGACCCAATCAGGGGGACGCTCAAGAAATTTGGTGACCTTTGACCTCTAGGGGGCGCTGTAATTAAGAAACATGCTTTTTGGCCTGTAGCTGCAGTTGTGCTTAGAATTAAAACGCACTAGTGGTGTCTGGTAATACTGTTGGAGGTCCTTAGGCCGACCCAAGCCAACTTGTGATGTCATCGTAATTGATTCGGCCGCCATATTGAATTTAATCAAAAACACGTACAAGTTTTCGCAGGTCACAAATTTCATCTGTTCTTCACCAAAATTGGTAGAGACCATCTTCAGACCATGCCTGATGAGTGCATTGCTTTCTGGAACAATTGACAGAAGCATTGACCTGTACCAGCCAATCGAAATTTGCGGCGAAGCCGCCAAACAGGAAGTGATTTCATATCTCAGCAACGCTTTCATGTATCAAAACCAAATTTAGTACATGTACCTCAGACCCCATCGGGAGCACGCTCAAGAAATTTGGTGACATTTGACCTCTAGGGGGCACCGTAATTGACAAAAATGCATTTTGGCCAGTAGTTGCTGATGCGCATTATTTTGCAATGGAAGTCAATGGCAGCCCATAGAACCGTCTGGTAAAAAGTTATAAAATTTTGCACACTAATTGGGGACAGTCCAATAATTCATTTCACCAAGTTTCATGCCGGCACCTCAAGCGCTCTAGCGCCACCAACAGGCCAAAGTTGGACTTGTGTTCACGGACGTAACTTTTGACCTGTTGACCCGAATGGCAAAATGAGGCATCATTGGAATCCTTGGGCCAAGCCGAGTTCAACACACCCTATGACGTCAATTGTTGACCTCTGTGTTTAAATCACAGCAAGTGTGATCATATCTCAGTCAATCTTTTATTTTTGATGTGAAACTGATGACAGCAAGTTCCATCTAGTTCATTCTAATGTGTGCGTGCAAGGGTGGGACGGGGTGGGATGGGCAGAGGCGGTTGCGGCGGTGGGCTGGCTGGGGGAGGGGGCTGCGACACTCAGCCCTGGTTCAGCCCCACAAAATCAGTTATGTTTTGATGTGAAACTTGACCTTGTAACTCAGCCAATCTTGGGTTGTATGGCATGGAACTTGCTGTGACTGCTTAACCCTTAAGAACGTAACTATCCGTAAAAGCGTACCGTCACACTTTTGTGTTTGGAATGTTGCTACATAAGTATTCTAATTGCTGCTTAACAATGGGCTACCATTGGTTGGCTAACATGGGCTGACATTGTACATTCTCAAAGTCAAAAATGGTCTCTCGCAAATCACTTTGCCACTACCATTTTGTTATGTCCACATTTTGCAGATCTAGTTTATATTATGATTGTGTGGTCGGGCTATACTGTACATGACAAAATCCACGGAAGTGGCAAGTATTGGGAAGACGTTTATTTACAGGAGGCTACAAATGTTTCTAGCTTCACTGCCATTTATTGCCATATTTCTGAATGTCAGTCATTACACCAAGCACAATAAAACAAGCAAAATGAGTGATTTTTCTAAATTAAATGATGATGTTATTCAGTGTTTAGTCAAATCTCATGGCCACTGAAAAGATGAAAATCAAAATGACCGCGAAATGTACGGAATGCTGGAAACAAACATCGTTCATTCACGAGCTATGAAGCTTTCAGTAACGCACGGCTCAGGAAACCTAGTTTGCTACATTCATGACATTAAAACTCGCACAAGAAATGCGCATACATCTTTATCTTGTCCCATTATAATCACAGCTTTATTTGCGCAATAGCAGTGCATCCATCAAGTCCGTCAATGCAAAACATTACAGCGACCGGCATCTCGAAGTTCATTCATTCAGAAAACATTCGTAGTATTTACAGACGCTATACAATTTCATCGATAATATTAGTCATGGCACATTTGAAAAGGCGTCAGCTTACTGATGAAGAGATCAGGGTTATTTTTACATCTAATGACGACTCTGATGTGGACATTGAACATCCGTCTGAGGTAAGAGCAGAGATATTTGCGTGTCCTGTTATCCTCGTGACAATTGTAACACGTTGTCAGCGCGACTTCATTTGCGTAATCAGGTGCATGCATGCAACACATGTGATCACATGATGAAAGCATGTGTGTGTGTGGTACTTTGCAATATTCACGTGAAATAAAACAGACCAGGGGCCTCATGTACAAAGCTTGCATACGCACAAAAATGCTGCGTACGTCACTTCTCACGCTCACGTGCGGATGTACGAAGGCTGACTTGAACGTGAGAATGTGAGGTCCTCCACGCAAACTTCATGTCTGGCGTAGGCCTGCGCACATTTCCAATGTGTATCGTCAGTTGGCGACACTTAGAGGCAATGCAGCGCAACAACATTAGTTGATCGCGAGTCTAGGCCTTTATTTGCACAGTATATTGTGAAACGTGGGTTATTAAAAATGATAACACTTCGAAAGTAGTTGACCTTTGACCTGTAGGGGGTGCTGCAATTAGCAATATTGCATTTTGATCTGTAGTTGCGATGTGTTTTATCAATCTTTTATTTTTGGATGTGAAACAGATGACAACATATTCCATCCAGTTCATTCTAATGCGTGCGTGGTAGGGCGGGGCGGGACGGGGTGGGACGGACAGGGGTGATTAGGTGGGGGGGCTGGCTGGCGGAGGCGGTGGCAATACTCAGCCCTGTTTCAGCCCTACAAAATCAGTTATGTTTGATGTGACACTTGTTGAAAGTGTTGATCGCGACTGTCTGCTGAGTTCTATCTTGTCGCCGTGGCTACTCCGGCCTATACTACTGCTTGGCCCCCTCATTGCTGCTTGCAGCTATATTTATTATTATTATTATTATTATTACGCTTCCGTCATTGAAGTCAATGGCAGCCCATAGAACCGTCTGGTGAAAAGTTCTGAAATTTGGCACACTGATTGGGGACAGTCTCATGATTAATTTCACCAAGTTTCATACCGGCACCTTGAGCGCTCTAGCGCCACCAACAGGCCAAAGTTGGATGTGCGTTCACGCATGTAACTTTTGACCCGTTGATCCGATTGTCAAAAATTAGGTATTGTTAGAATCCTTGGACCAAGCCGAGTTCAACGCACCCTATGACGTCAATTTCCGCCATGATGGATTTTCCGCCATTTTGGATTTCATCAAAAACACTAAAAAGTCTTCAAAGGTCACAAATTTTGTCCGATCGACACCAAATCTGACACACTTGATCTTCAGACCAAGCCTCACAAAAGTTATTCTTTTTCGTCTTCGGAACTCAAACCGTTCGCCCGTAACAGCCAATCGAAATATGCGGCGAAGCCGCCAAACAGGAAGTGAGCTCATATCTCAGCAACCCTTGCATGTATCAAAGCCAAACTTGGTGCATGGACTCAGGACCAAATCAGGGGGACGCTCAAGAAATCTGGTGACCTTTGACCTCTAGGGGGCACTGTAATTAAGAAACATGCCTTTTGGCCTGTAGCTGCTGTTGTGCTTAGAATTAAAACGCACTAGTGGTGTCTGGTAATACTGTTGGAGGTCCTTAGGCCGACCCAGGCCAACTTGTGATGTCATCGTAATTGATTCGGCCGCCATATTGGATTTAATCAAAAACACGTACGAATTTTCGCAGGTCACAAATTTCAGCGGATCCTCACCAAAATTGGCACAGAACATCTTCAGACCATGCCTTATCAGTGCATCGCTTTTTGGAACGATTGACAGTAGCATTCGGCTGTAACAGCCAATCGAAACTTGCGGCGAAGCCGCCAAACAGGAAGTGAGCTCATATCTCAGCAACCCTGCCATGTATCATCACCAAACTTACTACATATATTCATGACCCCATTAGGAGGACGCTCAAGAAATTTGGTGACCTTTGACCTGTAGGGGGTGCTGCAATTAGCAATGTTGCATTTTGATCTGTAGTTGCGATGTGTTTTATCGATCTTTTATTTTTGGAAGTGAAACAGATGACAACATATTCCATCCAGTCATTCTAATGCGTGCGTGGTAGGGCGGGGCGGGATGGGGTGGGATGGGCAGGGGTGATTAGGTGGGGGGGCTGGCTGGCGGAGGCGGTGGCAGTACTCAGCCCTGTTTCAGCCCTACAAAATCAGTTATGTTTGATGTGACACTTGTTGAAAGTGTTGATCGCGAGTGTCTGCTGAGTTCTATCTTGTCGCCGTGGCTACTCCGGCCTATACTGCTTGGCCCCCTCATTGCTGCTTGCAGCTATATTTGGGGGCCAAGCAGCGAAGCTGCGAGGCAACCTTTAGTGATTCTATGATTTCTTATTATTATTATTATTTAACATCTTTCCTCCGCCATGGGAGTCTATGGCAGCCCATAGAACCGTCTTGTCAAAAGTTGTGAAATTTGGCACACTGATTGGGGACAGGCCAATAATTTATTTCACCAAGTTTCATGCCTCCCCGTCGAACCCTCTAGCGCCACCAACAGGCCAAAGTTGGACATGCGTTCACGCACGTAACTTTTGACCCGTTGACCCGATTGTCAAAATTGTGGTATCGTTGGAATCCTTGGACCAAGCCGAGTTCAACGCACTCTATGACGTCATTTTCCGCCATGATGGATTTTCCGCCATATTGGATTTTAGTGAAAGTGAAACTAATTTTTCACAGGTCACAAATTTTGTCCGATCGTCACCAAACTTGACACACATGATCTTCAGACCATGCCTCATTAATGCATTGTTTTTTGTCTTCGGAACTAAAACCGTTCGCGCGTAACAGCCAATCGAAGTTTGCGGCGAAGCCGCCAAACAGGAAGTGAGCTCATATCTCAGCAACCCTTTCATCTGTCATAACCAAACTTAGTACATGTACTCAGGATCCAATCAGGGGGACGCTCAAGAAATTTGGTGACCTTTGACCTCTAGGGGGCGCTGTAATTAAGAAACATGCCTTTTGGCCTGTAGCTGCAGTTGTGTTTAGAATTAAAATGCACTAGTGGTGTCTGTTAATACTGTTGGAGGTCCTTAGGCCGACCCAAGCCAACTTGTGATGTCATCGTAATTGATTCGGCCGCCATATTGGATTTAATCAAAAACACGTACAAGTTTTCGCAGGTCACAAATTTCATCTGTTCTTCACCAAAATTGGTAGAGACCATCTTCAGACCATGCCTGATGAGTGCATTGCTTTCTGGAACAATTGACAGAAGCATTGACCTGTACCAGCCAATCGAAATTTGCGGCGAAGCCGCCAAACAGGAAGTGATTTCATATCTCAGCAACGCTTTCATGTATCAAAACCAAATTTAGTACATGTACCTCAGACCCCATCGGGAGGACGCTCAAGAAATTTGGTGACATTTGACCTCTAGGGGGCACCGTAATTGACAAAAATGCATTTTGGCCAGTAGTTGCTGATGCGCATTATTTTGCAATGGAAGTCAATGGCAGCCCATAGAACCGTCTGGTAAAAAGTTATACAATTTTGCACACTAATTGGGGACAGTCCAATAATTCATTTCACCAAGTTTCATGCCGGCACCTCAAGCGCTCTAGCGCCACCAACAGGCCAAAGTTGGACTTGTGTTTACGGACGTAACTTTTGACCTGTTGACCCGAATGGCAAAATGAGGTATCATTGGAATCCTTGGGCCAAGCCGAGTTCAACACACCCTATGACGTCAATTGTTGACCCCTATGTTTAAATCACAGCAAGTGTGATCATATCTCAGTCAATCTTTTATTTTTGATGTGAAACTGATGACAGCGAGTTCCATCCAGTTAATTCTAATGCGTGCGTGCAAGGGTGGGGCGGGGTGGGATGAGCAGGGGCGGTTGCGGCGGTGGGCTGGCTGGGGGAGGGGGCGGCGACACTCAGCCCTGGTTCAGCCCCACAAAATCAGTTATGTTTTGATGTGAAACTTGACCTTGTAACTCAGCCAATCTTGGGTTGTATGGCATGGAACTTGCTGTGACTGCTTAAGGCTATATGTCTGATGCAACAACATTGACTTACATGCAAATCTGGCCTGCTGATCTATCTGCTTGGCCCCCTCATTGCTGCTTGCAGCTATATTTATTATTATTATTATTATTATTCCGCCATTGAAGTCAATGGCAGCCCATAGAACCGTCTGGTGAAAAGTTGTGAAATTTGGCACACTGATTAGGGATAGTCCCATAATTAATTTCACCAAGTTTCATACCGGCACCTTGAGCGCTCTAGCGCCACCAACAGGCCAAAGTTGGACTTGCGTTCACGTACGTAACTTCTGACCTGTTGACCCGATTGTCAAAAATGAGGTATCGTTGGAATCCTTGGACCAAGCCGAGTTCAACGCACCCTATGACGTCATTTTCCGCCATGATGGATTTTCCGCCATATTGGATTTTAGTGAAAGTGAAACTAAAACTTCACAGGTCACAAATTTTGTCCGATCGTCACCAAACTTGACACACATGCTCTTCAGACTAAGCCGCACAAAAGTTATTCTTTTTCGTCTTCGGAACTAAAACCGTTCGCGCGTAACAGCCAATCGAAATTTGCGGCGAAGCCGCCAAACAGGAAGTGAGCTCATATCTCAGCAACCCATTCATCTATCATAACCAAACTTAGTCCATGGACTCAGGACCCAATCAGGGGGACGCTCAAGAAATCTGGTGACCTTTGACCTCTAGGGGGCGCTGTAATTAAGAAACATGCCTTTTGGCCTGTAGCTGCTGTTGTGCTTAGAATTAAAACAGACTAGTGGTGTCTGGTAATACTGTTGGAGGTCCTTAGACCAACCCAAGCCAACTTGTGATGTCATCGTAATTGATTCGGCCGCCATATTGGATTTAATCAAAAACACGTACACATTTTTGCAGGTCACAAATTTCAGCGGATCCTCACCAAAATTGGCAGAGACCATCTTCAGACCATGCCTGATGAGTGCATTGCTTTCTGGAACAATTGACAGAAGCTTTGGCCTGTACCAGCCAATCAAAATTTGCGGCGAAGCCGCCAAACAGGAAGTGATTTCATATCTCAGCAACGCTTTCATGTATCAAAACCAAACTTAGTACATGTACCTCAGACCACATCGGGAGGACGCTCAAGAAATTTGGTGACATTTGACCTCTAGGGGGCTCCATAATTGACAAAAATGCATTTTGGCCAGTAGTTGCTGATGCGCATTATTTTGCAATGGAAGTCAATGGCAGCCCATAGAACCGTCTGGTAAAAAGTTGTGAAATTTGGCACACTGATAAGGGACAGTCCCATGATTAATGTCACCAAGTTTCATGATGGCACCTAGAGCACTCTAGCGCCACCAACAGGCCAAAGTTGGACGTGCGTTCACGCACGTAACTTTTGACCCGTATGGCCGATTGTCAAAAATGAGGTATCGTTGGAATCCTTGGACCAAGCCGAGTTCAACGCACCCTATGACGTCAATTTCCGCCATGATGGATTTTCCGCCATATTGGATTTAATCAAAAACACATAAAAATTTTCCAAGGTCACAAATTTCAGCGGATCCTCACCAAAATTGGCAGAGACAATCTTCAGACCATGCCTTATCAGTGCATTGCTTTCTGGAACAATTGACAGAAGCATTCGGCTGTAACAGCCAATCCAAATTAGTGGCGAAGCCGCCAAACAGGAAGTGAGCTCATATCTCACCAACCCTGCCATGTATCATCACCAAACTTACTACATATATTCATGACCCCATTAGGAGGACGCTCAAAAAATTTGGTGACCTTTGACCTGTAGGGGGTGCTGCAATTAGCAATATTGCATTTTGATCTGTAGTTGCTGATGAGTTTTATCAATCTTTTTTATTTTTTGATGTGAAACTGATGACAACATTTTCCATCCAGTTAATTCTAATGCGTGCGTGCAAGGGCAGGGCACGGCAGGACAGGGTGGGACGGGCTGGGGTGATTAGGTGGGGGGGCTGGCTGGCGGAGGCGGTGCCAATACTCAGCTCTGTTTCAGCCCTTCAAAATCAGTTATGTTTAATGTTACACTTGTTGAAAGTGTTGATCGCGAGTGTCTGCTGAGTTCTATCTTGTCGCCGTCGCTACTCCGGCCTATTCTGCTTGGCCCCCTCATTGCTGCTTGCAGCTATATTTATTATTATTATTATTTAACATCTTTCCTCTGCCATTGGAGTCTATGGCAGCCCATAGAACCGTCTGGTGAAAAGTTGTGAAATTTGGCACACTGATTGGGGACAGTCCAATGATTAATTTCACCAAGATTCATGCCGGGATCTTGAGCGCTCTAGCGCCACCAACAGGCCAAATTTGGACGTGCGTTCACACACGTAACTTTTGACCCATAGGCCCAATTGTCAAAAATGAGGTATCGTTGGAATCCTTGGACCAAGCCGAGTTCAACGCACCATATGACATCATTTTCCGCCATGATGGATTTTCCGCCATTTTGGATTTTAGTGAAAGTGAAACTAATTCTTCACAGGTCACAAATTTTGTCCGATCGTCACCAAACTTGACACACATAATCTTCAGCCCAAGCCTCACAAAAGATACTCCTTTTCGTCTTCGGAACTCAAACCGTTCGCCCGTAACAGCCAATCGAAATATGCGGCGAAGCCGCCAAACAGGAAGTGAGCTCATATCTCAGCAACCCATTCACCTATCATAACCAAACTTAGTCCATGGACTCAGGACCCAATCAGGGGGACGCTCAAGAAATCTGGTGACCTTTGACCTCTAGGGGGCGCTGTAATTAAGAAACATGCCTTTTGGCCTGTAGCATCAGTTGTGCTTAGAATTAAAACGCACTAGTGGTGTCTGGTAATACTGTTGGAGGTCCTTAGGCCGACCCAAGCCAACTTGTGATGTCATCGTAATTGATTTGGCCGCCATATTGGATTTAATCAAAAACACGTACGAATTTTCGCAGGTCACAAATTTCAGCGGATCCTCACCAAAATTGGCAGAGAACATCTTCAGACCATGCCTTATCAGTGCATCGCTTTTTGGAACGATTGACAGTAGCATTCGGCTGTAACAGCCAATCGAAACTTGCGGCGAAGCCGCCAAACAGGAAGTGAGCTCATATCTCAGCAACCCTGCCATGTATCATAACCAAACTTACTACATAGGTTCAGGACCCCATTAGGAAGACGCTCAAAAAATGTGTTGACCTTTGACCTGTAGGGGGTGCTGCAATTAGCAATATTGCATTTTGATCTGTAGTTGCAATGTGTTTTATCAATCTTTTATTTTTGGATGTGAAACTGATGACATGTTCCATCCAGTTCATTCTAATGCGTGCGTGGTAGGGCGGGACGGGACGGGGTGGGACGGGCAGAGGTGATTAGGTGGGGGGGCTGGCTGGCAGAGGCTGTGGCAATACTCAGCCCTGTTTCAGCCCTACAAAATCAGTTATGTTTGATGTGACACTTGTTGAAAGTGTTGATCGCGAGTGTCTGCTGAGTTCTATCTTGTCGCCGTGGCTACTCCAGCCTATTCTGCTTGGCCCCCTCATTGCTGCTTGCAGCTATATTTATTATTATTATTATTCCGCCATTGAAGTCAATGGCAGCCCATAGAACCGTCTGGCGAAAAGTTCTGAAATTTGGCACACTGATTGGAGACAGTCCAATGATTCATGTCAACAAGTTTCATGTCAGCACCTTGAGCACTCTAGCGCCACCAACAGGCCAAAGTTGGACGTGCGTTCACGCACGTAACTTTTGACCCGTAGGGCCGATTGTCAAAAATTAGGTATCGTTGGAATCCTTGGACCAAGCCGAGTTCAACGCACCCTATGACGTCATTTTCCGCCATGATGGATTTTCCGCCATATTGGATTTTAGTGAAAGTGAAACTAAAACTTCACAGGTCACAAATTTTGTCCGATCGTCACCAAACTTGACACACATGATCTCCAGCCCAAGCCTCACAAAAGATACTCCTTTTCGTCTTCGGAACTCAAACCGTTCGCCCGTAACAGCCAATCGAAATATGCGGCGAAGCCGCCAAACAGGAAGTGAGCTCATATCTCAGCAACCCATTGATCTATCATAACCAAACTTATTCCATGGACTCAGGACCCAATCTGGGGGACGCTCAAGAAATTTGGTGACCTTTGACCTCTAGGGGGCGCTGTAATTAAGAAACATGCCTTTTGGCCTGTAGCAGCAGTTGTGCTTAGAATTAAAACGCACTAGTGGTGTCTGGTAATACTGTTGGAGGTCCTTAGGCCAACCCAAGCCAACTTGTGATGTCATCGTAATTGATTCGGCCGCCATATTGGATTTAATCAAAAACACGTACGAATTTTCGCAGGTCACAAATTTCAGTGGATCCTCAACAAAATTGGCAGAGATCATCTTCAGACCATGCCTTATCAGTGCATTGCTTTCTGGAACAATTGACAGAAGCATTCGGCTGTAACAGCCAATCGAAATTTGCGGCGAAGCCGCCAAACAGGAAGTGAGCTCATATCTCAGCAACCCTTGCATGTATCAAAGCCAAACTGGGTGCATAGACTCAGGACCCAATCAGGGGGACACTCAATAAATCTGGTGACCTTTGACCTCTAGGGGGCGCTGTAATTAAGAAACATGCCTTTTGGCCTGTAGCTGCTGTTGTGTTTGGAATTAAAATGCACTAGTGGTGTCTGGTAACACTGTTGGAGGTCCTTAGGCCGACCCAAGTGAACTTGTGATGTCATCGTAATTGATTCGGCCGCCATATTGGATTTAATCAAAAACACGTACAAGTTTTCACAGGTCACAAATTTCAGCGGATTCTCACCAAAATTGGCAGAGACCATCTTCAGACCATAGTCTATCAATATATTGCTTTCTGGAACAATTGGCAAAAGCATTCGCTTGTAACAGTCAATCAAAATTGGTGGCGAAGCCGCCAAACAGGAAGTGAGCTCATATCTCAACAACCCTGCCATGTATCATAACCAAACTTACTATATGGATTCATGACCCCATTAGGAGGACGCTCAAAAAATTTGGTGACCTTTGACCTGTAGGAGGTGCTGCAATTAGCAATATTGCATTTTGATGTGTAGTTGCTGATGTGTTTTATCAATCTTTTATTTTTTGATGTGAAACTGATGACAACATGTTCCATCCAGTTAATTCTAATGCGTGCGTGCAAGGGCATGGCAGGATGGGGTGGGACGGGCTGGGGTGATTAGGTGGGGGGGCTGGCTGGCGGAGGCGTGGCAATACTCAGCCCTGTTTCAGCCCTGTTGATCACGGGTGTCTGCTGAGTTCTATCTTGTCGCCGTAGCTACTCCGGCCTATTCTGCTTGGCCCCCTCATTGCTGCTTGCAGCTATATTTGGGGGCCAAGCAGCGAAGCTGCGAAGGCACCCATTGTGTTTCTATGATTTCTTATTATTGGGGGCCAAGCAGCGAAGCTGCGAGGCAACCATTGTGTTTCTATTTGTTCTTATTATTATTATTATTATTCCGCCATTGAAGTCAATGGCAGCCCATGGAACCGTCTGGTGAAAAGTTGTGAAATTTGGCACACTGATTAGGGACAGTCCCATGATTAATGTCACCAAGTTTCATGATGGCACCTAGAGCACTCTAGCGCCACCAACAGGCCAAAGTTGGACGTGCGTTCACGCACGTAACTTTTGACCCGTATGGCCGATTGTCAAAAATGAGGTATCGTTGGAATCCTTGGACCAAGCCGAGTTCAACGCACCCTATGACGTCAATTTCCGCCATGATGGATTTTCCGCCATATTGGAATTTAGTGAAAGTGAAACTAAAACTTCACAGGTCACAAATTTTGTCCGATCAACACCAAACTTGACACACATGCTCTTCAGACCAAGCCGCACAAAAGTTATTCCTTTTCGTCTTCGGAACTAAAACCGTTCGCGCGTAACAGCCAATCGAAATTTGCGGCGAAGCCGCCAAACAGGAAGTGAGCTCATATCTCAGCAACCCTTGCATGTATCAAAGCCAAACTTGGTGCATGGACTCAGGACCCAATCAGGGGGAAGCTCAAGAAATCTGGTGACCTTTGACCTCTAGGGGGCGCTGTAATTAAGAAACATGCCTTTTGGCCTGTAGCTGCTGTTGTGCTTAGAATTAAAACGCACTAGTTGTGTCTGGTAATACTGTTGGAGGTCCTTAGGCCGACCCAGGCCAATTTGTGATGTCATCGTAATTGATTCGGCCGCCATATTGGATTTAATCAAAAACACGTACGAATTTTCGCAGGTCACAAATTTCAGCGGATCCTCACCAAAATTGGCAGAGAACATCTTCAGACCATGCCTTATCAGTGCATCGCTTTTTGGAACGATTGACAGTAGCATTCGGCTGTAACAGCCAATCGAAACTTGCAGCGAAGCGTCCAAACAGGAAGTGAGCTCATATCTCAGCAACCCTGCCATGTATCATCACCAAACTTACTACATATGTTCATGACCCCATTAGGAGGACGCTCAAGAAATTTGGTGACATTTGACCTCTAGGGGGCACCGTAATTGACAAAAATGCATTTTGGCCAGTAGTTGCTGATGCGCATTATTTTGCAATGGAAGTCAATGGCAGCCCATAGAACCGTCTGGTGAAAAGTTGTGAAATTTGGCACACTGATAAGGGACAGTCCCATGATTAATGTCACCAAGTTTCATGCCGGCACCTCAAGCGCTCTAGCGCCACCAACAGGCCAAAGTTGGACTTGTGTTCACGGACGTAACTTTTGACCTGTTGACCCGAATGGCAAAATGAGGTATCATTGGAATCCTTGGGCCAAGCCGAGTTCACACCCCCACTCACCCTATGACGTCAATTTTTGACCTCTGTGTTTAAATCACAGCAAGTGTGATCATATCTCAGTCAATCTTTTATTTTTGATGTGAAACTGATGACAGCGAGTTCCATCTAGTTCATTCTAATGTGTGCGTGCAAGGGTGGGACAGGGTGGGATGGGCAGGGGCGGTTGCGGCGGTGGGCTGGCTGGGGGAGGGGGCGGCGACACTCAGCCCTGGTTCAGCCCCACAAAATCAGTTATGTTTTGATGTGAAACTTGACCTTGTAACTCAGCCAATCTTGGGTTGTATGGCATGGAACTTGCTGTGAATGCTTAAGGCTATGTGTCTGATGCAACGGCATTGACTTACATGGTTAATCTGGCCTGCTGAACTCACTGCTTGGCCCCCTCATTGCTGCTTGCAGCTATATTTGGGGGCCAAGCAGCGAAGCTGCGAAGGCACCCATTGTGTTTGTTAGTTTTCTTATTATTATTATTGGGGGCCAAGCAGCGAAGCTGCGAGGACCTCATTGTGTTTCTATGTTTTCTTCCCTATTATTATTATTATTCCGCCATGGAAGTCTATGGCAGCCCATAGAACCGTCTGGTGAAAAGTTTTGAAATTTGGCACACTGATTAGGGACAGTCCCTTGATTAATGTCACCAAGTTTCATGATGGCACCTAGAGCACTCTAGCGCCACCAACAGGCCAAAGTTGGACGTGCGTTCACGCACGTAACTTTTGACCCGTATGGCCGATTGTCAAAAATGAGGTATCGATGGAATCCTTGGACCAAGCCAAGTTCAATGCACCCTATGACGTCATTTTCCGCCATGATGGATTTTCCGCCATATTGGATTTTAGTGAAAGTGAAACTAAAACTTCACAGGTCACAAATTTTGTCCGATCGTCACCAAACTTGACACACATGCTCTTCAGACCAAGCCGCACAAAAGTTATTCCTTTTCGTCTTCGGAACTGAAACCGTTCGCGCGTAACAGCCAATCGAAATTTGCGGCGAAGCCGCCAAACAGGAAGTGAGCTCATATCTCAGCAACCCATTCATCTATCATAACCAAACTTAGTCCATGGACTCAGGACCCAATCAGGGGGACGCTCAAGAAATCTGGTGACCTTTGACCTCTAGGGGGCGCTGTAATTAAGAAACATGCCTTTTGGCCTGTAGCAGCAGTTGTGCTTAGAATTAAAACCCATTAGTGGTGTCTGGTACTACTGTTGAAGGTCCTTAGGCCGACCCAAGCCAACTTGTGATGTCATCGTAATTGATTCGGCCGCCATATTGGATTTAATCAAAAACACGTACAAGTTTTCGCAGGTCACAAATTTCAGCGGATCCTCACCAAAATTGGCAGAGACCATCTTCAGACCATGCCTGATGAGTGCATTGCTTTCTGGAACAATTGACAGAAGCTTTGGCCTGTACCAGCCAATCAAAATTTGCGGCGAAGCCGCCAAACAGGAAGTGATTTCATATCTCAGCAACGCTTTCATGTATCAAAACCAAACTTAGTACATGTACCTCAGACCACATCGGGAGGACGCTCAAGAAATTTGGTGACATTTGGCCTCTAGGGGGCTCCGTAATTGACAAAAATGCATTTTGGCCAGTAGTTGCTGATGCGCATTATTTTGCAAAGGAAGTCAATGGCAGCCCATAGAACCGTCTGGTGAAAAGTTGTGAAATTTGGCACACTGATAAGGGACAGTCCCATGATTAATGTCACCAAGTTTCATGATGGCACCTAGAGCAGTCTAGCGCCACCAACAGGCCAAAGTTGGACGTGCGTTCACGCACGTAACTTTTGACCCGTATGACCGATTGTCAAAAATGAGGTATCGTTGGAATCCTTGGACCAAGCCGAGTTCAACGCACCCTATGACGTAAATTTCCGCCATGATGGATTTTCCGTCATATTGGATTTCATCAAAAACACTAAAAAGTCTTCAAAGGTCACAAATTTTGTCCGATCAACACCAAACTTGACACACTTGATATTCACATCAAGCCTCAAAAAAGTTATTCGTTTTCGTCTTCGGAACTCAAACCGTTCGCGCGTAACAGCCAATCGAAATTTGCGGCGAAGCCGCCAAACAGGAAGTGAGCTCATATCTCAGCAACCCATTCATCTATCATAACCAAACTTAGTCCATGGTCTCAGGACCCAATCAGGGGGACGCTCAAGAAATCTGGTGACCTTTGACCTCTAGGGGGCGCTGTAATTAATAAACATGCCTTTTGGCCTGTAGCTGCTGTTCTTAGAATTAAAATGCACTAGTGCTGTCTGGTAATACTGTTGGAGGTCCTTAGGCCGACCCAAGCCGACTTGTGATGTCATCGTAATTGATTCGGCCGCCATTGGATTTAATCAAAAACACATATAAGTTTTCGCAGGTCACAAATTTCAGCGGATCCTCACCAAAATTGGCAGAGACCATCTTCAGACCATGCCTTATCAGTGCATTGCTTTCTGGAACAATTGACAGAAGCATTCGCCCGTAACAGCCAATCGAAATTTGTGGCGAAGCCGCCAAACAGGAAGTGAGCTCATATCTCAGCAACCCTGCCATGCATCATCACCAAACTTACTACATATATTCATGACCCCATTAGGAGGACGCTCAAAACATTTGGTGACCTTTGACCTGTAGGGGGTGCTGCAATTAGCAATATTGCATTTTGATCTGTAGTTGCTGATGTGTTTTATCAATCTTTTATTTTTTGATGTGAAACTGATGACAACATGTTCCATCCAGTTAATTCTAATGCGTACGTGCAAGGGCAGGGCAGGGCAGGACGGGGTGGGACGGGCAGGGGTGATTAGGTGGGGTGGCTGACTGGCGGAGGCGGCGGCAATACTCAGCCCTGTTTCAGCCCTACAAAGTCAGTTATGTTTTGATGTGACACTTGTTGAAAGTGTTGATCGCGGGTGTCTGCTGAGTTCTAACTTGTCGCCGTGGCTACTCCGGCCCATTCTGCTTGGCCCCCTCATTGCTGCTTGCAGCTATATTTATTATTATTATTATTACGCTTCCGTCATTGAAGTCAATGGCAGCCCATAGAACCGTCTGGTGAAAAGTTCTGAAATTTGGCACACTTATTGGGGACAGTCTCATGATTAATTTCACCAAGTTTCATACCGGCACCTTGAGCGCTCTAGCGCCACCAACAGGCCAAAGTTGGATGTGCGTTCACGCACGTAACTTTTGACCCGTTGATCCGATTTTCAAAAATTAGGTATTGTTAGAATCCTTGGACCAAGCCGAGTTCAACGCACCCTATGACGTCAATTTCCGCCATGATGGATTTTCCGCCATTTTGGATTTCATCAAAAACACTAAAAAGTCTTCAAAGGTCACAAACTTTGTCCGATCGACACCAAATCTGACACACTTGATCTTCAGACCAAGCCTCACAAAAGTTATTCATTTTCGTCTTCGGAACTCAAACCGTTCGCCCGTAACAGCCAATCGAAATATGTGGCGAAGCCGCCAAACAGGAAGTGAGCTCATATCTCAGCAACCCTTGCATGTATCAAAGCCAAACTTGGTGCATGGACTCAGGACCCAATCAGAAGGACGCTCAAGAAATCTGGTGACCTTTGACCTCTAGGGGGCGCTGTAATTAAGAAACATGCCTTTTGGCCTGTAGCTGCTGTTGTGCTTAGAATTAAAACGCACTAGTGGTGTCTGGTAATACTGTTGGAGGTCCTTAGGCCGACCCAGGCCAACTTGTGATGTCATCGTAATTGATTCGGCCGCCATATTGGATTTAATCAAAAACACGTACGAATTTTCGCAGGTCACAAATTTCAGCGGATCCTCACCAAAATTGGCAGAGAACATCTTCAGACCATGCCTTATCAGTGCATCGCTTTTTGGAACGATTGACAGTAGCATTCGGCTGTAACAGCCAATCGAAACTTGCGGCGAAGCCGCCAAACAGGAAGTGAGCTCATATCTCAGCAACCCTGCCATGTATCATCACCAAACTTACTACATATATTCATGACCCCATTAGGAGGACGCTCAAGAAATTTGGTGACCTTTGACCTGTAGGGGGTGCTGCAATTAGCAATGTTGCATTTTGATCTGTAGTTGCGATGTGTTTTATCGATCTTTTATTTTTGGATGTGAAACAGATGACAACATATTCCATCCAGTCATTCTAATGCGTGCGTGGTAGGGCGGGGCGGGACGGGGTGGGACGGGCAGGGGTGATTAGGTGGGGGGGCTGGCTGGCGGAGGCGGTGGCAGTACTCAGCCCTGTTTCAGCCCTACAAAATCAGTTATGTTTGATGTGACACTTGTTGAAAGTGTTGATCGCGAGTGTCTGCTGAGTTCTATCTTGTCGCCGTGGCTACTCCGGCCTATACTGCTTGGCCCCCTCATTGCTGCTTGCAGCTATATTTATTATTTAACATCTTTCCTCTGCCATTGAAGTCTATGGCAGCCCATAGAACCGTCTGGTAAAAAGTTGTGAAATTTGGCACACTGATTGGGGATAGTACATTGATTAATTTCACCAAGTTTCATGTCGGCACCTCGAGGGCTCTAGCGCCACCAACAGGCCAAAGTTTGACGTGCGTTCACGCACGTAACTTTTGACCTGTTGACCCGATTTTGAAAAATGAGGTATCGTTGGAATCCTTGGACCAAGCCGAGTTCAACGCACCCTATGACGTCATTTTCCGCCATGATGGATTTTCCGCCATATTGGATTTTAGTGAAAGTGAAACTAAAACTTCACAGGTCACAAATTTTGTCCGATCGTCACCAAACTTGACACACATGCTCTTCAGACGAAGCCGCACAAAAGTTATCACTTTTCGTCTTCGGAACTCAAACCGTTTGACCGTAACAGCCAATCGAAATATGCGGCGAAGCCGCCAAACAGGAAGTGAGCTCATATCTCAGCAACCCATTCATCTATCATAACCAAACTTAGTACATGGACTCAGGACCCAATCAGGGGGACGCTCAAAAAATCTGGTGACCTTTGACCTCTAGGGGGCGCTGTAATTAAGAAACATGCCTTTTGGCCTGTAGCTGCTGTTTTGCTTAGAATTAAAATGCACTAGTGGTGTCTGGTAATACTGTTGGAGGTCCTTAGGCCGACCCAAGCCGACTTGTGATGTCATCGTAATTGATTCGGCCGACATATTGGATTTAATCAAAAACACGTACACGTTTTTGCAGGTCACAAATTTCAGCGGATCCTCACCAAAATTGGCAGAGACCATCAACAGACCATGCCTGATGAGTGCATTGCTTTCTGGAACAATTGACAGAAGCATTGACCTGTACCAGCCAATCGAAATTTGCGGCGAAGCCACCAAACAGGAAGTGATTTCATATCTCAGCAACGCTTTCATGTATCAAAACCAAATTTAGTACATGTACCTCAGACCCCATCGGGAGGACGCTCAAGAAATTTGGTGACATTTGACCTCTAGGGGGCACCGTAATTGACAAAAATGCATTTTGGCCAGTAGCTGCTGATGCGCATTATTTTGCAATGGAAGTCAATGGCAGCCCATAGAACCGTCTGGTAAAAAGTTATAAAATGTTGCACACTAATTGGGGACAGTCCAATAATTCATTTCACCAAGTTTCATACCGGCACCTTGAGCGCTCTAGCGCCACCAACAGGCCAAAGTTGGACTTGCGTTCATGCACGTAACTTCTGACCTGTTGACCCGATTGTCAAAAATGAGGTATCGTTGGAATCCTTGGACCAAGCCGAGTTCAACGCACCCTATGACGTCATTTTCCGCCATGATAGATTTTCCGCCATATTGGATTTTAGTGAAAGTGAAACTAAAACTTCACAGGTCACAAATTTTGTCCGATCGTCACCAAACTTGACACACATGCTCTTCAGACCAAGCCGCACAAAAGTTATTCCTTTTCGTCTTCGGAACTAAAACCGTTCGCGCGTAACAGCCAATCGAAATTTGCGGCGAAGCCGCCAAACAGGAAGTGAGCTCATATCTCAGCAACCCATTCATCTATCATAACCAAACTTAGTCCATGGACTCAGGACCCAATCAGGGGGACGCTCAAGAAATCTGGTGACCTTTGACCTCTAGGGGGCGCTGTAATTAAGAAACATGCCTTTTGGCCTGTAGCAGCAGTTGTGCTTAGAATTAAAACCCACTAGTGGTGTCTGGTAATACTGTTGGAGGTCCTTAGGCCGACCCAAGTCGACTTGTGATGTCATCGTAATTGATTCAGCCGCCATATTGGATTTAATCAAAAACACATATAAGTTTTCGCAGGTCACAAATTTCAGCGGATCCTCACCAAAATTGGCAGAGACCATCTTCAGACCATGCCTGATGATTGCATTGCTTTCTAGAACAATTGACAGAAGCTTTGGCCTGTACCAGCCAATCAAAATTTGCGGCGAAGCCGCCAAACAGGAAGTGATTTCATATCTCAGCAACGCTTTCATGTATCAAAACCAAACTTAGTACATGTACCTCAGACCACATCGGGAGGACGCTCATGAAATTTGGTGACATTTGACCTCTAGGGGGCTCCGTAATTGACAAAAATGCATTTTGGCCAGTAGTTGCTGATGTGTATTATTTTGCAATGGAAGTCAATGGCAGCCCATAGAACCGTCTTGTAAAAAGTTATACAATTTTGCACACTAATTGGGGACAGTCCAATAATTCATTTCACCAAGTTTCATGCCGGCACCTCAAGCGCTCTAGCGCCACCAACAGGCCAAAGTTGGACTTGCGTTCATGCACGTAACTTCTGACCCGTTGACCCGATTGTCAAAAATGAGGTATCGCTGGAATCCTTGGACCAAGCCGAGTTCAATGCACCCTATGACATCAATTTCCGCCATGATGGATTTTCCGCCATATTGGATTTCATCAAAAACACTAATAAGTCTTCACAGGTCACAAATTTGGTCCAATCGACACCAAACTGCATAGATATCATCTACAGTCCATGCCCCATTAATATATTGCTTTTTGTCTTCGGAACTAAAACCGCTCGCGCGTTACAGCCAATCGAAGTTTGCGGCGATGCCGCCAAACAGGAAGTGAGCTCATATCTCAGCAACCCTGCCATGTATCATCACCAAACTTACTACATATATTCATGACCCCATTAGGAGGACGCTCAAAACATTTGGTGACCTTTGACCTGTAGGGGGTGCTGCAATTAGCAATATTGCATTTTGATCTGTAGTTGCTGATGTGTTTTATCAATCTTTTATTTTTGGATGTGAAACAGATGACAACATATTCCATCCAGTTCATTCTAATGCGTGCGTGGTAGGGCGGGGCGGGACGGGGTGGAACGGGCAGGGGTGATTAGGTGGGGGGGCTGGCTGGCGGAGGCGGCGGCAATACTCAACCCTGTTTCAGACCTACAAAGTCAGTTATATTTTGATGTGACACTTGTTGAAAGTGTTGATCGCGGGTGTCTGCTGAGTTCTATCTTGTCGCCGTGGCTACTCCGGCCTATTCTGCTTGGCCCCCTCATTGCTGCTTGCAGCTATATTTGGGGGCCAAGCAGCGAAGCTGCGAAGGCACCCATTGTGTTTCTAGCTTTTCTTATTATTATTATACCTTCTTCCGCCATGGAAGTCAATGGCAGCCCATAGAACCGTCTGGTGAAAAGTTGTGAAATTTGGCACACTGATTAGGGACAGTCCCATGATTAATGTCACCAAGTTTCATGATGGCACCTCAAGCGCTCTAGCGCCACCAACAGGCCAAAGTTGGACGTGCGTTCACGCATGTAACTTTTGACCTGTTGATCCGATTTTGAAAAACGAGGTATCGTTGGTTTCCTTGGACCAAGCCGAGTTCAACGCACCCTATGACGTCATTTTCCGCCATGATGGATTTTCCGCCATTTTGGATTTCATCAAAATCACTTAAAACGTATCAGAGGTCACACATTTTGTCCGATCGACACCAAACTTCATAGATATCATCTACAGACCATGCCTCATTAATGCATTGCTTTTTGTCTTCGGAACTAAAACCGTTCGCGCGTAACCGCCAATCGAAATTTGCGGCGAAGTCGCCAAACAGGAAGTGAGCTCATATCTCAGCAACCCATTGATCTGTCATAACCAAACTTAGTCCATGGACTCAAGACCCAATCAGGGGGACGCTCAAGAAATCTGGTGACCTTTGACCTCTAGGGGGCGCTGTAATTAAGAAACATGCCTTTTGGCCTGTAGCAGCAGTTGTGCTTAGAATTAAAACGCACTATTGGTGTCTGGTACTACTGTTGAAGGTCCTTAGGCCGACCCAAGCCAATTTGTGATGTCATCGTAATTGATTCGGCCGCCATATTGGATTTAATCAAAAACACGTACAAGTTTTCGCAGGTCACAAATTTCATCTGTTCCTCACCAAAATTGGCAGAGACCATCTTCAGACCATGCCTTATCATTGTATTTTTTTCTGGAACAATTGACAGAAGCGTTCGCCTGTAACAGCCAATCGAAATTTGCGGCGAAGCCGCCAAACAGGAAGTGATTTCATATCTCAGCAACGCTTTCATGTATCAAAACCAAACTTAGTACATGTACCTCAGACCACATCGGGAGGACGCTCAAGAAATCTGGTGACATTTGACCTCTAGGGGGCTCCGTAATTGACAAAAATGCATTTTGGCCAGTAGTTGCTGATGCTCATTATTTTGCAATGGAAGTCAATGGCAGCCCATAGAACCGTCTGGTAAAAAGTTATACAATTTTGCACACTAATTGGGGACAGTCCAATAATTCATTTCACCAAGTTTCATGCCGGCACCTCAAGCGCTCTAGCGCCACCAACAGGCCAAAGTTGGACTTGTGTTCACGGACGTAACTTTTGACCTGTTGACCCGAATGGCAAAATGAGGTATCATTGGAATCCTTGGGCCAAGCCGAGTTCAACACACCCTATGACGTCAATTTTTGACCTCTGTGTTTAAATCACAGCAAGTGTGATCATATCTCAGTCGATCTTTTATTTTTGATGTGAAACTGATGACAGCAAGTTCCATCTAGTTCATTCTAATGTGTGCGTGCAAGGGTGGGACGGGGTGGGCTGGGCAGGTGCGGTTGCGGAGGTGGGCTGGCTGGGGGAGGGGGCAGCGACACAGCCCTGGTTCAGCCCCACAAAATCAGTTATGTTTTGATGTGAAACTTGACCTTGTAACTCAGCCAATCTTGGGTTGTATGGCATGGAACTTGCTGTGACTGCTTAAGGCTATATGTCTGATGCAACGGCATTGACTTACATGGCAAATCTGGCCTGCTGATCTCACTGCTTGGCCCCCTCATTGCTGCTTGCAGCTATATTTGGGGGCCAAGCAGCGAAGCTGCGAGGCAACCATTGTGTTTCTATTTGTTCTTATTATTATTATTATTGGGGGCCAAGCAGCGAAGCTGCGAGGCAACCATTGTGTTTGTTAGTTTTCTTATTATTATTATTATTCCGCCATGGAAGTCTATGGCAGCCCATAGAACCGTCTGGTAAAAAGTTGTGAAATTTGGCACACTGATTGGGGACAGTCCAATGATTAATTTCACCAAGTTTCCTGTCGGCACCTCGAACCCTCTAGCGCCACCAACAGGCCAAAGTTGGACGTGCATTCACGCAAGTAACTTTTGACCCGTTTGCCCGATTGTCAAAAATGAGGTATCGTTGGAGTCCTTGGACCAAGCCGAGTTCAACGCACCCTATGACGTCATTTTCCGCCATGATGGATTTTCCGCCATTTTGGATTTAATCAAAATCTCTTAAAACGTATCAGAGGTCACAAATTTTGTCCGATCGACACCAAACTTAAAAGATATCATCTACAGACCATGCCTCATTAATGCATTGCTTTTTGTCTTCGGAACTAAAACCGTTCGCGCGTAACAGCCAATCGAAATTTGCGGCGAAGCCGCCAAACAGGAAGTGAGCTCATATCTCAGCAACCCATTGATCTATCATAACCAAACTTAGTCCATGGACTCAGGACCCAATCAGGGGGACGCTCAAGAAATTTGGTGACCTTTGACCTCTAGGGGGCGCTGTAATTAAGAAACATGCCTTTTGGCCTGTAGCAGCAGTTGTGCTTAGAATTGAAACCCACTAGTGGTGTCTGCTACTATTGTTGGAGGTCCTTAGGCCGACCCAAGCCAACTTGTGATGTCATCGTAATTGATTCGGCCGCCATATTGGATTAAATCAAAAACACAAAAAAGTTTTGGCAGGTCACAAATTTCATCTGTTCCTCACCAAAATTGGCAGAGACCATCTTCAGACCATGCTTGATGAGTGCATTGCTTTCTGGAACAATTTACAGAAGCTTTGGCCTGTACCAGCCAATCAAAATTTGCGGCGAAGCCGCCAAACAGGAAGTGATGTCATATCTCAGCAACGCTTTCATGTATCAAAACCAAACTTAGTACATGTACCTGAGACCACATCGGGAGGACGCTCAAGAAATTTGGTGACATTTGACCTCTAGGGGGCTCCGTAATTGACAAAAATGCATTTTGGCCAGTAGTTGCTGATGCGCATTATTTTGCAATGGAAGTCAATGGCAGCCCATAGAACCGTCTGGTAAAAAGTTATAAAATTTTGCACACTAATTGGGGACAGTCCAATAATTCATTTCACCAAGTTTCATGCCGGCACCTCAAGCGCTCTAGCGCCACCAACAGGCCAAAGTTGGACTTGTGTTTACGGACGTAACTTTTGACCTGTTGACCCGAATGGCAAAATGAGGTATCATTGGAATCCTTGGGCCAAGCCGAGTTCAACACACCCTATGACGTCAATTGTTGACCTCTGTGTTTAAATCACAGCAAGTGTGATCATATCTCAGTCAATCTTTTATTTTTGATGTGAAACTGATGACAGCGAGTTCCATCCAGTTAATTCTAATGCGTGCGTGCAAGGGTGGGACGGGGTGGGATGGGCAGGGGCGGTTGCGGCGGTGGGCTGGCTGGGGGAGGGGGCGGCGACACTCAGCCCTGGTTCAGCCCCACAAAATCAGTTATGTTTTGATGTGAAACTTGACCTTGTAACTCAGCCAATCTTGGGTTGTATGGCATGGAACTTGCTGTGACTGCTTAAGGCTATATGTCTGATGCAACAGCATTAACTTACATGGCAAATCTGGCCTGCTGATCTCTCTGCTTGGCCCCCTCATTGCTGCTTGCAGCTATATTTATTATTATTCCGCCATTGAAGTCAATGGCAGCCCATAGAACCGTCTGGTGAAAAGTTGTGAAATTTGGCACACTGATTAGGGATAGTCCCATAATTAATTTCACCAAGTTTCATACCGGCACCTTGAGCGCTCTAGCGCCACCAACAGGCCAAAGTTGGACTTGCGTTCACGCACGTAACTTCTGACCTGTTGACCCGATTGTCAAAAATGAGGTATCGTTGGAATCCTTGGACCAAGCCGAGTTCAACGCACCCTATGACGTCATTTTCCGCCATGATGGATTTTCCGCCATATTGGATTTTAGTGAAAGTGAAACTAAAACTTCACAGGTCACAAATTTTGTCCGATCGTCACCAAACTTGACACACATGCTCTTCAGACCAAGCCGCACAAAAGTTATTCTTTTTCGTCTTCGGAACTAAAACCGTTCGCGCGTAACAGCCAATCGAAATTTGCGGCGAAGCCGCCAAACAGGAAGTGAGCTCATATCTCAGCAACCCATTGATCTATCATAACCAAACTAAGTCCATGGACTCAGGACCCAATCAGGGGGACACTCAAGAAATTTGGTGACCTTTGACCTCTAGGGGGCGCTGTAATTAAGAAACATGCCTTTTGGCCTGTAGCTGCAGTTGTGCTTAGAATTGAAACCCACTAGTGGTGTCTGGTACTACTGTTGAAGGTCCTTAGGCCGACCCAAGCCAACTTGTGATGTCATCGTAATTGATTCGGCCGCCATATTGGATTTAATCAAAAACACGTACACGTTTTTGCAGGTCACAAATTTCAGCGGATCCTCACCAAAATTGGCAGAGACCATCTTCAGACCATGCCTGATGAGTGCATTGCTTTCTGGAACAATTGACAGAAGCATTGACCTGTACCAGCCAATCGAAATTTGCGGCGAAGCCGCCAAACAGGAAGTGATTTCATATCTCAGCAACGCTTTCATGTATCAAAACCAAATTTAGTACATGTACCTAAGACCCCATCGGGAGGACGCTCAAGAAATTTGGTGACATTTGACCTCTAGGGGGCACCGTAATTGACAAAAATGCATTTTGGTCAGTAATTGCTGATGCGCATTATTTTGCAATGGAAGTCAATGGCAGCCCATAGAACCGTCTGGTAAAAAGTTATAAAATTTTGCACACTAATTGGGGAGAGTCCAATAATTCATTTCACCAAGTTTCATGCCGGCACCTCAAACGCTCTAGCGCCACCAACAGGCCAAAGTTGGACTTGTGTTCACGGACGTAACTTTTGACCTGTTGACCCGAATGGCAAAATGAGGTATCATTGGAATCCTTGGGCCAAGCCGAGTTCAACACACCCTATGACGTAAATTTTTGACCTCTGTGTTTAAATCACAGCAAGTGTGATCATATCTCAGTCAATCTTTTATTTTTGATGTGAAACTGATGACAGCAAGTTCCATCTAGTTCATTCTAATGTGTGCGTGCAAGGGTGGGACGGGGTGGGATGGGCAGGGGCGGTTGCGGCGGTGGGCTGGCTGGGGGAGGGGGCGGCGACACTCAGCCCTGGTTCAGCCCCACAAAATCAGTTATGTTTTGATGTGAAACTTGACCTTGTAACTCAGCCAATCTTGGGTTGTATGGCATGGAACTTGCTGTGACTGCTTAAGGCTATATGTCTGATGCAACGGCATTGATTTACATGGTTAATCTGGCCTGCTGATCTCACTGCTTGGCCCCCTCATTGCTGCTTGCAGCTATATTTGGGGGCCAAGCAGCGAAGCTGCGAAGGCACCCATTGTGTTTCTATCTTTTCTTATTATTATTATACCTTCTTCCGTCATTGAAGTCAATGGCAGCCCATAGAACCGTCTGGTAAAAAGTTGTGAAATTTGGCACACCGATTGTGGACAGTCCCATGATTAATTTCACCAAGTTTCATGTCGGCTCCTCGAGGGCTCTAGCGCCACCAACAGGCCAAAGTTGGACGTGCGTTCACGCACGTAACTTTTGACCTGTTGATCCAATTTTGAAAAATGAGGTACCGTTGGAATCCTTGGACCAAGCCGAGTTCAACGCACCCTATGACGTCATTTTCCGCCATGATGGATTTTCCGCCATATTGGATTTTAGTGAAAGTGAAACTAAAACTTCACAGGTCACAAATTTTGTCCGATCATCACCAAACTTGACACACATGCTCTTCAGACCAAGCCGCACAAAAGTTATCACTTTTCGTCTTCGGAACTCAAACCGTTTGACCGTAACAGCCAATCGAAGTTTGCGGCGAAGCCGCCAAACAGGAAGTGAGCTCATATCTCAGCAACCCATTCATCTGTCATAACCAAACTTAGTACATGTACTCAGGACCCAATCAGGGGGACGCTCAAGAAATCTGGTGACCTTTGACCTCTAGGGGGCGCTGTAATTAAGAAACATGCCTTTTGGCCTGTAGCTGCAGTTGTGTTTAGAATTAAAATGCACTAGTGGTGTCTGTTAAACCTGTTGGAGGTCCTTAGGCCGACCCAAGCCAACTTGTGATGTCATCGTAATTGATTCGGCCGCCATATTGGATTTAATCAAAAACATGTAAAAATTTTCGCGGGTCACAAATTTCAGCGGATCCTCACCAAAATTGGCAGAGATCATCTTCAGACCATGCCTTATCAGTGCTTTGCTTTCTGGAACAATTGACAGAAGCATTCGGCTGTAACAGCCAATCGAAACTTGCGGCAAAGCCGCCAAACAGGAAGTGAGCTCATATCTCAGCAACCCTTGCATGTATCAAAGCCAAACTTGGTGCATGGACTCAGGACCCAATCAGGGGGACGCTCAAAAAATCTGGTGACCTTTGACCTCAAGGGGGCGCTGTAATTAAGAAACATGCCTTTTGGCCTGTAGCTGCTGTTGTGCTTAGAAACTGAGCTCATATCTCAGCAACCCATTCCCCTATCATCACCAAACTGAGTACATGGACTCAGGACCCAATCAGGGAGATGCTCAAGAAATCTGGTGACCTTTGACCTCTAGGGGGCGCTGTAATTAAGAAACATGCCTTTTGGCCTGTAGCTGCAGTTGTGCTTAGAATTAAAACGCACTAGTGGTGTCTGATAATACTGTTGGAGGTCCTTTGGTTTACCCAAGTCAACTTGTGATGTCATCGTAATTGATTCGGCCATCATATTGGATTTAATCAAAAACACGTACAAGTTTTTGCAGGTCACAAATTTCAGCGGATCCTCACCAAAATTGGCAGAGACAATCTTCAGACCATGCCTTATCAGTGCATTGCTTTCTGGAACAATTGACAGAATCATTCGCAGCCAATCAAAATTTGTGGCGAAGCCGCCAAACAGGAAGTGAGCTCATATCTCAGCAACCCTGCCATGTATCATCACCAAACTTACTACATATATTCATGACCCCATTAGGAGGACGCTCAAAACATTTGGTGACCTTTGACCTGTATGGGGTGCTGCAATTAGCAATATTACATTTTGATCTGTAGTTGCTGATGTGTTTTATCAATCTTTTATTTTTTGATGTGAAACTGATGACAACATGTTCCATCCAGTTAATTCTAATGCGTACGTGCAAGGGCAGGGCAGGGCAGGACGGGGTGGGACCGGCAGGGGTGATTAGGTGGGGGGGCTGGCTGGCGGAGGCGGCGGCAATACTCAGCCCTGTTTCAGCCCTACAAAGTCAGTTATGTTTTGATGTGACACTTGTTGAAAGTGTTGATCGCGACTGTCTGCTGAGTTCTATCTTGTCGCCGTGGCTACTCCGGCCTATACTGCTTGGCCCCCTCATTGCTGCTTGCAGCTATATTTGGGGGCCAAGCAGCGAAGCTGCGAGGCAACCATTGTGTTTCTATTTGTTCTTATTATTATTATTATTATTATTATTCCGCCATTGAAGTCAATGGCAGCCCATAGAACCGTCTGGTGAAAAGTTGTGAAATTTGGCACACTGATTAGGGATAGTCCCATAATTAATTTCACCAAGTTTCATACCGGCACCTTGAGCGCTCTAGCGCCACCAACAGGCCAAAGTTGGACTTGCGTTCACGCACGTAACTTCTGACCTGTTGACCCGATTGTCAAAAATGAGGTATCGTTGGAATCCTTGGACCAAGCCGAGTTCAACGCACCCTATGACGTCATTTTCCGCCATGATGGATTTTCCGCCATATTGGATTTTAGTGAAAGTGAAACTAAAACTTCACAGGTCACAAATTTTGTCCGATCGTCACCAAACTTGACACACATGCTCTTCAGACCAAGCCGCACAAAAGTTATTCTTTTTCGTCTTCGGAACTAAAACCGTTCGCGCGTAACAGCCAATCGAAATTTGCGGCGAAGCCGCCAAACAGGAAGTGAGCTCATATCTCAGCAACCCATTGATCTATCATAACCAAACTAAGTCCATGGACTCAGGACCCAATCAGGGGGACACTCAAGAAATTTGGTGACCTTTGACCTCTAGGGGGCGCTGTAATTAAGAAACATGCCTTTTGGCCTGTAGCTGCAGTTGTGCTTAGAATTGAAACCCACTAGTGGTGTCTGGTACTACTGTTGAAGGTCCTTAGGCCGACCCAAGCCAACTTGTGATGTCATCGTAATTGATTCGGCCGCCATATTGGATTTAATCAAAAACACGTACACGTTTTTGCAGGTCACAAATTTCAGCGGATCCTCACCAAAATTGGCAGAGACCATCTTCAGACCATGCCTGATGAGTGCATTGCTTTCTGGAACAATTGACAGAAGCATTGACCTGTACCAGCCAATCGAAATTTGCGGCGAAGCCGCCAAACAGGAAGTGATTTCATATCTCAGCAACGCTTTCATGTATCAAAACCAAATTTAGTACATGTACCTAAGACCCCATCGGGAGGACGCTCAAGAAATTTGGTGACATTTGACCTCTAGGGGGCACCGTAATTGACAAAAATGCATTTTGGTCAGTAATTGCTGATGCGCATTATTTTGCAATGGAAGTCAATGGCAGCCCATAGAACCGTCTGGTAAAAAGTTATAAAATTTTGCACACTAATTGGGGAGAGTCCAATAATTCATTTCACCAAGTTTCATGCCGGCACCTCAAACGCTCTAGCGCCACCAACAGGCCAAAGTTGGACTTGTGTTCACGGACGTAACTTTTGACCTGTTGACCCGAATGGCAAAATGAGGTATCATTGGAATCCTTGGGCCAAGCCGAGTTCAACACACCCTATGACGTAAATTTTTGACCTCTGTGTTTAAATCACAGCAAGTGTGATCATATCTCAGTCAATCTTTTATTTTTGATGTGAAACTGATGACAGCAAGTTCCATCTAGTTCATTCTAATGTGTGCGTGCAAGGGTGGGACGGGGTGGGATGGGCAGGGGCGGTTGCGGCGGTGGGCTGGCTGGGGGAGGGGGCGGCGACACTCAGCCCTGGTTCAGCCCCACAAAATCAGTTATGTTTTGATGTGAAACTTGACCTTGTAACTCAGCCAATCTTGGGTTGTATGGCATGGAACTTGCTGTGACTGCTTAAGGCTATATGTCTGATGCAACGGCATTGATTTACATGGTTAATCTGGCCTGCTGATCTCACTGCTTGGCCCCCTCATTGCTGCTTGCAGCTATATTTGGGGGCCAAGCAGCGAAGCTGCGAAGGCACCCATTGTGTTTCTATCTTTTCTTATTATTATTATACCTTCTTCCGTCATTGAAGTCAATGGCAGCCCATAGAACCGTCTGGTAAAAAGTTGTGAAATTTGGCACACCGATTGTGGACAGTCCCATGATTAATTTCACCAAGTTTCATGTCGGCTCCTCGAGGGCTCTAGCGCCACCAACAGGCCAAAGTTGGACGTGCGTTCACGCACGTAACTTTTGACCTGTTGATCCAATTTTGAAAAATGAGGTACCGTTGGAATCCTTGGACCAAGCCGAGTTCAACGCACCCTATGACGTCATTTTCCGCCATGATGGATTTTCCGCCATATTGGATTTTAGTGAAAGTGAAACTAAAACTTCACAGGTCACAAATTTTGTCCGATCATCACCAAACTTGACACACATGCTCTTCAGACCAAGCCGCACAAAAGTTATCACTTTTCGTCTTCGGAACTCAAACCGTTTGACCGTAACAGCCAATCGAAGTTTGCGGCGAAGCCGCCAAACAGGAAGTGAGCTCATATCTCAGCAACCCATTCATCTGTCATAACCAAACTTAGTACATGTACTCAGGACCCAATCAGGGGGACGCTCAAGAAATCTGGTGACCTTTGACCTCTAGGGGGCGCTGTAATTAAGAAACATGCCTTTTGGCCTGTAGCTGCAGTTGTGTTTAGAATTAAAATGCACTAGTGGTGTCTGTTAAACCTGTTGGAGGTCCTTAGGCCGACCCAAGCCAACTTGTGATGTCATCGTAATTGATTCGGCCGCCATATTGGATTTAATCAAAAACATGTAAAAATTTTCGCGGGTCACAAATTTCAGCGGATCCTCACCAAAATTGGCAGAGATCATCTTCAGACCATGCCTTATCAGTGCTTTGCTTTCTGGAACAATTGACAGAAGCATTCGGCTGTAACAGCCAATCGAAACTTGCGGCAAAGCCGCCAAACAGGAAGTGAGCTCATATCTCAGCAACCCTTGCATGTATCAAAGCCAAACTTGGTGCATGGACTCAGGACCCAATCAGGGGGACGCTCAAAAAATCTGGTGACCTTTGACCTCAAGGGGGCGCTGTAATTAAGAAACATGCCTTTTGGCCTGTAGCTGCTGTTGTGCTTAGAAACTGAGCTCATATCTCAGCAACCCATTCCCCTATCATCACCAAACTGAGTACATGGACTCAGGACCCAATCAGGGAGATGCTCAAGAAATCTGGTGACCTTTGACCTCTAGGGGGCGCTGTAATTAAGAAACATGCCTTTTGGCCTGTAGCTGCAGTTGTGCTTAGAATTAAAACGCACTAGTGGTGTCTGATAATACTGTTGGAGGTCCTTTGGTTTACCCAAGTCAACTTGTGATGTCATCGTAATTGATTCGGCCATCATATTGGATTTAATCAAAAACACGTACAAGTTTTTGCAGGTCACAAATTTCAGCGGATCCTCACCAAAATTGGCAGAGACAATCTTCAGACCATGCCTTATCAGTGCATTGCTTTCTGGAACAATTGACAGAATCATTCGCAGCCAATCAAAATTTGTGGCGAAGCCGCCAAACAGGAAGTGAGCTCATATCTCAGCAACCCTGCCATGTATCATCACCAAACTTACTACATATATTCATGACCCCATTAGGAGGACGCTCAAAACATTTGGTGACCTTTGACCTGTATGGGGTGCTGCAATTAGCAATATTACATTTTGATCTGTAGTTGCTGATGTGTTTTATCAATCTTTTATTTTTTGATGTGAAACTGATGACAACATGTTCCATCCAGTTAATTCTAATGCGTACGTGCAAGGGCAGGGCAGGGCAGGACGGGGTGGGACCGGCAGGGGTGATTAGGTGGGGGGGCTGGCTGGCGGAGGCGGCGGCAATACTCAGCCCTGTTTCAGCCCTACAAAGTCAGTTATGTTTTGATGTGACACTTGTTGAAAGTGTTGATCGCGACTGTCTGCTGAGTTCTATCTTGTCGCCGTGGCTACTCCGGCCTATACTGCTTGGCCCCCTCATTGCTGCTTGCAGCTATATTTGGGGGCCAAGCAGCGAAGCTGCGAAGGCACCCATTGTGTTTGTTAGTTTTCTTATTATTATTATTATTATTATTATTATTACGCTTCCGTCATTGAAGTCAATGGCAGCCCATAGAACCGTCTGGTGAAAAGTTCTGAAATTTGGCACACTGATTGGGGACAGTCTCATGATTAATTTCACCAAGTTTCATACCGGCACCTTGAGCGCTCTAGCGCCACCAACAGGCCAAAGTTGGATGTGCGTTCACGCACGTAACTTTTGACCCGTTGATCCGATTGTCAAAAATTAGGTATTGTTAGAATCCTTGGACCAAGCCGAGTTCAACGCACCCTATGACGTCAATTTCCGCCATGATGGATTTTCCGCCATTTTGGATTTCATCAAAAACACTAAAAAGTCTTCAAAGGTCACAAATTTTGTCCGATCGACACCAAATCTGACACACTTGATCTTCAGACCAAGCCTCACAAAAGTTATTCATTTTCGTCTTCGGAACTCAAACCGTTCGCCCGTAACAGCCAATCGAAATATGCGGCGAAGCCGCCAAACAGGAAGTGAGCTCATATCTCAGCAACCCTTGCATGTATCAAAGCCAAACTTGGTGCATGGACTCAGGACCCAATCAGGGGGACGCTCAAGAAATCTGGTGACCTTTGACCTCTAGGGGGCGCTGTAATTAAGAAACATGCCTTTTGGCCTGTAGCTGCTGTTGTGCTTAGAATTAAAACGCACTAGTGGTGTCTGGTAATACTGTTGGAGTTCCTTAGGCCGACCCAGGCCAACTTGTGATGTCATCGTAATTGATTCGGCCGCCATATTGGATTTAATCAAAAACACGTACGAATTTTCGCAGGTCACAAATTTCAGCGGATCCTCACCAAAATTGGCACAGAACATCTTCAGACCATGCCTTATCAGTGCATCGCTTTTTGGAACGATTGACAGTAGCATTCGGCTGTAACAGCCAATCGAAACTTGCGGCGAAGCCGCCAAACAGGAAGTGAGCTCATATCTCAGCAACCCTGCCATGTATCATCACCAAACTTACTACATATATTCATGACCCCATTAGGAGGACGCTCAAGAAATTTGGTGACCTTTGACCTGTAGGGGGTGCTGCAATTAGCAATGTTGCATTTTGATCTGTAGTTGCGATGTGTTTTATCGATCTTTTATTTTTGGATGTGAAACAGATGACAACATATTCCATCCAGTCATTCTAATGCGTGCGTGGTAGGGCGGGGCGGGACGGGGTGGGATGGGCAGGGGTGATTTGGTGGGGGGGCTGGCTGGCGGAGGCGGTGGCAGTACTCAGCCCTGTTTCAGCCCTACAAAATCAGTTATGTTTGATGTGACACTTGTTGAAAGTGTTGATCGCGAGTGTCTGCTGAGTTCTATCTTGTCGCCGTGGCTACTCCGGCCTATACTGCTTGGCCCCCTCATTGCTGCTTGCAGCTATATTTGGGGGCCAAGCAGCGAAGCTGCGAAGGCACCCATTGTTATTGTTAGTTTTCTTATTATTATTATTCCTCTGCCATTGAAGTCTATGGCAGCCCATAGAACCGTCTGGTGAAAAGTTGTGAAATTTGGCACACTAATTAGGCTGCGTCCCAGAATTAATTTCACCAAGTTTCGAGTCCGCACCACGAGCGCTCTAGCGCCACCAACAGGCCAAATTTGGACATGCGTTCATGCATGTAACTTCTGACCCGTTGGTCCGATTTTGAAAAATGAGGTACCATTGGAATCCTTGGACCAGGCCGAGTTCAACGCACCCTATGACGTCATTTTCCGCCATGATGGATTTTCCGCCATATTGGATTTTAGTGAAAGTGAAACTAATTTTTCACAGGTCACAAATTTTGTCCGATCGTCACCAAACTTGACATACATGATCTTCAGACCAAGCCTCACAAAAGTTGTGGTGTTTTGTCTTCGGAACTATGACCGTTCACCCGTAATATCCAATCGAAATTTGCGGCGAAGCCGCCAAACAGGAAGTGAGCTCATATCTCAGCAACCCATTGATCTATCATAACCAAACTTATTCCATGGAGTCAGAACCCAATCAGGGGGACACTCAAGAAATTTGGTGACCTTTGACCTCTAGGGGGCGCTGTAATTAAGAAACATGCCTTTTGGCCTGTAGCAGCAGTTGTGCTTAGAATTGAAACCCACTAATGGTGTCTGGTACTACTGGTGAAGTTCCTTAGGCCGACCCAAGCCAACTTGTGATGTCATCGTAATTGATTCGGCCGCCATATTGGATTAAATCAAAAACACGAAAAAGTTTTGGCAGGTCCTCAATTTCATCTGTTCCTCACCAAAATTGGCAGAGACCATCTTCAGACCATGCCTGATGAGTGCCTTGCTTTCTGGAACAATTGACAGAAGCTTTGGCCTGTACCAGCCAATCAAAATTTGCGGCGAAGCCGCCAAACAGGAAGTGATTTCATATCTCAGCAACGCTTTCATGTATCAAAACCAAACTTAGTACATGTACCTAAGACCACATCGGAAGGACGCTCAAGAAATTTGGTGACATTTGACCTCTAGGGGGCTCCGTAATTGACAAAAATGCATTTTGGCCAGTAGTTGCTGATGCGCATTATTTTGCAATGGAAGTCAATGGCAGCCCATAGAACCGTCTGGTAAAAAGTTATAAAATTTTGCACACTAATTGGGGACAGTCCAATAATTCATTTCACCAAGTTTCATGCCGGCACCTCAAGCGCTCTAGCGCCACCAACAGGCCAAAGTTGGACTTGTGTTCACGGACGTAACTTTTGACCTGTTGACCCGAATGGCAAAATGAGGTATCATTGGAATCCTTGAGCCAAGCCGAGTTCACACCCCCACTCACCCTATGACGTCAATTTTTGACCTCTGTGTTTAAATCACAGCAAGTGTGATCATATCTCAGTCAATCTTTTATTTTTGATGTGAAACTGATGACAGCGAGTTCCATCTAGTTCATTCTAATGTGTGCGTGCAAGGGTGGGACGGGGTGGGATGGGCAGGGGCGGTTGCAGCGGTGGGCTGGCTGGGGGAGGGGGCGGCGACACTCAGCGCTGGTTCAGCCCCACAAAATCAGTTATGTTTTGATGTGAAACTTGACCTTGTAACACAGCCAATCTTGGGTTGTATGGCATGGAACTTGCTGTGACTGCTTAAGGCTATATGTCTGATGCAACGGCATTGATTTACATGGTTAATCTGGCCTGCTGATCTCACTGCTTGGCCCCCTCATTGCTGCTTGCAGCTATATTTGGGGGCCAAGCAGCGAAGCTGCGAAGGCACCCATTGTGTTTCTATGATTTCTTATTATTATTATTTAACATCTTTCCTCTGCCATTGAAGTCTATGGCAGCCCATAGAACCGTCTGGTAAAAAGTTGTGAAATTTGGCACACTGATTGGGGATAGTACATTGATTCATTTCACCAAGTTTCATGTCGGCACCTCGAGGGCTCTAGCGCCACCAACAGGCCAAAGTTTGACGTGCGTTCATGCACGTAACTTTTGACCTGTTGACCCGATTTTGAAAAATGAGGTATCGTTGGAATCCTTGGTCCAAGCCGAGTTCAACGCACCCTATGACGTCATTTTCCGCCATGATGGATTTTCCGCCATATTGGATTTTAGTGAAAGTGAAACTAAAACTTCACAGGTCACAAATTTTGTCCGATCGTCACCAAACTTGACACACATGCTCTTCAGACCAAGCCGCACAAAAGTTATCACTTTTCGTCTTCGGAACTCAAACCGTTTGACCGTAACAGCCAATCGAAATATGCGGCGAAGCCGCCAAACAGGAAGTGAGCTCATATCTCAGCAACCCATTCATCTATCATAACCAAACTTAGTACATGGACTCAGGACCCAATCAGGGGGATGCTCAAAAAATCTGGTGACCTTTGACCTCTAGGGGGCGCTGTAATTAAGAAACATGCCTTTTGGCCTGTAGCTGCTGTTTTGCTTAGAATTAAAATGCACTAGTGGTGTCTGGTAATACTGTTGGAGGTCCTTAGGCCGACCCAGGCCAATTTGTGATGTCATCGTAATTGATTCGGCCGCCATATTGGATTTAATCAAAAACACGTACGAATTTTCGCAGGTCACAAATTTCAGCGGATCCTCACCAAAATTGGCAGAGAACATCTTCAGACCATGCCTTATCAGTGCATCGCTTTTTGGAACGATTGACAGTAGCATTCGGCTGTAACAGCCAATCGAAACTTGCAGCGAAGCGGCCAAACAGGAAGTGAGCTCATATCTCAGCAACCCTGCCATGTATCATCACCAAACTTACTACATATGTTCATGACCCCATTAGGAGGACGCTCAAGAAATTTGGTGACATTTGACCTCTAGGGGGCACCGTAATTGACAAAAATGCATTTTGGCCAGTAGTTGCTGATGCGCATTATTTTGCAATGGAAGTCAATGGCAGCCCATAGAACCATCTGGTAAAAAGTTATAAAATTTTGCACACTAATTGGGGACAGTCCAATAATTCATTTCACCAAGTTTCATGCCGGCACCTCAAGCGCTCTAGCGCCACCAACAGGCCAAAGTTGGACTTGTGTTTACGGACGTAACTTTTGACCTGTTGACCCGAATGGCAAAATGAGGTATCATTGGAATCCTTGGGCCAAGCCGAGTTCAACACACCCTATGACGTCAATTTTTGACCTCTGTGTTTAAATCACAGCAAGTGTGATCATATCTCAGTCAATTTTTTATTTTTGATGTGAAACTGATGACCGCAAGTTCCATCTAGTTCATTCTAATGTGTGCGTGCAAGGGTGGGACGGGGTGGGATGGGCAGGGGCGGTTGCTGCGGTGGGCTGGCAGGGGGAGGGGGCGGCGACACTCAGCCCTGGTTCAGCCCCACAAAATCAGTTATGTTTTGATGTGAAACTTGACCTTGTAACTCAGCCAATCTTGGGTTGTATGGCATGGAACTTGCTGTGACTGCTTAAGGCTATATGTCTGATGCAACAGCATTGACTTACATGGCAAATCTGGCCTGCTGATCTCACTGCTTGGCCCCCTCATTGCTGCTTGCAGCTATATTTGGGGGCCAAGCAGCGAAGCTGCGAAGCACCCATTGTGTTTCTATGAATTCTTATTATTATTGGGGGCCAAGCAGCGAAGCTGCGAGGCAACCATTGTGTTTGTTAGTTTTCTTATTATTATTATTATTCCGCCATGGAAGTCTATGGCAGCCCATAGAACCGTCTGGCAAAAAGTTGTGAAATTTGGCACACTGATTGGAGACAGTCCAATGATTCATGTCACCAAGTTTCATGTCGGCACCTCCCGCGCTCTAGCGCCACCAACAGGCCAAAGTTGGACTTGCGTTCACGCACGTAACTTCTGACCCGTTGACCCGATTGTCAAAAATGAGGTACCGTTGGAATCCTTGGACCAAGCCGAGTTCAACGCACCCTATGACGTCATTTTCCGCCATGATGGATTTTCCGCCATTTTGGATTTCATCAAAATCACTTAAAACGTATCAGAGGTCACACATTTTGTCCGATCGACACCAAACTTCATAGATATCATCTACAGACCATGCCTCATTAATGCATTGCTTTTTGTCTTCGGAACTAAAACCGTTCGCGCGTAACAGCCAATCGAAATTTGCGGCGAAGCCGCCAAACAGGAAGTGAGCTCATATCTCAGCAACCCATTGATCTATCATAACCAAACTTAGTCCATGGACTCAGGACCCAATCAGGGGGACGCTCAAGAAATTTGGTGACCTTTGACCTCTAGGGGGCGCTGTAATTAAGAAACATGCCTTTTGGCCTGTAGCTGCAGTTGTGTTTAGAATTAAAATGCACTAGTGGTGTCTGTTAATACTGTTGGAGGTCCTTAGGCCGACCCAAGCCAACTTGTGATGTCATCGTAATTGATTCGGCCGCCATATTGGATTTAATCAAAAACACGTACAAGTTTTCGCAGGTCACAAATTTCATCTGTTCTTCACCAAAATTGGTAGAGACCATCTTCAGACCATGCCTGATGAGTGCATTGCTTTCTGGAACAATTGACAGAAGCATTGACCTGTACCAGCCAATCGAAATTTGCGGCGAAGCCGCCAAACAGGAAGTGATTTCATATCTCAGCAACGCTTTCATGTATCAAAACCAAATTTAGTACATTTACCTCAGACCCCATCGGGATGACGCTCAAGAAATTTGGTGACATTTGACCTCTAGGGGGCACCGTAATTGACAAAAATGCATTTTGGCCAGTAGTTGCTGATGCGCATTATTTTGCAATGGAAGTCAATGGCAGCCCATAGAACCGTCTGGTAAAAAGTTATACAATTTTGCACACTAATTGGGGACAGTCCAATAATTCATTTCACCAAGTTTTATGCCGGCACCTCAAGCGCTCTAGCGCCACCAACAGGCCAAAGTTGGACTTGTGTTTACGGACGTAACTTTTGACCTGTTGACCCGAATGGCAAAATGAGGTATCATTGGAATCGTTGGGCCAAGCCGAGGTCAACACACCCTATGACGTCAATTGTTGACCTCTATGTTTAAATCACAGCAAGTGTGATCATATCTCAGTCAATCTTTTATTTTTGATGTGAAACTGATGACAGCAAGTTCCATCTACTGTAGTTCATTCTAATGTGTGCGTGCAAGGGTGGGACTGGGTGGGATGGGCAGGGGCGGTTGCGGCGGTGGGCTGGCTGGGGGAGGGGGCGGCGACACTCAGCCCTGGTTCAGCCCCACAAAATCAGTTATGTTTTGATGTGAAACTTGACCTTGTAACTCAGCCAATCTTGGGTTGTATGGCATGGAACTTGCTGTGACTGCTTAAGGCTATATGTCTGATGCAACGGCATTGACTTACATGGTTAATCTGGCCTGCTGATCTCACTGCTTGGCCCCCTCATTGCTGCTTGCAGCTATATTTATTATTATTATTTAACATCTTTCTTCCGCCATGGGAGTCTATGGCAGCCCATAGAACCGTCTGGTAAAAAGTTGTGAAATTTGGCACACCGATTGGGGACAGTCCCATGATTAATTTCAGCAAGTTTCATACCGGCACCTTGAGCACTCTAGCGCCACCAACAGGCCAAAGTTGGACGTGCGTTCACGCACGTAACTTTTGACCTGTTGATCCGATTTTGAAAAATGAGGTACCGTTGGAATCCTTGGACCAAGCCGAGTTCAACGCACCCTATGACGTCATTTTCCGCCATGATGGATTTTCCGCCATATTGGATTTTAGTGAAAGTGAAACTAAAACTTCACAGGTCACAAATTTTATCCGATCGTCACCAAACTTGACACACATGCTCTTCAGACCAAGCCGCACAAAAGTTATCACTTTTCGTCTTCGGAACTCAAACCGTTTGACCGTAACAGCCAATCGAAATATGCGGCGAAGCCGCCAAACAGGAAGTGAGCTCATATCTCAGCAACCCATTCATCTATCATAACCAAACTTAGTACATGGACTCAGGACCCAATCAGGGGGACGCTCAAGAAATCTGGTGACCTTTGACCTCTAGGGGGCGCTGTAATTAAGAAACATGCCTTTTGGCCTGTAGCAGCAGTTGTGCTTAGAATTAAAACCCACTAGTGGTGTCTGGTACTACTGTTGAAGGTCCTTAGGCCAACCCAAGCCAACTTGTGATGTCATCGTAATTGATTCGGCCGCCATATTGGATTAAATCAAAAACACAAAAAAGTTTTGGCAGGTCACAAATTTTATCTGTTCCTCACCAAAATTGGCAGAGACCATCTTCAGACCATGCCTGATGAGTGCATTGCTTTCTGGAACAATTGACAGAAGCTTTGGCCTGTACCAGCCAATCAAAATTTGCGGCGAAGCCGCCAAACAGGAAGTGATTTCATATCTCAGGAACGCTTTCATGTATCAAAACCAAACTTAGTACATGTAACTCAGACCACATCGGGAGGACGCTCAGGAAATTTGGTGACATTTGACCTCTAGGGGGCTCCGTAATTGACAAAAATGCATTTTGGCCAGTAGTTGCTGATGCGCATTATTTTGCAATGGAAGTCAATGGCAGCCCATAGAACCGTCTGGTAAAAAGTTATACAATTTTGCACACTAATTGGGGACAGTCCAATAATTCATTTCACCAAGTTTCATGCCGGCACCTCAAGCGCTCTAGCGCCACCAACAGGCCAAAGTTGGACTTGTGTTTACGGACGTAACTTTTGACCTGTTGACCCGAATGGCAAAATGAGGTATCATTGAAATCCTTGGGCCAAGCCGAGTTCAACACACCCTATGACGTCAATTTTTGACCTCTGTGTTTAAATCACAGCAAGTGTGATCATATCTCAGTCAATTTTTTATTTTTGATGTGAAACTGATGACAGCAAGTTCCATCTAGTTCATTCTAATGTGTGCTTGCAAGGGTGGGACGGGGTGGGATGGGCAGGGGCGGTTGCGGCGGTGGGCTGGCAGGGGGAGGGGGCGGCGACACTCAGCCCTGGTTCAGCCCCACAAAATCAGTTATGTTTTGATGTGAAACTTGACCTTGTAACTCAGCCAATCTTGGGTTGTATGGCATGGAACTTGCTGTGACTGCTTAAGGCTATATGTCTGATGCAACGGCATTGACTTACATGGCAAATCTGGCCTGCTGATCTCACTGCTTGGCCCCCTCATTGCTGCTTGCAGCTATATTTAGGGGTCCGAGCAGCGTAGCTGCAGGACCCCTATTGTTTCTGTACCGTTCATTTTTGGCCAAAATTCTGTAAAAGTCATACTGCTGCCTAAACCGTAACTCCAAAACTCTTCAAATTTTCAGGTATGGTTACCAGTACCCCCCTCTGCCCATAACCCAAAATTTGGGGTACTGCACCCAAAGGTGGCGCTGTTGGAAAAAAAAGTTAATTATGCTAATTTCTCCTTACCAGATTGACCTAGACTCAAAATTCTTTCATAATATTAATCTCTAAACTCAGATGCATCTTTTTGGCCCTGGTCTTATGGTCTAAAAATGTTTATTTTTGACACAATTTCATGGAAAAGCCAAACATTATAAAAAGTTTCACACTCTTCAAAAATAATCAAATCTTCACCAAAATTCTCACAGACAATGTTTAGACCAAGCCTCACAAAAGTTATGGATCAGAATTTTGATATTTTGTTCCATTTCAGAGATATAGGCTAATAAAGTTAGACCACTTAGGCCATTTTTCCTAGATCACCTATATTCCTATAAACCGTAAGTCCTAGAAACTAAACATTTTCAAGTATTGTTACCAGTACCCCCCACTACCCATAACCCAAAATTTGGGGTACTGCACCCAAAGGTGGCGCTCTTGTCAAAAATGCTTATTTCTCCTTACCAGATTGACCTAGACTCAAAATTCTTTCATGATATTAATCTCTACATTCAGATGCATCTTTTTCACCCTGGTCTTATGCTCTAAAAATGTTTACTTTTGCCACAATTTCAGAGAAAAGCCAAACATCATAAAAAGTTTCACATACTTCAAAAATTATCAAATCTTCACCAAAATTCTCACAGACAATGTTTAGACAAAGCCTCACAAAAGTTATCAAAATAATTTGGATATGTTTTTCCATTTCAGAGATATAGACCAATAACGTTCGACCACTCAGCCCATTTCTCCTATATCACCTATATTCCTATATGAGTCATTTTTTTTCCTTGGTGAACAACCATACAACCATCATTATGTGGATACCATTAACAGTGCACATTTTCAGATCTGTACTCTTTTTTATAAAGCCCTTAATTCTATTGTCAAATGTATGCTAGGAATTTTCTTGATGTTGTGTGTTTGCCAACACACCTTTTCACCATGTGAATGTGACTGCCAAATATGTAGGATTGTCAGTGGCTCAGTGGGATAATGCCTAGTGCTGATGTTTGTTAGGTTGAGAGTTCGAATCCCTGGTAGTGCTTTAGGCTCTAGCTCGAATACTATAACCAACTATAACCAATGGTTGAAGATTCACACCATTGAACAGCACCTGAATGAAATCAGGCAATCAACATACACAGTCATTAGTTGCCAAGAATCAGAATGCCGAGACACTCTGACATTTAGGGGAACTTCTTTGTTCACTATTTTTCCTTCATCATTAAGTCTATCATATTTATATTTCATCCATTAGTGTTCTTCTCTACAAATGTCTAATTGCCCCAGAATTTCAAAAAGATTTCAGGTGTACTCTTTTAGGAAAGCCCTTCATTTTATTGTCAAATGTATCCTTGGAGTTTTTCTTGTGTTTACCAACACACATTTTCACATGTGAATGTGACTGCCCAATGTGTGTGATTGTTAGTGGCTCAGTGGGATAATGCCTTGTACTGGTGTTTCTTAGGTTGAGTGTTCAAATCCCCATTAGAACTTCAGGATCAAGCTGCACATGCTATTGGTTATTGAAGATTCACACCATTGAACAGCACCTGAATGACATCAGGCAATCAACATACACAGTCATTAGTTGCCAAGAATCAGAACGCCGAGACACTCTGACATTTAGGGCAACTTCTTTGTTCATTATTTTTCCTTCATCGTTAAGTCTATCATATTTATATTTCATCCATTAGTGTTCTTCTCTACAAATGTCTAATTGCCCCAGAATTTCAAAAAGATTTCAGGTGTACTCTTTTAGGAAAGCCCTTCATTTTATTGTCAAATGTATGCTTGGAGTTTTTCTTGTGTGTACCAACACACATTTTCACCATTTGAATGTGACTGCCCAATGTGTATGATTGTTAGTGGCTCAGTGGGATAATGCCTTGTACTGGTGTTTCTTAGGTTGAGTGTTCGAATCCCCATTAGAACTTCAGGATCAAGCTGCACATGCTATTGGTTACTGAAGATTGAACAGCACCTGAATGACATCAGGCAATCAACATACACAGTCATTAGTTGCCAAGAATCAGAACGCAGAGACATTCTGACATTTAGGGGAACTTCTTTGTTCATTATTTTTCCTTCATCATTAAGTCTATCATATTTATATTTCATCCATTAGTGTTCTTCTCTACAAATGTCTAATTGCCCCAGAATTTCAAAAAGATTTCAGGTGTACTCTTTTAGGAAAGCCCTTCATTTTATTGTCAAATGTATGCTTGGAGTTTTTCTTGTGTGTTTACCAACACACATTTTCACATGTGAATGTGACTGCCCAATGTGTATGATTGTTAGTGGCTCAGTGGGATAATGCCTTGTACTGGTGTTTCTTAGGTTGAGTGTTCGAATCCCCATTAGAACTTCAGGATCAAGCTGCACATGCTATTGGTTATTGAAGATTCACACCATTGAACAGCACCTGAATGACATCAGCCAATCAACATTCACACTCATCAGTTGTCAAGAATCACAATGCCGAGACACTCTATGACATTCAGGGGAACTTCTTTGTTTACTATTTTTCCTTCATCATAAAGTCTATCATATTTATATTTCATCAATTAGTATTCTTCTCTACAAATGTCTTATTGCCCTAGAATTTCAAAAAGTTTTCAGGTGTACTCTTTTAGGAAAGCCCTTCATTTTATTGTCAAATGTATGCTTAGAGTTTTTCTTGTTGTGTGTTTACCAATACACATTTTCACCATGTGAATGTGACTGGCCAACATGTAGGCTTGACAGTGGCTCAGTGAGATAATGCCTTGTACTGGTGATCCTTAGGTTGAGAGTTCAAATCCCACTTGAAGCATTAGTGTTAGAATACTGTTGGGTTGTGGATGTTAGCATACTACAATAGAATGCTGTTGGGTTGTGGAGGTTAACACACTATTACATTACAGCTACTTGTCAATATGGACTTGTAGTGTAACTGTATAATTATAGGTTTTTCTTATTGACTCCGACACAGCTGTAGCCTATAATTATTTGTTATTCTTATAATATTTGTCATTTCTTATACATATTTAGTCGGCTCTTCCACTTGACAGAACAACTCTGTATCGGTTAAGGATGTCACGCATGAAACAATGCTGCAGAAACACGAAAATACGACTTTGAGTTTAGTAGGCTATCATTTTCAGTTCCTGTTTATCTATTGCACGATGGGTAATAATTTAAAGGACTCGTGTTGCAGTCTTGTAAATAGTGACCCTGCAAGATCCCTAGTCATTGCAAAATCATAGTCTGTGACTTAAAACTCTACTACTTGTCTTTAGATGTGAGAGGGTCTGAGACTGTAGTCTTTCAAAAATCTTTTCCAAATCTTTGCAAATCTTTCCAAAGTCTGTCAGTGTAAGGAGGTGCTGTGGAGAAATTGCTGGATTGTTTGGCTCTGTCACCAAACCACACCCAGTTTACCTGCTGGGAAACCCTGTAGCTCCGGAGCAGGGGCTCAGACCAGGATAAATTGTTTGCTTGCCCTCAGTTCACTCTTTTGTTCATCTCAACCCAGCACTCCAGTGTGTCCTGCTTTGTGTGCGTCTTTGAGTTAACGTAAGTCATCACTTTAATGACCCTCACTATGACTTTTGTGATGTTTATCAGTTTGTAGAGTAGCTCTGCCATCATGTGTATAGTTAAGGTCTTTGTTTGTTGGTTTGGTGTGTTGGAGTCCCATGTGAGAGATGATTAGGTGATGTTGGTTGACTTGGGATGTGAAGTATTGTTTAGTTGTACCTTATATAGCCATATGATTTCAGTTTATTGTTCAAATGTCAATTGGTTTGTTTGTGAGTTGGGATCTGTACTGATTTACCCCATTTCACTGATTACTCCATTTTCTGTTTGTTTCCTCTTTGATGCAGCACACATACAAGTAAAGAACAAAAGAACAGATGAATTGAAACTCAAATAAAGTTCACTTGTGTTGCACCGAAACCTGCCATCTCCGTGTCATCACTTCATACCATTGAGCCTTCTGACCGAGGCTCTGCCTGCTCGCCACACACTCACTCTACCTCGACCCACATCGCCCCCTACAGTTCCTTCAGCTGGGTTGTGGAGGTTAGCATACTAGAATAGAATACTGTTAAGAATACTGTTGGGTTGTGGAGGTTAGCACACTATAACGTTACAGCTACTTGACAGGACTTGTCGTGCAAGGCAAGTATAACTGCATAATTATAGGTTGTTCATCTTATTGACTCCAACACAGAACCCACCCCCACCCCCCTTCACCTACCACCACAAATACAATTCAATTCTGTGGGAAACACTGCCTTCCATTAACAGACGCTTCATCTTATCCATGACAAATGCATAGTCCTGTAGAATAGAGTATTGTTAGAATACTATTGAGTTGTGGAGATTAGCGCACTAGAATACTACTGTTAGAATACTGTTGGGTTGTGGAGGTTAGCACACTAGAATAGGGTATTGTTAGAATACTATTAGGTTGTGGAGGTTAGCACACTATAACGTTACAGCACAGGGTAATCCTAATTTTATGCATCAAATTTATTCCAATCCAACTCAAAAGTTTTGAACAACACAAAGTGAAGGTTTTATCCAGATCAAAACCAAGAATAGATTATGTGATCTAATCCAATTTCAGGATCCTTGTTTCCCTTTGAACAAGCCATTTTCAAGATTTGATCCAATCCGATAGCCGAAATCCGATCACGTTTCTTTTGAACAATTGGGCCCAAACAATCAAAGCATATGTAAAACTAAAAAGCTATGCTACCTCATGTTCGTTTTGCTCGGACCCCGTAAATCACCGCTTGCGGTTATATTTATTATTATTACGCTTCCGTCATTGAAGTCAATGGCAGCCCATAGAACTGTCTGGTGAAAAGTTGTGAAATTTGGCACACTGATTAGGGACAGTCTCATGATTAATTTCACCAAGTTTCATGTCGGCACCCCGAGGGCTCTAGCGCCACCAACAGGCCAAAGTTGGACGTGCGTTCACGCACGTAACTTTTGACCTGTTGATCCGATTTTGAAAAACGAAGTATCGTTGGAATCCTTGGACCAAGCCGAGTTCAACGCACCCTATGACGTCATTTTCCGCCATGATGGATTTTCCGCCATATTGGATTTTAGTGAAAGTGAAACTAATCTTTCACAGGTCACAAATTTTGTCCGATCGTCACCAAACTTGACACACATGATCTTCAGACCATGCCTCATTAATGCATTGCTTTTTGTCTTCGGAACTAAAACCGTTTGCGCGTAACAGCCAATCGAAGTTTGCGGCGAAGCCGCCAAACAGGAAGTGAGCTCATATCTCAGCAACCCATTCATCTGTCATAACCAAACTTAGTACATGTACTCAGGACCCAATCAGGGGGACGCTCAAGAAATCTGGTGACCTTTGACCTCTAGGGGGCGCTGTAATTAAGAAACATGCCTTTTGGCCTGTAGCTGCAGTTGTGTTTAGAATTAAAATGCACTAGTGGTGTCTGTTAATACTGTTGGAGGTCCTTAGGCCGACCCAAGCCAACTTGTGATGTCATCGTAATTGATTCGGCCGCCATATTGGATTTAATCAAAAACACGTACAAGTTTTCGCAGGTCACAAATTTCATCTGTTCTTCACCAAAATTGGTAGAGACCATCTTCAGACCATGCCTGATGAGTGCATTGCTTTCTGGAACAATTGACAGAAGCATTGACCTGTACCAGCCAATCGAAATTTGCGGCGAAGCCGCCAAACAGGAAGTGATTTCATATCTCAGCAACGCTTTCATGTATCAAAACCAAATTTAGTACATGTACCTCAGACCCCATCGGGAGGACGCTCAAGAAATTTGGTGACATTTGACCTCTAGGGGGCACCGTAATTGACAAAAATGCATTTTGGCCAGTAGTTGCTGATGCGCATTATTTTGCAATGGAAGTCAATGGCAGCCCATAGAACCGTCTGGTAAAAAGTTATACAATTTTGCACACTAATTGGGGACAGTCCAATAATTCATTTCACCAAGTTTCATGCCGGCACCTCAAGCTCTCTAGCGCCACCAACAGGCCAAAGTTGGACTTGTGTTTACGGACGTAACTTCTGACCCGTATGGCCGATTGTCAAAAATGAGGTACCGTTGGAATCCTTGGACCAAGCCGAGTTCAACGCACCCTATGACGTCATTTTCCGCCATGATGGATTTTCCGCCATATTGGATTTTAGTGAAAGTGAAACTAATCTTTCACAGGTCACAAATTTTGTCCGATCGTCACCAAACTTGACACACATGATCTTCAGACCATGCCTCATTAATGCATTGCTTTTTGTCTTCGGAACTAAAACCGTTTGCGCGTAACAGCCAATCGAAGTTTGCGGCGAAGCCGCCAAACAGGAAATGAGCTCATATCTCAGCAACCCATTCATTTGTCATAACCAAACTTAGTACATGTACTCAGGACCCAATCAGGGGGACGCTCAAGAAATCTGGTGACCTTTGACCTCAAGAGGGCGCTGTAATTAAGAAACATGCCTTTTGGCCTGTAGCTGCTGTTGTGCTTAGAATTAAAATGCACTAGTGGTGTCTGGAAATACTGTTTGAGGTCCTTAGGCCGACCCAAGCCGACTTGTGATGTCATCGTAATTGATTCGGCCGCCATATTTGATTTAATCAAAAACACGTAGACATTTTCGCAGGTCACAAATTTCAGCGAATCCTCACCAAAAATGGCAGAGACCATCTTCAGACCATGCCTTATCAGTGCATTGCTTTCTGGAACAATTGACAGAAGCATTCGGCTGTAACAGCCAATCGAAATTAGTGGCGAAGCCGCCAAACAGGAAGTGAGCTCATATCTCAGCAACCCTGCCATGTATCATCACCAAACTTACTACATATATTCATGACCCCATTAGAAGGACGCTCAAAAAATTTGGTGACCTTTGACCTGTAGGGGGTGCTGCAATTAGCAATATTGCATTTTGTTTAGTTGCTGATGTGTTTTATCAATCTTTTATTTTTTGATGTGAAACTGATGACAACATGTTCCATCCAGTTAATTCTAATGCGTGCGTGCAAGGGCAGGGCAGGGCAGGACGGGGTGGGACGGGCTGGGGTGATTAGGTGGGGGGGCTGGCTCGCGGAGGCGGTGGCAATTCTCAGCTCTGTTTCACCCCTACAAAATCAGTTATATTTGATGTTACACTTGTTGAAAGTGTTGATCGCGAGTGTTTGCTGAGTTCTATCTTGTCGCCGTGGCTACTCCGGCCTATACTGCTTGGCCCCCTCATTGCTGCTTGCAGCTATATTTGGGGGCCAAGCAGCGAAGCTGCGAAGGCACCCATTGTGTTTGTTAGTTTTCTTATTATTATTATTACGCTTCCGTCATTGAAGTCAATGGCAGCCCATAGAACCGTCTGGTGAAAAGTTGTGAAATTTGGCACACTGATTAGGGACAGTCCCATGATTAATGTCACCAAGTTTCATGATGGCACCTCAAGCACTCTAGCGCCACCAACAGGCCAAAGTTGGACGTGCGTTCACGCACGTAACCTTTGACCCGTATGGCCGATTGTCAAAAATGAGGTATCGTTGGAATCCTTGGACCAAGCCGAGTTCAACGCACCCTATGACGTCAATTTCCGCCATGATGGATTTTCCGCCATATTGGATTTCATCAAAAACACTAAAAAGTCTTCACAGGTCACAAATTTTGTCCGATCGACACCAAACTTCACAGATATCATCTACAGACCATGCCTCATTAATGCATTGCTTTTTGTCTTCGGAACTAAAACCGTTTGCGAGTAACAGCCAATCGAAATTTGCGGCGAAGCCGCCAAACAGGAAGTGAGCTCATATCTCAGCAACCCATTCATCTATCATAACCAAACTTACTACATGGACTCAGGACCCAATCAGGGGGACGCTCAAGAAATCTGGTGACCTTTGACCTCTAGGGGGCGCTGTAATTAAGAAACATGCCTTTTGGCCTGTAGCTGCAGTTGTGTTTAGAATTAAAATGCACTAGTGGTGTCTGTTAATACTGTTGGAGGTCCTTAGGCCGACCCAAGCCAACTTGTGATGTCATCGTAATTGATTCGGCCGCCATATTGGATTTAATCAAAAACACGTACAAGTTTTCGCAGGTCACAAATTTCATCTGTTCTTCACCAAAATTGGTAGAGACCATCTTCAGACCATGCCTGATGAGTGCATTGCTTTCTGGAACAATTGACAGAAGCATTGACCTGTACCAGCCAATCGAAATTTGCGGCGAAGCCGCCAAACAGGAAGTGATTTCATATCTCAGCAACGCTTTCATGTATCAAAACCAAATTTAGTACATGTACCTCAAACCCCATCGGGAGGATGCTCAAGAAATTTGGTGACATTTGACCTCTAGGGGGCACCGTAATTGACAAAAATGCATTTTGGCCAGTAGTTGCTGATGCGCATTATTTTGCAATGGAAGTCAATGGCAGCCCATAGAACTGTCTGGTAAAAAGTTATAAAACTTTGCAACACTAATTGGGGACAGTCCACTAATTCATTTCACCAAGTTTCATGCGGGCACCTCAAGCGCTCTAGCGCCACCAACAGGCCAAAGTTGGACTTGTGTTCACGGACGTAACTTTTGACCTGTTGATCCGATTTTGAAAAACGAGGTACCGTTGGAATCCTTGGACCAAGCCGAGTTCAACGAACCCTATGACGTCATTTTCCGCCATGATGGATTTTCCGCCATTTTGGATTTCATCAAAATCACTTAAAACGTATCACAGGTCACACATTTTGTCCGATCGACACCAAACTTCATAGATATCATCTACAGACCATGCCTCATTAATGCATTGCTTTTTGTCATCGGAACTAAAACCGTTCGCGCGTAACAGCCAATCGAAATTTGCGGCGAAGCCGCCAAACAGGAAGTGAGCTCATATCTCAGCAACCCATTCACCTATCATAATCAAACTTAGTCCATGGACTCAGGACCCAATCAGGGGGACGCTCAAGAAATTTGGTGACCTTTGACCTCTAGGGGGCGCTGTAATTAAGAAACATGCCTTTTGGCCTGTAGCTGCTGTTGTGCTTAGAATTAAAACGCACTAGTGGTGTCTGGTAATACTGTTGGAGGTCCTTAGGCCGACCCCAGCCTACTTGTGATGTCATCGTAATTGATTCGGCCGCCATATTGGATTTAATCAAAAACACGTACAAATTTTCGCAGGTCACAAATTTCAGTGGATCCTCACCAAAATTGGCAGAGATCAACTTCAGACCATGCCTTATCAGTGCTTTGCTTTCTGGAACAATTGACAGAAGCATTCGGCTGTAACAGCCAATCAAAATTTGCGGCGAAGCCGCCAAACAGGAAGTGAGCTCATATCTCAGCAATCCTGCCATGTATCATAACCAAACTTACAACATAGATTCATGACCCCATTAGGAGGACGCTCAAAAAATTTGGTGACCTTTGACCTGTAGGGGGTGCTGCAATTAGCAATATTGCATTTTGATCTGTATTTGCTGATGTGTTTTATCGATCTTTTATTTTTGGATGTGAAACAGATGACAACATATTCCATCCAGTCATTCTAATGCGTGCGTGGTAGGGCGGGGCGGGACGGGGTGGGACGGGCAGGGGTGATTAGGTGGGGGGGCTGGCTGGCGGAGGCGGTGGCAGTACTCAGCCCTGTTTCAGCCCTACAAAATCAGTTATGTTTGATGTGACACTTGTTGAAAGTGTTGATCGCGACTGTCTGCTGAGTTCTATCTTGTCACCGTGGCTACTCCGGCCTATTCTGCTTGGCCCCCTCATTGCTGCTTGCAGCTATATTTGGGGGCCAAGCAGCGAAGCTGCGAAGGCACCCATTGTGTTTGTTAGTTTTCTTATTGGGGGCCAAGCAGCGAAGCTGCGAAGCACCCATTGTGTTTCTATGAATTCTTATTATTAGGGGTCCGAGCAGCGTAGCTGCAGGACCCCTATTGTTTCTGTACCGTTCATTTTTGGCCAAAATTCTGTAAAAGTCATACTGCTGCCTAAACCGTAACTCCAAAACTCTTCAAATTTTCAGGTATGGTTACCAGTACCCCCCTCTGCCCATAACCCAAAATTTGGGGTACTGCACCCAAAGGTGGCGCTGTTGGAAAAAAAAGTTAATTATGCTAATTTCTCCTTACCAGATTGACCTAGACTCAAAATTCTTTCATAATATTAATCTCTAAACTCAGATGCATCTTTTTGGCCCTGGTCTTATGGTCTAAAAATGTTTATTTTTGACACAATTTCATGGAAAAGCCAAACATTATAAAAAGTTTCACACTCTTCAAAAATAATCAAATCTTCACCAAAATTCTCACAGACAATGTTTAGACAAAGCCTCACAAAAGTTATCAAAATAATTTGGATATGTTTTTCCATTTCAGAGATATAGACCAATAAAGTTCGACCACTCAGCCCATTTCTCCTATATCACCTATATTCCTATATGAGTAATTTTTTTTCCTTGGTGAACAACCATACAACCATCATTATGTGGATACCATTAACAGTGCACATTTTCAGATCTGTACTCTTTTTTATAAAGCCCTTAATTCTATTGTCAAATGTATGCTAGGAATTTTCTTGATGTTGTGTGTTTGCCAACACACCTTTTCACCATGTGAATGTGACTGCCAAATATGTAGGATTGTCAGTGGCTCAGTGGGATAATGCCTAGTGCTGATGTTTGTTAGGTTGAGAGTTCGAATCCCTGGTAGTGCTTTAGGCTCTAGCTCGAATACTATTGGTTATTGAAGATTCACACCATTGAACAGCACCTGAATGAAATCAGGCAATCAACATACACAGTCATTAGTTGCCAAGAATCAGAACGCCGAGACACTCTGACATTTAGGGGAACTTCTTTGTTCACTATTTTTCCTTCATCATTAAGTCTATCATATTTAAATTTCATCCATTAGTGTTCTTCTCTACAAATGTCTAATTGCCCCAGAATTTCAAAAAGATTTCAGGTGTACTGTTTTAGGAAAGCCCTTCATTTTATTGTCAAATGTATGCTTGGAGTTTTTCTTGTGTTTACCAACACACATTTTCACATGTGAATGTGACTGCCCAATGTGTGTGATTGTTAGTGGCTCAGTGGGATAATGCCTTGTACTGGTGTTTCTTAGGTTGAGTGTTCGAATCCCCATTAGAACTTCAGGATCAAGCTGCACATGCTATTGGTTATTGAAGATTCACACCATTGAACAGCACCTGAATGACATCAGGCAATCAACATACACAGTCATTAGTTGCCAAGAATCAGAACGCCGAGACACTCTGACATTTAGGGCAACTTCTTTGTTCATTATTTTTCCTTCATCGTTAAGTCTATCATATTTATATTTCATCCATTAGTGTTCTTCTCTACAAATGTCTAATTGCCCCAGAATTTCAAAAAGATTTCAGGTGTACTCTTTTAGGAAAGCCCTTCATTTTATTGTCAAATGTATGCTTGGAGTTTTTCTTGTGTGTTTACCAACACACATTTTCACCATTTGAATGTGACTGCCCAATGTGTATGATTGTTAGTGGCTCAGTGGGATAATGCCTTGTACTGGTGTTTCTTAGGTTGAGTGTTCGAATCCCCATTAGAACTTCAGGATCAAGCTGCACATGCTATTGGTTACTGAAGATTGAACAGCACCTGAATGACATCAGGCAATCAACATACACAGTCATTAGTTGCCAAGAATCAGAACGCCGAGACATTCTGACATTTAGGGGAACTTCTTTGTTCATTATTTTTCCTTCATCATTAAGTCTATCATATTTATATTTCATCCATTAGTGTTCTTCTCTACAAATGTCTAATTGCCCCAGAATTTCAAAAAGATTTCAGGTGTACTCTTTTAGGAAAGCCCTTCATTTTATTGTCAAATGTATGCTTGGAGTTTTTCTTGTGTGTTTACCAACACACATTTTCACATGTGAATGTGACTGCCCAATGTGTATGATTGTTAGTGGCTCAGTGGGATAATGCCTTGTACTGGTGTTTCTTAGGTTGAGTGTTCGAATCCCCGTTAGAACTTCAGGATCAAGCTGCACATGCTATTGGTTACTGAAGATTCACACCATTGAACAGCACCTGAATGACATCAGGCAATCAACATACACAGTCATTAGTTGCCAAGAATCAGAACGCCGAGACACTCTGACATTTAGGGCAACTTCTTTGTTCATTATTTTTCCTTCATCATTAAGTCTATCATATTTATATTTCATCCATTAGTGTTCTTCTCTACAAATGTCTAATTGCCCCAGAATTTCAAAAAGATTTCAGGTGTACTCTTTTAGGAAAGCCCTTCATTTTATTGTCAAATGTATGCTTGGAGTTTTTCTTGTGTGTTTACCAACACACATTTTCACCATTTGAATGTGACTGCCCAATGTGTATGATTGTTAGTGGCTCAGTGGGATAATGCCTTGTACTGGTGTTTCTTAGGTTGAGTGTTCGAATCCCCATTAGAACTTCAGGATCAAGCTGCACATGCTATTGGTTACTGAAGATTGAACAGCACCTGAATGACATCAGGCAATCAACATACACAGTCATTAGTTGCCAAGAGTCAGAACGCCGAGACACTCTGACATTTAGGGCAACTTCTTTGTTCATTATTTTTCCTTCATCATTAAGTCTATCATATTTATATTTCATCCATTAGTGTTCTTCTCTACAAATGTCTAATTGCCCCAGAATTTCAAAAAGATTTCAGGTGTACTCTTTTAGGAAAGCCCTTCATTTTATTGTCAAATGTATGCTTGGAGTTTTTCTTGTGTGTTTACCAACACACATTTTCACCATTTGAATGTGACTGCCCAATGTGTATCATTGTTAGTGGCTCAGTGGGATAATGCCTTGTACTGGTGTTTCTTAGGTTGAGTGCTCGAATCCCCATTAGAACTTCAGGATCAAGCTGCACATGCTATTGGTTATTGAAGATTCACACCATTGAACAGCACCTGAATGACATCAGCCAATCAACATTCACACTCATCAGTTGTCAAGAATCACAATGCCAAGACACTCTATGACATTCAGGGGAACTTCTTTGTTTACTATTTTTCCTTCATCATAAAGTCTATCATATTTATATTTCATCCATTAGTATTCTTCTCTACAAATGTCTTATTGCCCCAGAATTTCAAAAAGTTTTCAGGTGTACTCTTTTAGGAAAGCCCTTCATTTTATTGTCAAATGTATGCTTAGAGTTTTTCTTGTTGTGTGTTTACCAATACACATTTTCACCATGTGAATGTGACTGGCCAACATGTAGGCTTGACAGTGGCTCAGAGAGATAATGCCTTGTACTGGTGATCCTTAGGTTGAGAGTTCAAATCCCACTTGAAGCATTAGTGTTAGAATACTGTTGGGTTGTGGATGTTAGCATACTACAATAGAATGCTGTTGGGTTGTGGAGGTTAACACACTATTACATTACAGCTACTTGTCAATATGGACTTGAAGTGTAACTGTATAATTATAGGCTGTTTTTCTTATTGACTCCGACACAGCTATAGCCTATAATTATTTGTTATTCTTATAATATTTGTCATTTCTTATACATATTTAGTCGGCTCTTCCACTTGACAGAACAACTCTGTATCGGTTAAGGATGTCACGCATGAAACAATGCTGCAGAAACACGAAAATACGACTTTGAGTTTAGTAGACTATCATTTTCAGTTCCTGTTTATCTATTGCACGATGGGTAATAATTTAAAGGAATCGTGTTGCAGTCTTGTAAATAGTGACCCTGCAAGATCCCTAGTCATTGCAAAATCATAGTCTGTGACTTAAAACTCTACTACTTGTCTTTAGATGTGAGAGGGTCTGAGACTGTAGTCTTTCAAAAATCTTTTCCAAATCTTTGCAAATCTTTCCAAAGTCTGTCAGTGTAAGGAGGTGCTGTGGAGAAATTGCTGGATTGTTTGGCTCTGTCACCAAACCACACCCAGTTTACCTGCTGGGAAACCCTGTAGCTCCGGAGCAGGGGCTCAGACCAGGATAAATTGTTTGCTTGCCCTCAGTTCACTCTTTTGTTCATCTCAACCCAGCACTCCAGTGTGTCCTGCTTTGTGTGCGTCTTTGAGTTAATGTAAGTCATCACTTTAATGACCCTCACTATGACTTTTGTGATGTTTATCAGTTTGTAGAGTAGCTCTGCCATCATGTGTATAGTTAAGGTCTTTGTTTGTTGGTTTGGTGTGTTGGAGTCCCATGTGAGAGATGATTAGGTGATGTTGGTTGACTTGGGATGTGAAGTATTGTTTAGTTGTACCTTATATAGCCATATGATTTCAGTTTATTGTTCAAATGTCAATTGGTTTGTTTGTGAGTTGGGATCTGTACTGATTTACCCCATTTCACTGATTACTCCATTTTCTGTTTGTTTCCTCTTTGATGCAGCACACATACAAGTAAAGAACAAAAGAACAGATGAATTGAAACTCAAATAAAGTTCACTTGTGTTGCACCGAAACCTGCCATCTCTGTGTCATCACTTCATACCATTGAGCCTTCTGACCGAGGCTCTGCCTGCTCGCCACACACTCACTCTACCTCGACCCACATCGCCCCCTACAGTTCCTTCAGCTGGGTTGTGGAGGTTAGCATACTAGAATAGAATACTGTTAAGAATACTGTTGGGTTGTGGAGGTTAGCACACTATAACGTTACAGCTACTTGACAGGACTTGTCGTGCAAGGCAAGTATAACTGCATAATTATAGGTTGTTCATCTTATTGACTCCAACACAGAACCCACCCCCACCCCCCTTCACCTACCACCACAAATACAATTCAATTCTGTGGGAAACACTGCCTTCCATTAACAGACGCTTCATCTTATCCATGACAAATGCATAGTCCTGTAGAATAGAGTATTGTTAGAATACTATTGAGTTGTGGAGATTAGCGCACTAGAATACTACTGTTAGAATACTGTTGGGTTGTGGAGGTTAGCACACTAGAATAGGGTATTGTTAGAATACTATTAGGTTGTGGAGGTTAGCACACTATAACGTTACAGCACAGGGTAATCCTAATTTTATGCATCAAATTTATTCCAATCCAACTCAAAAGTTTTGAACAACACAAAGTGAAGGTTTTATCCAGATCAAAACCAAGAATAGATTATGTGATCTAATCCAATTTCAGGATCCTTGTTTCCCTTTGAACAAGCCATTTTCAAGATTTGATCCAATCCGATAGCCGAAATCCGATAACCGAAATCCGATCACGTTTCTTTTGAACAATTGGGCCCAAACAATCAAAGCATATGTAAAACTAAAAAGCTATGCTACCTCATGTTCGTTTTGCTCGGACCCCGTAAATCACCGCTTGCGGTTATATTTGGGGGCCAAGCAGCGAAGCTGCGAAGGCACCCATTGTGTTTCTATTTGTTCTTATTATTATTATTATTATTATTATTATTATTATTATTATTCCGCCATTAAAGTCAATGGCAGCCCATAGAACCGTCTGGTGAAAAGTTGTGAAATTTGGCACACTGATTAGGGACAGTCCCATGATTAATGTCACCAAGTTTCATGATGGCACCTCAAGCACTCTAGCGCCACCAACAGGCCAAAGTTGGACTTGTGTTCACGCACGTAACTTTTGACCCGTATGGCCGATTGTCAAAAATGAGGTATCGTTGGAATCCTTGGACCAAGCCGAGTTCAACGCAGCCTATGACGTCAATTTGCGCCATGATGGATTTTCCGCCATATTGGATTTCATCAAAAACACTAATAAGTCTTCACAGGTCACAAATTTGGTCCAATCGACACCAAACTTCACAGATATCATCTACAGTCCATGCCCCATTAATGTATTGCTTTTTGTATTCAGAACTAAAACCGCTCGCGCGTTACAGCCAATCAAAGTTTGCGGCGAAGCCGCCAAACAGGAAGTGAGCTCATATCTCAGCAACCCATTCATCTATCATAACCAAACTTAGTACATGGACTCAGGACCCAATCAGGGGGACGCTCAAGAAATCTGGTGACCTTTGACCTCTAGGGGGCGCTGTAATTGAGAAACAGGCCTTTTGGCCTGTAGCTGCTGTTGTGCTTGGAATTAAAACGCACTACTGGTGTCTGGTAATACTGTTGGAGGTCCTTAGGCCGTCCCAAGCCAATTTGTGATGTCATCGTAATTGATTCGGCCGCCATATTGGATTTAATCAAAAACACGTAAAAATTTTCGCAGGTCACAAATTTCAGTGGATCCTCACCAAAATTGGCAGAGATCATCTTCAGACCATGCCTTATCAGTGCATTGCTTTCTGGAACAATTTACAGAAGCATTCGGCTGTAACAGCCAATCGAAATTTGCGGCGAAGCCGCCAAACAGGAAGTGAGCTCATATCTCAGCAACCCTTGCATGTATCAAAGCCAAACTGGGTGCATAGACTCAGGACCCAATCAGGGGGACACTCAATAAATCTGGTGACCTTTGACCTCTAGGGGGCGCTGTAATTAAGAAACATGCCTTTTGGCCTGTAGCTGCTGTTGTGTTTGGAATTAAAATGCACTAGTGGTGTCTGCTAATACTGTTGGAGGTCCTTAGGCCGACCCAAGCGAATTTGTGATGTCATTGTAATTGATTCGGCCGCCATATTGGATTTAATCAAAAACACGTACAAGTTTTCACAGGTCACAAATTTCAGCGGATTCTCACCAAAATTGGCAGAGACCATCTTCAGACCATAATCTATCAATATATTGCTTTTTGGAACAATTGGCAAAAGCATTCGCTTGTAACAGTCAATCAAAATTGGTGGCGAAGCCGCCAAACAGGAAGTGAGCTCATATCTCAACAACCCTGCCATGTATCATAACCAAACTTACTATATGGATTCATGACCCCATTAGGAGGACGCTCAAAACATTTGGTGACCTTTGACCTGTAGGAGGTGCTGCAATTAGCAATATTGCATTTTGATGTGTAGTTGCTGATGTGTTTTATCAATCTTTTATTTTTTGATGTGAAACTGATGACATCATGTTCCATCCAGTTAATTCTAATGCGTGCGTGCAAGGGCATGGCAGGACGGGGTGGGACGGGCTGGGGTGATTAGGTGGGGGGGGCTGGTTGGCGGAGGCGTGGCAATACTCAGCCCTGTTTCAGCCCTGTTGATCGCGGGTGTCTGCTGAGTTCTATCTTGTCGCCGTAGCTACTCCGGCCTATTCTGCTTGGCCCCCTCATTGCTGCTTGCAGCTATATTTGGGGGCCAAGCAGCGAAGCTGCGAAGGCACCCATTGTGTTTCTATTTTTTCTTATTATTATTATTATTATTATTCCTCTGCCATTGAAGTCAATGGCAGCCCATAGAACCGTCTGGCAAAAAGTTCTGAAATTTGGCACAGTGATTGGAGACAGTCCAATGATTAATTTCACCAAGTTTCATGTCGGTACCTCTAGCGCTCTAGCGCCACCAACAGGCCAAAGTTGGACTTGCGTTCATGCACGTAACTTCTGACCCGTTGACCCGATTGTCAAAAATGAGGTATCGCTGGAATCCTTGGACCAAGCTGAGTTCAACGCACCCTATGACGTCAATTTCCGCCATGATGGATTTTCCGCCATTTTGGAATTCATCAAAAACACTAAAAAGTCTTCAAAGGTCACAAATTTTGTCCGATCGACACCAAATCTGACACACTTGATCTTCAGACCAATCCTCACAAAAGTTATTCATTTTCGTCTTCGGAACTCAAACCGTTCGCCCGTAACAGCCAATCGAAATATGTGGCGAAGCCGCCAAACAGGAAGTGAGCTCATATCTCAGCAACCCTTGCATGTATCAAAGCCAAACCTGGTGCATGGACTCAGGACCCAATCCGGGGGACGCTCAAGAAATCTGGTGACCTTTGACCTCTAGGGGGCGCTGTAATTAAGAAACATGCCTTTTGGCCTGTAGCTGCTGTTGTGCTTAGAATTAAAACGCACTAGTGGTGTCTGGTAATACTGTTGGAGGTCCTTAGGCCGACCCAGGCCAACTTGTGATGTCATCGTAATTGATTCGGCCGCCATATTGGATTTAATCAAAAACATGTAAAAATTTTCGCGGGTCACAAATTTCAGCGGATCCTCACCAAAATTGGCAGAGATCATCTTCAGACCATGCCTTATCAGTGCTTTGCTTTCTGGAACAATTGACAGAAGCATTCGGCTGTAACAGCCAATCGAAACTTGCGGCGAAGCCGCCAAACAGGAAGTGAGCTCATATCTCAGCAACCCTTGCATGTATCAAAGCCAAACTTGGTGCATGGACTCAGGACCCAATCAGGGGGACGCTCAAAAAATCTGGTGACCTTTGACCTCAAGGGGGCGCTGTAATTAAGAAACATGCCTTTTGGCCTGTAGCTGCTGTTGTGCTTAGAAACTGAGCTCATATCTCAGCAACCCATTCCCCTATCATCACCAAACTGAGTACATGGACTCAGGACCCAATCAGGGAGATGCTCAAGAAATCTGGTGACCTTTGACCTCTAGGGGGCGCTGTAATTAAGAAACATGCCTTTTGGCCTGTAGCTGCAGTTGTGCTTAGAATTAAAACGCACTAGTGGTGTCTGATAATACTGTTGGAGGTCCTTTGGTTTACCCAAGTCAACTTGTGATGTCATCGTAATTGATTCGGCCATCATATTGGATTTAATCAAAAACACTTACAAGTTTTTGCAGGTCACAAATTTCAGCGGATCCTCACCAAAATTGGCAGAGACAATCTTCAGAACATGCCTTATCAGTGCATTGCTTTCTGGAACAATTGACAGAATCATTCGCCCGTAACAGCCAATCAAAATTTGTGGCGAAGCCGCCAAACAGGAAGTGAGCTCATATCTCACCAACCCTGCCATGTATCATCACCAAACTTACTACATATATTCATGACCCCATTAGGAGGACGCTCAAAAAATGTGGTGACCTTTGACCTGTAGGGGGTTCTGCAATTAGCAATATTGCATTTTGATCTGTAGTTGCTGAAGAGTTTTATCAATCTTTTTATTTTTTGATGTGAAACTGATGACAACATGTTCCATCCAGTTAATTCTAATGCGTGCGTGCAAGGGCAGGGCAGGGCAGGACGGGGTGGGACGGGCTGGGGTGATTAGGTGGGGGGGCTGGCTGGCGGAGGCGGTGGCAATACTCAGCTCTGTTTCAGCCCTACAAAATCAGTTATGTTTGATGTTACACTTGTTGAAAGTGTTGATCGCGAGTGTCTGCTGAGTTCTATCTTGTCGCCGTGGCTACTCCGGCCTATACTGCTTGGCCCCCTCATTGCTGCTTGCAGCTATATTTTTGGGGGCCAAGCAGCGAAGCTGCGAAGGCACCCATTGTGTTTCTATTGTTTCTTATTGGGGGCCAAGCAGCGAAGCTGCGAGGCAACCATTGTGTTTCTATTTGTTCTTATTATTATTATTATTATTCCGCCATTGAAGTCAATGGCAGCCCATAGAACCGTCTGGTGAAAAGTTGTGAAATTTGGCACACTGATTAGGGACAGTCCCATGATTAATGTCACCAAGTTTCATGATGGCACCTAGAGGACTCTAGCGCCACCAACAGGCCAAAGTTGGACGTGCGTTCACGCACGTAACTTTTGACCCGTATGGCCGATTGTCAAAAATGAGGTATCGTTGGAATCCTTGGACCAAGCCGAGTTCAACGCACCCTATGACGTCAATTTCCGCCATGATGGATTTTCCGCCATATTGGATTTTAGTGAAAGTGAAACTAAAACTTCACAGGTCACAAATTTTGTCCGATCAACACCAAACTTGACACACATGCTCTTCAGACCAAGCCGCACAAAAGTTATTCCTTTTCGTCTTCGGAACTAAAACCGTTCGCGCGTAACAGCCAATCGAAATTTGCGGCGAAGCCGCCAAACAGGAAGTGAGCTCATATCTCAGCAACCCTTGCATGTATCAAAGCCAAACTTGGTGCATGGACTCAGGACCCAATCAGGGGGACGCTCAAGAAATCTGGTGACCTTTGACCTCTAGGGGGCGCTGTAATTAAGAAACATGCCTTTTGGCCTGTAGCTGCTGTTGTGCTTAGAATTAAAACGCACTAGTGGTGTCTGGTAATACTGTTGGAGGTCCTTAGGCCGACCCAGGCCAATTTGTGATGTCATCGTAATTGATTCGGCCGCCATATTGGATTTAATCAAAAACACGTACGAATTTTCGTAGGTCACAAATTTCAGCGGATCCTCACCAAAATTGGCAGAGAACATCTTCAGACCATGCCTTATCAGTGCATCGCTTTTTGGAACGATTGACAGTAGCATTCGGCTGTAACAGCCAATCGAAACTTGCAGCGAAGCGGCCAAACAGGAAGTGAGCTCATATCTCAGCAACCCTGCCATGTATCATCACCAAACTTACTACATATGTTCATGACCCCATTAGGAGGACGCTCAAGAAAGTTGGTGACATTTGACCTCTAGGGGGCACCGTAATTGACAAAAATGCATTTTGGCCAGTAGTTGCTGATGCGCATTATTTTGCAATGGAAGTCAATGGCAGCCCATAGAACCATCTGGTAAAAAGTTATACAATTTTGCACACTAATTGGGGACAGTCCAATAATTCATTTCACCAAGTTTCATGCCGGCACCTCAAGCGCTCTAGCGCCACCAACAGGCCAAAGTTGGACTTGTGTTTACGGACGTAACTTTTGACCTGTTGACCCGAATGGCAAAATGAGGTATCATTGGAATCCTTGGGCCAAGCCGAGTTCAACACACCCTATGACGTCAATTGTTGACCTCTATGTTTAAATCACAGCAAGTGTGATCATATCTCAGTCAATCTTTTATTTTTGATGTGAAACTGATGACAGCGAGTTCCATCTAGTTCATTCTAATGTGTGCGTGCAAGGGTGGGACGGGGTGGGATGGGCAGGGGCGGTTGCGGCGGTGGGCTGGCTGGGGGAGGGGGCGGCGACACTCAGCCCTGGTTCAGCCCCACAAAATCAGTTATGTTTTGATGTGAAACTTGACCTTGTAACTCAGCCAATCTTGGGTTGTATGGCATGGAACTTGCTGTGACTGCTTAAGGCTATATGTCTGATGCAACGGCATTGACTTACATGGCAAATCTGGCCTGCTGATCTCACTGCTTGGCCCCCTCATTGCTGCTTGCAGCTATATTTGGGGGCCAAGCAGCGAAGCTGCGAGGCAACCATTGTGTTTCTATTTGTTCTTATTATTATTATTATTATTATTCCGCCATTGAAGTCAATGGCAGCCCATAGAACCGTCTGGTGAAAAGTTGTGAAATTTGGCACACTGATTAGGGATAGTCCCATAATTAATTTCACCAAGTTTCATACCGGCACCTTGAGCGCTCTAGCGCCACCAACAGGCCAAAGTTGGACTTGCGTTCACGCACGTAACTTCTGACCTGTTGACCCGATTGTCAAAAATGAGGTATCGTTGGAATCCTTGGACCAAGCCGAGTTCAACGCACCCTATGACGTCATTTTCCGCCATGATGGATTTTCCGCCATATTGGATTTTAGTGAAAGTGAAACTAAAACTTCACAGGTCACAAATTTTGTCCGATCGTCACCAAACTTGACACACATGCTCTTCAGACCAAGCCGCACAAAAGTTATTCTTTTTCGTCTTCGGAACTAAAACCGTTCGCGCGTAACAGCCAATCGAAATTTGCGGCGAAGCCGCCAAACAGGAAGTGAGCTCATATCTCAGCAACCCATTGATCTATCATAACCAAACTAAGTCCATGGACTCAGGACCCAATCAGGGGGACACTCAAGAAATTTGGTGACCTTTGACCTCTAGGGGGCGCTGTAATTAAGAAACATGCCTTTTGGCCTGTAGCTGCAGTTGTGCTTAGAATTGAAACCCACTAGTGGTGTCTGGTACTACTGTTGAAGGTCCTTAGGCCGACCCAAGCCAACTTGTGATGTCATCGTAATTGATTCGGCCGCCATATTGGATTTAATCAAAAACACGTACACGTTTTTGCAGGTCACAAATTTCAGCGGATCCTCACCAAAATTTGCAGAGACCATCTACAGACCATGCCTGATGAGTGCATTGCTTTCTGGAACAATTGACAGAGGCATTGGCCTGTACCAGCCAATCAAAATTTGCGGCGAAGCCGCCAAACAGGAAGTGATGTCATATCTCAGCAACACTTTCATGTATCAAAACCAAACTTAGTACATGTACCTCAGACCACATCGGGAGGATGCTCAAGAAATTTGGTGACATTTGACCTCTAGGGGGCTCCGTAATTGACAAAAATGCATTTTGGTCAGTAGTTGCTGATGCGCATTATTTTGCAATGGAAGTCAATGGCAGCCCATAGAACCGTCTGGTAAAAAGTTATACAATTTTGCACACTAATTGGGGACAGTCCAATAATTCATTTCACCAAGTTTCATGCCGGCACCTCAAGCGCTCTAGCGCCACCAACAGGCCAAAGTTGGACTTGTGTTTACGGACGTAACTTTTGACCTGTTGACCCGAATGGCAAAATGAGGTATCATTGGAATCCTTGGGCCAAGCCGAGTTCAACACACCCTATGACGTCAATTGTTGACCTCTATGTTTAAATCACAGCAAGTGTGATCATATATCAGTCAATCTTTTATTTTTGATGTGAAACTGATGACAGCAAGTTCCATCTAGTTCATTCTAATGTGTGCGTGCAAGGGTGGGACGGGGTGGGATGGGCAGGGGCGGTTGCGGCGGTGGGCTGGCTGGGGGAGGGGGCGGCGACACTCAGCCCTGGTTCAGCCCCACAAAATCAGTTATGTTTTGATGTGAAACTTGACCTTGTAACTCAGCCAATCTTGGGTTGTATGGCATGGAACTTGCTGTGACTGCTTAAGGCTATATGTCTGATGCAACGGCATTGACTTACATGGTTAATCTGGCCTGCTGAACTAACTGCTTGGCCCCCTCATTGCTGCTTGCAGCTATATTTATTATTATTATTATTACGCTTCCGTCATTGAAGTCAATGGCAGCCCATAGAACCGTCTGGTGAAAAATTCTGAAATTTGGCACACTGATTGGGGACATTCTCATGATTAATTTCACCAAGTTTCATACCGGCACCTTGAGCGCTCTAGCGCCACCAACAGGCCAAAGTTGGATGTGCGTTCATGCACGTAACTTCTGACCCGTTCACCCGATTGTCAAAAATGAGGTATCGCTGGAATCCTTGGACCAAGCTGAGTTCAACGCACCCTATGACGTCAATTTCCGCCATGATGGATTTTCCGCCATTTTGGATTTCATCAAAAACACTAAAAAGTCTTCACAGGTCACAAATTTTGTCCGATCGACACCAAACCTGACACACTTGATCTTCAGACCAAGCCTCACAAAAGTTATTCCTTTTCGTCTTCGAAACTCAAACCGTTCGCCCGTAACAGCCAATCGAAATATGCGGCGAAGCCGCCAAACAGGAAGTGAGCTCATATCTCAGCAACCCATTCATCTATCATAACCAAACTTAGTACATGGACTCAGGACCCAATCAGGGGGACGCTGAATAAATCTGGTGACCTTTGACCTCTAGGGGGCGCTGTAATTAAGAAACATGCCTTTTGGCCTGTAGCTGCTGTTGTGCTTAGAATTAAAGCGCACTACTGGTGTCTGTTAATACTGTTGGAGGTCCTTAGGCCGACCCAAGCCAATTTGTGATGTCATCGTAAATGATTCGGCCGCCATATTGGATTTAATCAAAAACATGTAAAAATTTTCGCAGGTCACAAATTTCAGCGGATTCTCACCAAAATTGGCAGAGATCATTTTCAGACCATGCCTTATCAGTGCTTTGGTTTCTGGAACAATTGACAGAAGCATTCGGCTGTAACAGCCAATCGAAACTTGCGGCGAAGCCGCCAAACAGGAAGTGAGCTCATATCTCAGCAACCCTTGCATGTATCAAAGCCAAACTTGGTGCATGGACTCAGGACCCAATCAGGTGGACGCTCAAGAAATCTGGTGACCTTTGACCTCTAGGGGGCGCTGTAATAAAGAAACATGCTTTTTGGCCTGTAGCTGCTTTTGTGCTTAGAATTAAAATGCAATAGTGGTGTCTGGTAATACTGTTGGAGGTCCTTAGGCCGACCCAAGCCAACTTGTGATGTCATCGTAATTGATTCGGCCGCCAAGTTAGATTTAATCAAAAACATCAAAAAGTTTTCACAGGTCGCAAATTTCATCTGATCTTCACTAACATTGGCACAGACCATCTTCAGACCATAAGCTATGAATATCTTGCTCTCTTGAACAATTGACAAAAGCATTCACCCGTAACCGCCAATCGAAATTGATGGCTAAGCCGCCAAACAGGAAGTGAGCTCATATCTCAGCAACCCTGCCATGTATCATAACCAAACTTACTACATATATTCATGACCCCATTAGGAGGACGCTCAAAAACTTTGGTGACCTTTGACCTGTAGGGGGTGCTGCAATTAGCAATATTGCATTTTCATCTGTAGTTGCTGATGTGTTTTATCAATCTTTTATTTTTTGATGTGAAACTGATGACAACATGTTCCATCCAGTTCATTCTAATGCGTGCGTGGAAGGGCGGTGCGGGACGGGGTGGAACGGGCAGGGCTGATTAGGTGGGGGGGCTGGCTGGCGGAGGCGGTGGCAATACTCAGCCCTGTTTCAGCCCTACAAAGTCAGTTATGTTTTGATGTGACACTTGTTGAAAGTGTTGATCGCGGGTGTCTGCTGAGTTCTATCTTGTCGCCGTGGCTATTCCGGCCTATACTGCTTGGCCCCCTCATTGCTGCTTGCAGCTATATTTATTATTATTCCTCTGCCATTGAAGTCTATGGCAGCCCATAGAACCGTCTGGTAAAAAGTTGTGAAATTTGGCACACTGATTGGGGACAGTCTCATGATTAATTTCACCAAGTTTCATGCCGGCACCTCCAGCGCTCTAGCGCCACCAACAGGCCAAAGTTGGACGTGCGTTCACGCACGTAACTTTTGACCTGTTGATCCGATTTTGAAAAATGAGGTACGGTTGGAATCCTTGGACCAAGCCGAGTTCAACGCACCCTATGACGTCATTTTCCGCCATGATGGATTTTCCGCCATTTTGGATTTCATCAAAATCACTTAAAACGTATCAGAGGTCACACATTTTGTCCGATCGACACCAAACTTCATAGATATCATCTACAGTCCATGCCTCATTAATGCATTGCTTTTTGTCTTCGGAACTAAAACCGTTCGCGCGTAACAGCCAATCAAAATTTGCGGGCGAAGTCGCCAAACAGGAAGTGAGCTCATATCTCAGCAACCCATTGATCTATCATAACCAAACTTAGTCCATGGACTCAGGATCCAATCAGGGGGACGCTCAAGAAATCTGGTGACCTTTGACCTCTAGGGGGCGCTGTAATTAAGAAACATGCCTTTTGGCCTGTAGCAGCAGTTGTGCTTAGAATTAAAACCCACTAGTGGTGTCTGGTAATACTGTTGGAGGTCCTTAGGCCGACCCAAGTCGACTTGTGATGTCATCGTAATTGATTCGGCCGCCATATTGGATTTAATCAAAAACACATATAAGTTTTCGCAGGTCACAAATTTCAGCGGATCCTCACCAAAATTGGCAGAGACCATCTTCAGACCATGCCTGATGATGCCATTGCTTTCTAGAACAATTGACAGAAGCTTTGGCCTGTACCAGCCAATCAAAATTTGCGGCGAAGACGCCAAACAGGAAGTGATTTCATATCTCAGCAACGCTTTCATGTATCAAAACCAAACTTAGTACATGTACCTCAGACCACATCGGGAGGACGCTCATGAAATTTGGTGACATTTGACCTCTAGGGGGCTCCGTAATTGACAAAAATGCATTTTGGCCAGTAGTTGCTGATGTGTATTATTTTGCAATGGAAGTCAATGGCAGCCCATAGAACCGTCTTGTAAAAAGTTATACAATTTTGCACACTAATTGGGGACAGTCCAATAATTCATTTCACCAAGTTTCATGCCGGCACCTCAAGCGCTCTAGCGCCACCAACAGGCCAAAGTTGGACTTGCGTTCATGCACGTAACTTCTGACCCGTTGACCCGATTGTCAAAAATGAGGTATCGCTGGAATCCTTGGACCAAGCCGAGTTCAATGCACCCTATGACATCAATTTCCGCCATGATGGATTTTCTGCCATATTGGATTTCATCAAAAACACTAATAAGTCTTCACAGGTCACAAATTTGGTCCAATCGACACCAAACTGCATAGATATCATCTACAGTCCATGCCCCATTAATATATTGCTTTTTGTCTTCGGAACTAAAACCGCTCGCGCGTTACAGCCAATCGAAGTTTGCGGCGATGCCGCCAAACAGGAAGTGAGCTCATATCTTAGCAACCCATTAATCTATCATAACCAAACTTAGTACATGGACTCAGGACCCAATCAGGGGGATGCTCAAGAAATCTGGTGACCTTTGACCTCTAGGGGGCGCTGTAATTGAGAAACAGGCCTTTTGGCCTGTAGCTACTGTTGTGCTTAGAATTAAAACGCACTACTGGTGTCTGATAATACTGTTGGAGGTCCTTAGGTCGACCCAAGCCAATTTGTGATATCATCGTAATTGATTCGGCCGCCATATTGGATTTAATCAAAAACACGTAAAAATTTTCGCAGATCACAAATTTCAGTGGATCCTCACCAAAATTGGCAGAGATCAACTTCAGACCATGCCTTATCAGTGCTTTGCTTTCTGGAACAATTGACAGAAGCATTCGGCTGTAACAGCCAATAAAAATTTGCGGCGAAGCCGCCAAACAGGAAGTGAGCTAATAGCTCAGCAATCCTGCCATGTATCATAACCAAACTTACAACATAGATTCATGACCCCATTAGGAGGACGCTCAAAAAATTTGGTGACCTTTGACCTGTAGGGGGTGCTGCAATTAGCAATATTGCATTTTGATCTGTATTTGCTGATGTGTTTTATCGATCTTTTATTTTTGGATGTGAAACAGATGACAACATATTCCATCCAGTTCATTCTAATGCGTGCGTGGTAGGGCGGGGCGGGACGGGGTGGGACGGGCAGGGGTGATTAGGTGGGGGGGCTGGCTGGCGGAGGCGGTGGCAATACTCAGCCCTGTTTCAGCCCTACAAAATCAGTTATGTTTGATGTGACACTTGTTGAAAGTGTTGATCGCGACTGTCTGCTGAGTTCTATCTTGTCGCCGTGGCTACTCCGGCCTATACTGCTTGGCCCCCTCATTGCTGCTTGCAGCTATATTTGGGGGCCAAGCAGCGAAGCTGCGAAGGCACCCATTGTTTTTCTATTTGTTCTTATTATTATTATTGGGGGCCAAGCAGCGAAGCTGCGAAGGCACCCATTGTGTTTCTAGCTTTTCTTATTATTATTATACCTTCTTCCGCCATGGAAGTCAATGGCAGCCCATAGAACCGTCTGGTGAAAAGTTGTGAAATTTGGCACACTGATTAGGGACAGTCCCATGATTAATGTCACCAAGTTTCATGATGGCACCTCAAGCGCTCTAGCGCCACCAACAGGCCAAAGTTGGACGTGCGTTCACGCATGTAACTTTTGACCTGTTGATCCGATTTTGAAAAACGAGGTATCGTTGGAATCCTTGGACCAAGCCGAGTTCAACGCACCCTATGACGTCATTTTCCGCCATGATGGATTTTCCGCCATTTTGGATTTCATCAAAATCACTTAAAACGTATCAGAGGTCACACATTTTGTCCGATCGACACCAAACTTCATAGATATCATCTACAGACCATGCCTCATTAATGCATTGCTTTTTGTCTTCGGAACTAAAACCGTTCGCGCGTAACCGCCAATCGAAATTTGCGGCGAAGCCGCCAAACAGGAAGTGAGCTCATATCTCAGCAACCCATTGATCTATCATACCCAATCTTATCCCATGGACTCAGGACCCAATCCGGGGGACGCTCAAGAAATTTGGTGACCTTTGACCTCTAGGGGGCGCTGTAATTAAGAAACATGCCTTTTGGCCTGTAGCTGCAGTTGTGCTTAGAATTGAAACCCACTAGTGGTGTCTGGTACTACTGTTGAAGGTCCTTAGGCCGACCCAAGCCAACTTGTGATGTCATCGTAATTGATTCGGCCGCCATATTGGATTAAATCAAAAACACAAAAAAGTTTTGGCAGGTCACAAATTTCATCTGTTCCTCACCAAAATTGGCAGAGACCATCTTCAGACCATGCCTGATGAGTGCATTGCTTTCTGGAACAATTGACAGAAGCTTTGGCCTGTACCAGCCAATCAAAATTTGCGGCGAAGCCGCCAAACAGGAAGTGATTTCATATCTCAGCAACGCTTTCATGTATCAAAACCAAACTTAGTACATGTACCTCAGACCACATCGGGAGGACGCTCAAGAAATTTGGTGACATTTGACGTCTAGGGGGCTCCGTAATTGACAAAAATGCATTTTGGCCAGTAGTTGCTGATGCGCATTATTTTGCAATGGAAGTCAATGGCAGCCCATAGAACCGTCTGGTAAAAAGTTATAAAATTTTGCACACTAATTGGGGACAGTCCAATAATTCATTTCACCAAGTTTCATGCCGGCACCTCAAGCGCTCTAGCGCCACCAACAGGCCAAAGTTAGACTTGTGTTCACTGACGTAACTTTTGACCTGTTGACCCGAATGGCAAAATGAGGTATCATTGGAATCCTTGGGCCAAGCCGAGTTCAACACACCCTATGACGTCAATTTTTGACCTCTGTGTTTAAATCACAGCAAGTGTGATCATATCTCAGTCAATCTTTTATTTTTGATGTGAAACTGATGACAGCAAGTTCCATCTAGTTCATTCTAATGTGTGCGTGCAAGGGTGGGACGGAGTGGGATGGGCAGGGGCGGTTGCGGCTGTGGGCTGGCTGGGGGAGGGGGCGGCGACACTCAGCCCTGGTTCAGCCCCACAAAATCAGTTATGTTTTGATGTGAAACTTGACCTTGTAACTCAGCCAATCTTGGGTTGTATGGCATGGAACTTGCTGTGACTGCTTAAGGCTATATGTCTGATGCAACGGCATTGACTTACATGGCAAATCTGGCCTGCTGATCTCACTGCTTGGCCCCCTCATTGCTGCTTGCAGCTATATTTATTATTATTATTATTATTATTATTCCGCCATTAAAGTCAATGGCAGCCCATAGAACCGTCTGGTGAAAAGTTGTGAAATTTGGCACACTGATTAGGGACAGTCCCATGATTAATGTCACCAAGTTTCATGATGGCACCTCAAGCACTCTAGCGCCACCAACAGGCCAAAGTTGGACTTGCGTTCACGCACGTAACTTTTGACCCGTATGGCCGATTGTCAAAAATGAGGTATCGTTGGAATCCTTGGACCAAGCCGAGTTCAACGCAGCCTATGACGTCAATTTCCGCCATGATGGATTTTCCGCCATATTGGATTTCATCAAAAACACTAATAAGTCTTCACAGGTCACAAATTTGGTCCAATCGACACCAAACTTCACAGATATCATCTACAGTCCATGCCCCATTAATGTATTGCTTTTTGTATTCAGAACTAAAACCGCTCGCGCGTTACAGCCAATCGAAGTTTGCGGCGAAGCCGCCAAACAGGAAGTGAGCTCATATCTCAGCAACCCATTCATCTATCATAACCAAACTTAGTACATGGACTCAGGACCCAATCAGGGGGACGCTCAAGAAATCTGGTGACCTTTGACCTCTAGGGGGCGCTGTAATTGAGAAACAGGCCTTTTGGCCTGTAGCTGCTGTTGTGCTTAGAATTAAAACGCACTACTGGTGTCTGGTAATACTGTTGGAGGTCCTTAGGCCGTCCCAAGCCAATTTGTGATGTCATCGTAATTGATTCGGCCGCCATATTGGATTTAATCAAAAACACGTAAAAATTTTCACAGGTCACAAATTTCAGTGGATCCTCACCAAAATTGGCAGAGATCATCTTCAGACCATGCCTTATCAGTGCATTGCTTTCTGGAACAATTGACAGAAGCATTCGGCTGTAACAGCCAATCGAAATTTGCGGCGAAGCCGCCAAACAGGAAGTGAGCTCATATCTCAGCAACCCTTGCATGTATCAAAGGCAAACTGGGTGCATAGACTCAGGACCCAATCAGGGGGACACTCAATAAATCTGGTGACCTTTGACCTCTAGGGGGCGCTGTAATTAAGAAACATGCCTTTTGGCCTGTAGCTGCTGTTGTGTTTGGAATTAAAATGCACTAGTGGTGTCTGGTAATACTGTTGGAGGTCCTTAGGCCGACCCAAGCGAATTTGTGATGTCATAGTAATTGATTCGGCCGCCATATTGGATTTAATCAAAAACACGTACAAGTTTTCACAGGTCACAAATTTCAGCGGATTCTCACCAAAATTGGCAGAGACCATCTTCAGACCATAATCTATCAATATATTGCTTTTTGGAACAATTGGCAAAAGCATTCGCTTGTAACAGTCAATCAAAATTGGTGGCGAAGCCGCCAAACAGGAAGTGAGCTCATATCTCAACAACCCTGCCATGTATCATAACCAAACTTACTATATGGATTCATGACCCCATTAGGAGGACGCTCAAAAAATTTGGTGACCTTTGACCTGTAGGAGGTGCTGATATTAGCAATATTGCATTTTGATGTGTAGTTGCTGATGTGTTTTATCAATCTTTTATTTTTTGATGTGAAACTGATGACATCATGTTCCATCCAGTTAATTCTAATTCGTGCGTGCAAGGGCATGGCAGGACGGGGTGGGACGGGCTGGGGTGATTAGGTGGGGGGGGCTGGTTGGCGGAGGCGTGGCAATACTCAGCCCTGTTTCAGCCCTGTTGATCGCGGGTGTCTGCTGAGTTCTATCTTGTCGCCGTAGCTACTCTGGCCTATTCTGCTTGGCCCCCTCATTGCTGCTTGCAGCTATATTTATTATTATTATTTAACATCTTTCTTCCGCCATGGGAGTCTATGGCAGCCCATAGAACAGTCTGGTAAAAAGTTGTGAAATTTGGCACATTGATTGGGGACAGGCCAAAAATTAATTGCACCAAGTTTCATGCCGGCACCTCCAGCGCTCTAGCGCCACCAACAGGCCAAAGTTGGACGTGCGTTCACGCACGTAACTTTTGACCCGTTGATCCGATTTTGTAAAATGAGGTACCGTTGGAATCCTTGGACCAAGCCGAGTTCAACACACTCTATGACGTCATTTTCCGCCATGATGGATTTTCCGCCATATTGGATTTTAGAGAAAGTGAAACTAATTTTTCACAGGTCACAAATTTTGTCCGATCGTCACCAAACTTGACACACATGATCGTCAGACCATGCCTCATTAATGCATTGTTTTTTGTCTTCGGAACTAAAACCGTTCGCGCGTAACAGCCAATCGAAGTTTGCGGCGAAGCCGCCAAACAGGAAGTGAGCTCATATCTCAGCAACCCATTCATCTGTCATAACCAAACTTAGTACATCTACTCAGGACCCAATCAGGGGGACACTCAAGAAATCTGGTGACCTTTGACCTCTAGGGGGCGCTGTAATTAAGAAACATGCCTTTTGGCCTGTAGCTGCAGTTGTGTTTAGAATTAAAATGCACTAGTGGTGTCTGTTAATACTGTTGGAGGTCCTTAGGCCGACCCAAGCCAACTTGTGATGTCATCGTAATTGATTCGGCTGCCATATTGGATTTAATCAAAAACACGTACAAGTTTTCGCAGGTCACAAATTTCATCTGTTCTTCACCAAAATTGGTAGAGACCATCTTTAGACCATGCCTGATGAGTGCATTGCTTTCTGGAACAATTGACAGAAGCATTGACCTGTACCAGCCAATCGAAATGTGCGGCGAAGCCGCCAAACAGGAAGTGATTTCATATCTCAGCAACGCTTTCATGTATCAAAACCAAATTTAGTACATGTACCTCAGACCCCATCGGGAGGACGCTCAAGAAATTTGGTGACATTTGACCTCTAGGGGGCACCGTAATTGACAAAAATGCATTTTGGCCAGTAGTTGCTGATGCGCATTATTTTGCAATGGAAGTCAATGGCAGCCCATAGAACCGTCTGGTAAAAAGTTATACAATTTTGCACACTAATTGGGGACAGTCCAATAATTCATTTCACCAAGTTTCATGCCGGCACCTCAAGCGCTCTAGCGCCACCAACAGGCCAAAGTTGGACTTGTGTTCACGGACGTAACTTTTGACCTGTTGACCCGAATGGCAAAATGAGGTATCATTGGAATCCTTGGGCCAAGCCGAGTTCAACACACCCTATGACGTCAATTGTTGACCTCTATGTTTAAATCACAGCAAGTGTGATCATATCTCAGTCAATCTTTTATTTTTGATGTGAAACTGATGACAGCGAGTTCCATCCAATTAATTCTAATGCGTGCGCGCAAGGGTGGGGCGGGGTGGGACGGGCAGGGGCGGTTGCGGCGGTGGGCTGGCTGGGTGAGGGGGCGGCGACACTCAGCCCTGGTTCAGCCACACAAAATCAGTTATGTTTTGATGTGAAACTTGACCTTGTAACTCAGCCAATCTTGGGTTGTTTGACATGGAACTTGTTGTGACTGCTTAATGCTATATGCCTGATGCCACGGCATTGAGTTGCATGGCAAATCTGGACTTCTGGACTGCTGAACTGCCTGCTTGGCCCCCTCATTGCTGCTTGCAGCTATATTTGGGGGCCAAGCAGCGAAGCTGCAGGGCAACCCATAGTGATTCTATGTTTTCTTCCCTATTATTATTATTATTACGCTTCCGCCATGGGAGTCTATGGCAGCCCATAGAACCGTCTGGTAAAAAGTTGTGAAATTTGGCACACCGATTGGGGACAGGCCAATAATTAACTGCACCAAGTTTCATGCCGGCACCTCCAGCGCTCTAGCGCCACCAACAGGCCAAAGTTGGACGTGCGTTCACGCACGTAACTTTTGACCTGTTGATCCGATTTTGAAAAATGAGGTACCGTTGGAATCCTTGGACCAAGCCGAGTTCAACGCACTCTATGACGTCATTTTCCGCCATGATGGATTTTCCGCCATATTGGATTTTAGTGAAAGTGAAACTAATTTTTCACAGGTCACAAATTTTGTCCGATCGTCACCAAACTTGACACACATGATCTTCAGACCATGCCTCATTAATGCATTGTTTTTTGTCTTCGGAACTAAAACCGTTCGCGCGTAACAGCCAATCGAAGTTTGCGGCGAAGCCCCCAAACAGGAAGTGAGCTCATATCTCATCAACCCATTCATCTGTCATAACCAAACTTAGTACATGTACTCAGGACCCAATCAGGGGGACGCTCAAGAAATCTGGTGACCTTTGACCTCTAGGGGGCGCTGTAATTAAGAAATATGCCTTTTGGCCTGTAGCTGCAGTTGTGTTTAGAATTAAAATGCACTAGTGGTGTCTGTTAATACTGTTGGAGGTCCTTAGGCCGACCCAAGCCAACTTGTGATGTCATCGTAATTGATTCGGCCGCCATATTGGATTTAATCAAAAACACGTACAAGTTTTCGCAGGTCACAAATTTCATCTGTTCTTCACCAAAATTGGTAGAGACCATCTTCAGACCATGCCTGATGAGTGCATTGCTTTCTGGAACAATTGACAGAAGCATTGACCTGTACCAGCCAATCGAAATTTGCGGCGAAGCCGCCAAACAGGAAGTGATTTCATATCTCAGCAACGCTTTCATGTATCAAAACCAAACTTAGTACATGTACCTCAGACCATATCGGGAGGACGCTCAAGAAATTTGGTGACATTTGACCTCTAGGGGGCACCGTAATTGACAAAAATGCATTTTGGCCAGTAGTTGCTGATGCGCATTATTTTGCAATGGAAGTCAATGGCAGCCCATAGAACCGTCTGGTAAAAAGTTATAAAATTTTGCACACTAATTGGGGACAGTCCAATAATTCATTTCACCAAGTTTCATGCCGGCACCTCAAGCGCTCTAGCGCCACCAACAGGCCAAAGTTGGACTTGTGTTTACGGACGTAACTTTTGACCTGTTGACCCGAATGGCAAAATGAGGTATCATTGGAATCCTTGGGCCAAGCCAAGTTCACACCCCCACACACCCTATGACGTCAATTTTTGACCTCTGTGTTTAAATCACAGCAAGTGTGATCATATCTCAGTCAATCTTTTATTTTTGATGTGAAACTGATGACAGCAAGTTCCATCTAGTTCATTCTAATGTGTGCGTGCAAGGGTGGGACGGGGTGGGATGGGCAGGGGCGGTTGCGGCGGTGGGCTGGCTGGGGGAGGGGGCGGCGACACTCAGCTCTGGTTCAGCCCCACAAAATCAGTTATGTTTTGATGTGAAACTTGACCTTGTAACTCAGCCAATCTTGGGTTGTATGGCATGGAACTTGCTGTGACTGCTTAAGGCTATATGTCTGATGCAACGGCATTGATTTACATGGTTATTCTGGCCTGCTGATCTCACTGCTTGGCCCCCTCATTGCTGCTTGCAGCTATATTTGGGGGCCAAGCAGCGAAGCTGCGAAGGCACCCATTGTTTTTCTATTTGTTCTTATTATTATTATTATTGGGGGCCAAGCAGCGAAGCTGCGAAGGCACCCATTGTGTTTCTATGTTTTCTTATTATTATTATTATTACGCTTCCGTCATTGAAGTCAATGGCAGCCCATAGAACCGTCTGGTGAAAAGTTGTGAAATTTGGCACACTGATTAGGGACAGTCCCATGATTCATGTCACCAAGTTTCATGCCGGCACCTCGAGCGCTCTAGCGCCACCAACAGGCCAAAGTTGGACATGCGTTCACGCACGAAACTTTTGACCCGTAGGCCCAATTGTCAAAAATGAGGTATCGTTGGAATCCTTGGGCCAATCCGAGTCCAACGCACCCTATGACGTCAATTTCCGCCATGATGGATTTTCCGCCATTTTGGATTTAATCAAAAACACTAAAAAGTTTTCACAGGTCACAAATTTTGTCCGATCGACACCAAATCTGACACACATGATCTTCAGACCAAGCCTCACAAAAGATACTCCTTTTCGTCTTCGGAACTAAAACCGTTCACCCGTAACAGCCAATCAAAATTTACGGCGAAGACGCCAAACAGGAAGTGAGCTCATATCTCAGCAACCCATTGATCTATTATAACCAAACTTTGTACATGGACTCAGGACCCAATCAGGGGGACGCTCAAGAAATCTGGTGACCTTTGACCTCTAGGGGGCGCTGTAATTTAAAAACATGCCTTTTGGCCTGTAGCTGCTGTTGTGCTTAGAATTAAAATGCACTAGTGGTGTCGGGTAATACTGTTGGAGGTCCTTAGGCCGACCCAAGCCAACGTGTGATATCATCGTTATTGATTCGGCCGCCATATTGGATTAAATCAAAAACACGTACAAGTTTTCGCAGATCACAAATTTCAGCGGATCCTCACCAAAATTGGCAGAGACCATCTTTAGACCATGCCTTATCAGTGTATTTTTTTCTGGAACAATTGATAGAAGCGTTCGCCTGTAACAGCCAATCGAAATTTGCGGCAAAGCCGCCAAACAGGAAGTGAGCTCATATCTCAGCAACGCTTTCATGTATCAAAACCAAACTTAGTACATGGTCCTCAGGACCCATCAGGAGGACGCTCAATAAATTTGGTGACCTTTGACCTCTAGGGGGCTCTGGAATTGGCAAAAATGTATTTTGGCCTGTAGTTGCTGCATTATTCTGCAATGGAGGTCAATGGCAGCCCATAAAACCGTCTGGTTCATCCTGATGATGCATAAATAATTTGTTGACCTTTGACCTCTATGGGGGCATTGACATCACAGCAAGCATGATCATATCTCAATCGATCTTTTATTTTTGATGTGAAACTGATGACAGCAAGTTCCATCTAGTTCATTCTAATGTGTGCGTGCAAGGGTGGGACGGGGTGGGATGGGCAGGGGTGGTTGCGGCGGTGGGCTGGCTGGGGGAGGGGGCGGCGACACTCAGCCCTGGTTCAGCCCCACAAAATCAGTTATGTTTTGATGTGAAACTTGACCTTGTAACTCAGCCAATCTTGGGTTGTTTGGCATGGAACTTGCTGTGACTGCTTAATGCTATATGCCTGATGCCACAGCATTGAGTTGCATGGCAAATCTGGCCTGCTGATCTCTCTGCTTGGCCCCCACATTGCTGCTTGCAGCTATATTTATTATTATTATTATTATTATTCCGCCATTAAAGTCAATGGCAGCCCATAGAACCGTCTGGTGAAAAGTTGTGAAATTTGGCACACTGATTAGGGACAGTCCCATGATTAATGTCACCAAGTTTCATGATGGCACCTCAAGCACTCTAGCGCCACCAACAGGCCAAAGTTGGACTTGCGTTCACGCACGTAACTTCTGACCTGTTGACCCGATTGTCAAAAATGAGGTATCGTTGGAATCCTTGGACCAAGCCGAGTTCAACGCACCCTATGACGTCATTTTCCGCCATGATGGATTTTCCGCCATATTGGATTTTAGTGAAAGTGAAACTAAAACTTCACAGGTCACAAATTTTGTCCGATCGTCACCAAACTTGACACACATGATCTTCAGCCCAAGCCTCACAAAAGATACTCCTTTTCGTCTTCGGAACTCAAACCGTTCGCCCGTAACAGCCAATCGAAATATGCGGCGAAGCCGCCAAACAGGAAGTGAGCTCATATCTCAGCAACCCATTGATCTATCATAACCAAACTTATTCCATGGACTCAGGACCCAATCTGGGGGACGCTCAAGAAATTTGGTGACCTTTGACCTCTAGGGGGCGCTGTAATTAAGAAACATGCCTTTTGGCCTGTAGCAGCAGTTGTGCTTAGAATTAAAACGCACTAGTGGTGTCTGGTAATACTGTTGGAGGTCCTTAGGCCAACCCAAGCCAACTTGTGATGTCATCGTAATTGATTCGGCCGCCATATTGGATTTAATCAAAAACACGTACGAATTTTCGCAGGTCACAAATTTCAGTGGATCCTCAACAAAATTGGCAGAGATCATCTTCAGACCATGCCTTATCAGTGCATTGCTTTCTGGAACAATTGACAGAAGCATTCGGCTGTAACAGCCAATCGAAATTTGCGGCGAAGCCGCCAAACAGGAAGTGAGCTCATATCTCAGCAACCCTTGCATGTATCAAAGCCAAACTGGGTGCATAGACTCAGGACCCAATCAGGGGGACACTCAATAAATCTGGTGACCTTTGACCTCTAGGGGGCGCTGTAATTAAGAAACATGCCTTTTGGCCTGTAGCTGCTGTTGTGTTTGGAATTAAAATGCACTAGTGGTGTCTGGTAACACTGTTGGAGGTCCTTAGGCCGACCCAAGTGAACTTGTGATGTCATCGTAATTGATTCGGCCGCCATATTGGATTTAATCAAAAACACGTACAAGTTTTCACAGGTCACAAATTTCAGCGGATTCTCACCAAAATTGGCAGAGACCATCTTCAGACCATAATCTATCAATATATTGCTTTCTGGAACAATTGGCAAAAGCATTCGCTTGTAACAGTCAATCAAAATTGGTGGCGAAGCCGCCAAACAGGAAGTGAGCTCATATCTCAACAACCCTGCCATGTATCATAACCAAACTTACTATATGGATTCATGACCCCATTAGGAGGACGCTCAAAAAATTTGGTGACCTTTGACCTGTAGGAGGTGCTGCAATTAGCAATATTGCATTTTGATGTGTAGTTGCTGATGTGTTTTATCAATCTTTTATTTTTTGATGTGAAACTGATGACAACATGTTCCATCCAGTTAATTCTAATGCGTGCGTGCAAGGGCATGGCAGGATGGGGTGGGACGGGCTGGGGTGATTAGGTGGGGGGGCTGGCTGGCGGAGGCGTGGCAATACTCAGCCCTGTTTCAGCCCTGTTGATCACGGGTGTCTGCTGAGTTCTATCTTGTCGCCGTAGCTACTCCGGCCTATTCTGCTTGGCCCCCTCATTGCTGCTTGCAGCTATATTTATTATTATTACGCTTCCGTCATTGAAGTCAATGGCAGCCCATAGAACCGTCTGGTGAAAAGTTGTGAAATTTGGCACACTGATTAGGGACAGTCCCATGATTAATTTCACCAAGTTTCATGTCGGCACCCCGAGGGCTCTAGCGCCACCAACAGGCCAAAGTTGGACGTGCGTTCACGCACGTAACTTTTGACCTGTTGATCCGATTTTGAAAAACGAGGTATCGTTGGAATCCTTGGACCAAGCCGAGTTCAACGCACCCTATGACGTCATTTTCCGCCATGATGGATTTTCCGCCATATTGGATTTTAGTGAAAGTGAAACTAATCTTTCACAGGTCACAAATTTTGTCCGATCGTCACCAAACTTGACACACATGATCTTCAGACCATGCCTCATTAATGCATTGCTTTTTGTCTTCGGAACTAAAACCGTTTGCGCGTAACAGCCAATCGAAGTTTGCGGCGAAGCCGCCAAACAGGAAGTGAGCTCATATCTCAGCAACCCATTCATCTGTCATAACCAAACTTAGTACATGTACTCAGGACCCAATCAGGGGGACGCTCAAGAAATCTGGTGACCTTTGACCTCTAGGGGGCGCTGTAATTAAGAAACATGCCTTTTGGCCTTTAGCTGCAGTTGTGTTTAGAATTAAAATGCACTAGTGGTGTCTGTTAATACTGTTGGAGGTCCTTAGACCGACCCAAGCCAACTTGTGATGTCATCGTAATTGATTCGGCCGCCATATTGGATTTAATTAAAAACACGTACAAGTTTTCGCAGGTCACAAATTTCATCTGTTCTTCACCAAAATTGGTAGAGACCATCTTCAGACCATGCCTGATGAGTGCATTGCTTTCTGGAACAATTGACAGAAGCATTGACCTGTACCAGCCAATCGAAATTTGCGGCGAAGCCGCCAAACAGGAAGTGATTTCATATCTCAGCAACGCTTTCATGTATCAAAACCAAATTTAGTACATGTACCTCAGACCCCATCGGGAGGACACTCAAGAAATTTGGTGACATTTGACCTCTAGGGGGCACCGTAACTGACAAAAATGCATTTTGGCCAGTAGTTGCTGATGCGCATTATTTTGCAATGGAAGTCAATGGCAGCCCATAGAACCGTCTGGTAAAAAGTTATACAATTTTGCACACTAATTGGGGACAGTCCAATAATTCATTTCACCAAGTTTCATGCCGGCACCTCAAGCGCTCTAGCGCCACCAACAGGCCAAAGTTGGACTTGTGTTCACGGACGTAACTTTTGACCTGTTGACCCGAATGGCAAAATGAGGTATCATTGGAATCCTTGGGCCAAGCCAAGTTCACACCCCCACACACCCTATGACGTCAATTTTTGACCTCTGTGTTTAAATCACAGCAAGTGTGATCATATCTCAGTCAATCTTTTATTTTTGATGTGAAACTGATGACAGCAAGTTCCATCTAGTTCATTCTAATGCGTGCGTGCAAGGGTGGGACGGGGTGGGATGGGCAGGGGCGGTTGCGGCGGTGGGCTGGCTGGGGGAGGGGGCGGCGACACTCAGCTCTGGTTCAGCCCCACAAAATCAGTTATGTTTTGATGTGAAACTTGACCTTGTAACTCAGCCAATCTTGGGTTGTATGGCATGGAACTTGCTGTGACTGCTTAAGGCTATATGTCTGATGCAACGGCATTGATTTACATGGTTATTCTGGCCTGCTGATCTCACTGCTTGGCCCCCTCATTGCTGCTTGCAGCTATATTTATTATTATTACGCTTCCGTCATTGAAGTCAATGGCAGCCCATAGAACCGTCTGGTGAAAAGTTGTGAAATTTGGCACACTGATTAGGGACAATCCCCTGATTAATGTCACCAAGTTTCATGATGGCACCTCAAGCACTCTAGCGCCACCAACAGGACAAAGTTGGACGTGCATTCACATACGTAACTTTTGACGTGTATGGCCGATTGTCAAAAATGAGGTATCGTTGGAATCCTTGGACCAAGCCGAGTTCAACGCACCCTATGACGTCATTTTCCGCCATGATGGATTTTCCGCCATATTGGATTTTAGTGAAAGTGAAACTAATCTTTCACAGGTCACAAATTTTGGCCGATCGTCACCAAAATTGACACATATGATCTTCAGACCATGCCTCATTAATGCATTGCTTTTTGTCTTCAGAACTAAAACCGTTTGCTCATAACAGCCAATAGAAATTTGCGGCGAAGCCGCCAAACAGGAAGTGAGCTCATATCTCAGCAACCCATTCATCTATCATAACCAAACTTAGTATATGGACTCAGGACCCCATCAGGGGGAAGCTCAAGAAATTTGGTGACCTTTGACCTCTAGGGGGCGCTGTAATTAAGAAACATGCCTTTTGGCCTGTAGCTGCTGTTGTGCTTAGATTTAAAACGCACTAGTGGTGTCTGATAATACTGTTGGAGGTCCTTAGGCCGACACAAGCCAACTTGTGATGTCATCGTATTTTATTCGGCCGCCATATTGAATTTAATCAAAAACACGTACAAGTTTTCGCAGGTCACAAATTTCATCTGTTCTTCACCAAAATTGGTAGAGACCATCTTCAGACCATGCCTGATGAGTGCATTGCTTTCTGGAACAATTGACAGAAGCATTGATCTGTACCAGCCAATCGAAATTTGTGGCGAAGCCGCCAAACAGGAAGTGATTTCATATCTCAGCAACACTTTCATGTATCAAAACCAAATTTAGTACATGTACCTCAGACCCCATCGGGAGGACGCTCAAGAAATTTGGTGACATTTGACCTCTAGGGGGCACCGTAATTGACAAAAATGCATTTTGGCCAGTAGTTGCTGATGCGCATTATTTTGCAATGGAAGTCAATGGCAGCCCATAGAACCGTCTGGTAAAAAGTTATACAATTTTGCACACTAATTGGGGACAGTCCAATAATTCATTTCACCAAGTTTCATGCCGGCACCTCAAGCGCTCTAGCGCCACCAACAGGCCAAAGTTGGACTTGTGTTAACGGACGTAACTTTTGACCTGTTGACCCGAATGGCAAAATGAGGTATCATTGGAATCCTTGGACCAAGCCGAGTTCAACGCACCCTATGACGTCAATTTCCGCCATGATGGATTTTCCGCCATATTGGATTTTATCGAAAGTGAAACTAAAGTTTCACGCCTCACATAGTTTGTCCGATTTTAACGAAACTTAATACATATGATCTTCAGACCAATCCGCACAAAAGTTATCGATTTTTGTCTTCGGAACTAAAACCGTTTGCCCGTAACAACCAATCGAAATATGCGGCGAAGCCGCCAAACAGGAAGTGAGCTCATATCTCAGCAACCCTTTCATCTGTCATAACCAAACTCAGTACATGGACTTATAACCCCATCAGTAGGGCACTCAAAAAATCTGGTGACCTTTGACCTCTAGGGGGCGCTGTAATTAAGAAATATGCCTATTGGCCTGTAGCTGCTGTTTTGCTTAGAATTAAAACGCACTAGTGGTGTCTGACAATACTGTGGAAGGTCCTTAGGCCGACCCAAGCCAACTTGTGATGTCATCGTAATTGATTCGGCCGCCATATTGGATTTAATCAAAAACACGTACGAATTTTCGCAGGTCACAAATTTCAGCAGATCCTCACCAAAATTGGCAGAGAACATCTTCAGACCATGCCTTATCAGTGCATCGCTTTTTGGAACGATTGACAGTAGCATTCGGCTGTAACAGCCAATCGAAACTTGCGGCAAAGCCGCCAAACAGGAAGTGAGCTCATATCTCAGCAACCCTGCCATGTATCACCACCAAACTTACTACATATATTCATGACCCCATTAGGAGGACGCTCAAGAAATTTGGTGACCTTTGACCTGTAGGGGGTGCTGCAATTAGCAATGTTGCATTTTGATCTGTAGTTGCGATGTGTTTTATCAATCTTTTATTTTTGGATGTGAAAGATGACAACATATTCCATCCAGTCATTCTAATGCGTGCGTGGTAGGGCGGGGCGGGACAGGGTGGGACGGGCAGGGGTGATTAGGTGGGGGGGCTGGCTGGCGGAGGCGGTGGCAGTACTCAGCCCTGTTTCAGCCCTACAAAATCAGTTATGTTTGATATGACACTTGTTGAAAGTGTTGATCGCGAGTGTCTGCTGAGTTCTATCTTGTCGCCGTGGCTACTCCGGCCTATACTGCTTGGCCCCCTCATTGCTGCTTGCAGCTATATTTAGGGGTCCGAGCAGCGTAGCTGCAGGACCCCTATTGTTTCTGTACCGTTCATTTTTGGCCAAAATTCTGTAAAAGTCATACTGCTGCCTAAACCGTAACTCCAAAACTCTTCAAATTTTCAGGTATGGTTACCAGTACCCCCCTCTGCCCATAACCCAAAATTTGGGGTACTGCACCCAAAGGTGGCGCTGTTGGAAAAAAAAGTTAATTATGCTAATTTCTCCTTACCAGATTGACCTAGACTCAAAATTCTTTCATAATATTAATCTCTAAACTCAGATGCATCTTTTTGGCCCTGGTCTTATGGTCTAAAAATGTTTATTTTTGACACAATTTCATGGAAAAGCCAAACATTATAAAAAGTTTCACACTCTTCAAAAATAATCAAATCTTCACCAAAATTCTCACAGACAATGTTTAGACCAAGCCTCACAAAAGTTATGGATCAGAATTTTGATATTTTGTTCCATTTCAGAGATATAGGCTAATAAAGTTAGACCACTTAGGCCATTTTTCCTAGATCACCTATATTCCTATAAACCGTAAGTCCTAGAAACTAAACATTTTCAAGTATTGTTACCAGTACCCCCCCACTACCCATAACCCAAAATTTGGGGTACTGCACCCAAAGGTGGCGCTCTTGTCAAAAATGCTTATTTCTCCTTACCACATTGACCTAGACTCAAAATTCTTTCATGATATTAATCTCTACATTCAGATGCATCTTTTTCACCCTGGTCTTATGCTCTAAAAATGTTTACTTTTGCCACAATTTCAGAGAAAAGCCAAACATCATAAAAAGTTTCACATACTTCAAAAATTATCAAATCTTCACCAAAATTCTCACAGACAATGTTTAGACAAAGCCTCACAAAAGTTATCAAAATAATTTGGATATGTTTTTCCATTTCAGAGATATAGACCAATAAAGTTCGACCACTCAGCCCATTTCTCCTATATCACCTATATTCCTATATGAGTAATTTTTTTTCCTTGGTGAACAACCATACAACCATCATTATGTGGATACCATTAACAGTGCACATTTTCAGATCTGTACTCTTTTTTATAAAGCCCTTAATTCTATTGTCAAATGTATGCTAGGAATTTTCTTGATGTTGTGTGTTTGCCAACACACCTTTTCACCATGTGAATGTGACTGCCAAATATGTAGGATTGTCAGTGGCTCAGTGGGATAATGCCTAGTGCTGATGTTTGTTAGGTTGAGAGTTCGAATCCCTGGTAGTGCTTTAGGCTCTAGCTCGAATACTATTGGTTATTGAAGATTCACACCATTGAACAGCACCTGAATGAAATCAGGCAATCAACATACACAGTCATTAGTTGCCAAGAATCAGAACGCCGAGACACTCTGACATTTAGGGGAACTTCTTTGTTCATTATTTTTCCTTCATCATTAAGTCTATCATATTTATATTTCATCCATTAGTGTTCTTCTCTACAAATGTCTAATTGCCCCAGAATTTCAAAAAGATTTCAGGTGTACTCTTTTAGGAAAGCCCTTCATTTTATTGTCAAATGTATGCTTGGAGTTTTTCTTGTGTGTTTACCAACACACATTTTCACCATTTGAATGTGACTGCCCAATGTGTATGATTGTTAGTGGCTCAGTGGGATAATGCCTTGTACTGGTGTTTCTTAGGTTGAGTGTTCAAATCCCCATTAGAACTTCAGGATCAAGCTGCACATGCTATTGGTTATTGAAGATTCACACCATTGAACAGCACCTGAATGACATCAGGCAATCAACATACACAGTCATTAGTTGCCAAGAATCAGAACGCCGAGACACTCTGACATTTAGGGGAACTTCTTTGTTCATTATTTTTCCTTCATCGTTAAGTCTATCATATTTATATTTCATCCATTAGTGTTCTTCTCTACAAATGTCTAATTGCCCCAGAATTTCAAAAAGATTTCAGGTGTACTGTTTTAGGAAAGCCCTTCATTTTATTGTCAAATGTATGCTTGGAGTTTTTCTTGTGTGTTTACCAACACACATTTTCACCATTTGAATGTGACTGCCCAATGTGTATGATTGTTAGTGGCTCAGTGGGATAATGCCTTGTACTGGTGTTTCTTAGGTTGAGTGTTCGAATCCCCATTAGAACTTCAGGATCAAGCTGCACATGCTATTGGTTACTGAAGATTGAACAGCACCTGAATGACATCAGGCAATCAACATACACAGTCATTAGTTGCCAAGAATCAGAACGCAGAGACATTCTGACATTTAGGGGAACTTCTTTGTTCATTATTTTTCCTTCATCATTAAGTCTATCATATTTATATTTCATCCATTAGTGTTCTTCTCTACAAATGTCTAATTGCCCCAGAATTTCAAAAAGATTTCAGGTGTACTCTTTTAGGAAAGCCCTTCATTTTATTGTCAAATGTATGCTTGGAGTTTTTCTTGTGTGTTTACCAACACACATTTTCACATGTGAATGTGACTGCCCAATGTGTATGATTGTTAGTGGCTCAGTGGGATAATGCCTTGTACTGGTGTTTCTTAGGTTGAGTGTTCGAATCCCCATTAGAACTGCAGGATCAAGCTGCACATGCTATTGGTTACTGAAGATTGAACAGCACCTGAATGACATCAGGCAATCAACATACACAGTCATTAGTTGCCAAGAATCAGAACGCAGAGACATTTTGACATTTAGGGGAACTTCTTTGTTCATTATTTTTCCTTCATCATTAAGTCTATCATATTTATATTTCATCCATTAGTGTTCTTCTCTACAAATGTCTAATTGCCCCAGAATTTCAAAAAGATTTCAGGTGTACTGTTTTAGGAAAGCCCTTCATTTTATTGTCAAATGTATGCTTGGAGTTTTTCTTGTGTGTTTACCAACACACATTTTCACATGTGAATGTGACTGCCCAATGTGTATGATTGTTAGTGGCTCAGTGGGATAATGCCTTGTACTGGTGTTTCTTAGGTTGAGTGTTCGAATCCCCATTAGAACTTCAGGATCAAGCTGCACATGCTATTGGTTACTGAAGATTCACACCATTGAACAGCACCTGAATGACATCAGGCAATCAACATACACAGTCATTAGTTGCCAAGAATCAGAACGCCGAGACACTCTGACATTTAGGGGAACTTCTTTGTTCATTATTTTTCCTTCATCGTTAAGTCTATCATATTTATATTTCATCCAAATAGTGTTCTTCTCTACAAATGTCTAATTGCCCCAGAATTTCAAAAAGATTTCAGGTGTACTCTTTTAGGAAAGCCCTTCATTTTATTGTCAAATGTATGCTTGGAGTTTTTCTTGTGTGTTTACCAACACACATTTTCACCATTTGAATGTGACTGCCCAATGTGTATGATTGTTAGTGGCTCAGTGGGATAATGCCTTGTACTGGTGTTTCTTAGGTTGAGTGTTCAAATCCCCATTAGAACTTAAGGATCAAGCTGCACATGCTATTGGTTACTGAAGATTCACACCATTGAACAGCACCTGAATGACATCAGGCAATCAACATACACAGTCATTAGTTGCCAAGAGTCAGAACGCCGAGACACTCTGACATTTAGGGCAACTTCTTTGTTCATTATTTTTCCTTCATCATTAAGTCTATCATATTTATATTTCATCCATTAGTGTTCTTCTCTACAAATGTCTAATTGCCCCAGAATTTCAAAAAGATTTCAGGTGTACTCTTTTAGGAAAGCCCTTCATTTTATTGTCAAATGTATGCTTGGAGTTTTTCTTGTGTGTTTACCAACACACATTTTCACCATGTGAATGTGACTGGCCAACATGTAGGCTTGACAGTGGCTCAGTGAGATAATGCCTTGTACTGGTGATCCTTAGGTTGAGAGTTCAAATCCCACTTGAAGCATTAGTGTTAGAATACTGTTGGGTTGTGGATGTTAGCATACTACAATAGAATGCTGTTGGGTTGTGGAGGTTAACACACTATTACATTACAGCTACTTGTCAATATGGACTTGTAGTGTAACTGTATAATTATAGGCTGTTTTTCTTATTGACTCCGACACAGCTGTAGCCTATAATTATTTGTTATTCTTATAATATTTGTCATTTCTTATACATATTTAGTCGGCTCTTCCACTTGACAGAACAACTCTGTATCGGTTAAGGATGTCACGCATGAAACAATGCTGCAGAAACACGAAAATACGACTTTGAGTTTAGTAGGCTATCATTTTCAGTTCCTGTTTATCTATTGCACGATGGGTAATAATTTAAAGGAATCGTGTTGCAGTCTTGTAAATAGTGACCCTGCAAGATCCCTAGTCATTGCAAAATCATAGTCTGTGACTTAAAACTCTACTACTTGTCTTTAGATGTGAGAGGGTCTGAGACTGTAGTCTTTCAAAAATCTTTTCCAAATCTTTGCAAATCTTTCCAAAGTCTGTCAGTGTAAGGAGGTGCTGTGGAGAAATTGCTGGATTGTTTGGCTCTGTCACCAAACCACACCCAGTTTACCTGCTGGGAAACCCTGTAGCTCCAGAGCAGGGGCTCAGACCAGGATAAATTGTTTGCTCGCCCTCAGTTCACTCTTTTGTTCATCTCAACCCAGCACTCCAGTGTGTCCTGCTTTGTGTGCGTCTTTGAGTTAACGTAAGTCATCACTTTAATGACCCTCACTATGACTTTTGTGATGTTTATCAGTTTGTAGAGTAGCTCTGCCATCATGTGTATAGTTAAGGTCTTTGTTTGTTGGTTTGGTGTGTTGGAGTCCCATGTGAGAGATGATTAGGTGATGTTGGTTGACTTGGGATGTGAAGTATTGTTTAGTTGTACCTTATATAGCCATATGATTTCAGTTTATTGTTCAAATGTCAATTGGTTTGTTTGTGAGTTGGGATCTGTACTGATTTACCCCATTTCACTGATTACTCCATTTTCTGTTTGTTTCCTCTTTGATGCAGCACACATACAAGTAAAGAACAAAAGAACAGATGAATTGAAACTCAAATAAAGTTCACTTGTGTTGCACCGAAACCTGCCATCTCCGTGTCATCACTTCATACCATTGAGCCTTCTGACCGAGGCTCTGCCTGCTCGCCACACACTCACTCTACCTCGACCCACATCGCCCCCTACAGTTCCTTCAGCTGGGTTGTGGAGGTTAGCATACTAGAATAGAATACTGTTAAGAATACTGTTGGGTTGTGGAGGTTAGCACACTATAACGTTACAGCTACTTGACAGGACTTGTCGTGCAAGGCAAGTATAACTGCATAATTATAGGTTGTTCATCTTATTGACTCCAACACAGAACCCACCCCCACCCCCCTTCACCTACCACCACAAATACAATTAAATTCTGTGGGAAACACTGCCTTCCATTAACAGACGCTTCATCTTATCCATGACAAATGCATAGTCCTGTAGAATAGAGTATTGTTAGAATACTATTGAGTTGTGGAGATTAGCGCACTAGAATACTACTGTTAGAATACTGTTGGGTTGTGGAGGTTAGCACACTAGAATAGGGTATTGTTAGAATACTATTAGGTTGTGGAGGTTAGCACACTATAACGTTACAGCACAGGGTAATCCTAATTTTATGCATCAAATTTATTCCAATCCAACTCAAAAGTTTTGAACAACACAAAGTGAAGGTTTTATCCAGATCAAAACCAAGAATAGATTATGTGATCTAATCCAATTTCAGGATCCTTGTTTCCCTTTGAACAAGCCATTTTCAAGATTTGATCCAATCCGATAGCCGAAATCCGATAGCCGAAATCCGATCACGTTTCTTTTGAACAATTGGGCCCAAACAATCAAAGCATATGTAAAACTAAAAAGCTATGCTACCTCATGTTCGTTTTGCTCGGACCCCGTAAATCACCGCTTGCGGTTATATTTATTGGGGGCCAAGCAGCGAAGCTGCGAAGCACCCATTGTGTTTCTATGATTTCTTATTATTATTATTTAACATTCTTCCGCCATGGGAGTCTATGGCAGCCCATAGAACCGTCTGGTAAAAAGTTGTGAAATTTAGCACAATGATTGGGGACAGGCCAATAATTAATTGCACCAAGTTTGATGCCGGCACCTCCAGCGCTCTAGCGCCACCAACAGGCCAAAGTTGGACGTGCGTTCACGCACGTAACTTTTGACCTGTTGATCCGATTTTGAAAAATGAGGTACCATTGGAATCCTTGGACCAAGCCGAGTTCAACGCACTCTATGACGTCATTTTCCGCCATGATGGATTTTCCGCCATATTGGATTTTAGTGAAAGTGAAACTAATTTTTCACAGGTCACAAATTTTGTCCGATCGTCACCAAACTTGACACACATGATCATCAGACCATGCCTCATTAATGCATTGCTTTTTGTCTTCGGAACTAAAACCGTTCGCGCGTAACAGCCAATCGAAATTTGTGGCGAAGCCGCCAAACAGGAAGTGAGCTCATATCTCAGCAACCCATTCATCTGTCATAACCAAACTTAGTACATGTACTCAGGACCCAATCAGGGGGACGCTCAAGAAATCTGGTGACCTTTGACCTTTAGGGGGCGCTGTAATTAAGAAACATGCCTTTTGGCCTGTAGCTGCAGTTGTGTTTAGAATTAAAATGCACTAGTGGTGTCTGTTAATACTGTTGGAGGTCCTTAGGCCGACCCAAGCCAACTTGTGATGTCATCGTAATTGATTCGGCCGCCATATTGGATTTAATCAAAAACACGTACAAGTTTTCGCAGGTCACAAATTTCATCTGTTCTTCACCAAAATTGGTAGAGACCATCTTCAGACCATGCCTGATGAGTGCATTGCTTTCTGGAACAATTGACAGAAGCATTGACCTGTACCAGCCAATCGAAATTTGCGGCGAAGCCGCCAAACAGGAAGTGATTTCATATCTCAGCAACGCTTTCATGTATCAAAACCAAATTTAGTACATGTACCTCAGACCCCATCGGGAGGACGCTCAAGAAATTTGGTGACATTTGACCTCTAGGGGGCACCGTAATTGACAAAAATGCATTTTGGCCAGTAGTTGCTGATGCGCATTATTTTGCAATGGAAGTCAATGGCAGCCCATAGAACCGTCTGGTAAAAAGTTATACAATTTTGCACACTAATTGGGGACAGTCCAATAATTCATTTCACCAAGTTTCATGCCGGCACCTCAAGCGCTCTAGCGCCACCAACAGGCCAAAGTTGGACTTGTGTTTACGGACGTAACTTTTGACCTGTTGACCCGAATGGCAAAATGAGGTATCATTGGAATCCTTGGGCCAAGCCGAGTTCAACACACCCTATGACGTCAATTGTTGACCTCTATGTTTAAATCACAGCAAGTGTGATCATATCTCAGTCAATCTTTTATTTTTGATGTGAAACTGATGACAGCAAGTTCCATCTACTGTAGTTCATTCTAATGTGTGCGTGCAAGGGTGGGACTGGGTGGGATGGGCAGGGGCGGTTGCGGCGGTGGGCTGGCTGGGGGAGGGGGCGGCGACACTCAGCCCTGGTTCAGCCCCACAAAATCAGTTATGTTTTGATGTGAAACTTGACCTTGTAACTCAGCCAATCTTGGGTTGTATGCAGGCTTGGAATTTCACCATTCTGGGGGCAAGGCCACTTGGCCTTCAGTTGGGCATATTTGGTGGGGGGCACAAAGGCCACATGTCAGGGCACCAAGGCCAAAGTTAACTATAGCATATAAAAATGATCAAAGTTGTATTTAGCCTATTCACTGCAGTAGACCTGCATCACTGTATGAAACATGACAAAAACATGAAAAATGACATATTACATAGAACTGTAAATCTTCTGATCATCTAATAATTACAGATATCTAGGCTACATATAACAGTTATTTTATATTTGGCCTGCTATGAAATCATGTATTGAACAATTTAAGCACAGCTCAGCTTTAAGAAACTCAAATAGCCTAGATGTATGCTTAGCATTTTGTGATCATTAAGGCTACTTTCACAAACTGTTAGTCAGCTGTCCTCTGATTTACCAATATCTAGGCGATATTTGTAACATTTATTTTGTATTTGGCCCATTATGAAATCATGTGGAACAATTTAAACACATTGTAAAACTTAAAGCCCAAATTTGGAGACATCCATGCATGTCGAAATTCACTGCAAATTCGAAACTGGATTACTCTGGAACAGCTAACTGTACAGGGGACTGTTTTACACCTTTGTGTTCGGTAAGGTCTGCTGTTTATTCTTATATATGGTTTGTCATGTGTTAAAAGAAGGGTTCGTGAAGTATTCCACCGATATGAATGGGTAGGGAGATCATGGACGCAAAACCTTCAGTAGAATGTATGATTAAATTGAATTATATTATTTACTTTTATCGCGAACCGTTCAACACAGCAATTATCGGCTAACATCGTTTAAAAGCTGAGAAAAAGCTCTTTCATGTGATACTTGTGATGTCTGTGTGATGATGAGTAGGCTACTTCGCGAGTAGTTAAACTGAGAAGAATGGGTGAATTTGGACGCACTTTCTTTCTTGCACTGTCACTTTCTCCACTGCGTAAAAGACTAAATTAATTTGCGCTGTGAATGCTAAGATTATTTTGACAGGCCACAGGCTAAATAAAAATCGCTATTAGTAGGACGCAAAGCAGAATATTGAAAGAAGGGGGCACCAAGGCCACCGTGGCCTGTAAACCTCTGATTTTCAAAGGAGCATCACGGCCAACGCAAGGGGCGTGAAATTCCTACCCTGGTTGTATAGCATGGAACTTGCTGTGACTGCTTAACGCTATATGTCTGATGCAACGGCATTGACTTACATGGCAAATCTGGACTTCTGGACTGCTGAACTGCCTGCTTGGCCCCCTCATTGCTGCTTGCAGCTATATTTATTATTACGCTTCCGCCATGGGAGTCTATGGCAGCCCATAGAACCGTCTGGTAAAAAGTTGTGAAATTTGGCACATTGATTGGGGACAGGCCAAAAATTAATTGCACCAAGTTTCATGCCGGCACCTCCAGCGCTCTAGCGCCACCAACAGGCCAAAGTTGGACGTGCGTTCACGCACGTAACTTTTGACCTGTTGATCCGATTTTGAAAAATGAGGTACCGTTGGAATCCTTGGTCCAAGCCGAGTTCAACGCACTCTATGACGTCATTTTCCGCCATGATGGATTTTCCGCCATATTGGATTTTAGTGAAAGTGAAACTAATTTTTCACAGGTCACAAATTTTGTCCGATCGTCACCAAACTTGACACACATGATCTTCAGACCATGCCTCATTAATGCATTGTTTTTTGTCTTCGGAACTAAAACCGTTCGCGCGTAACAGCCAATCGAAGTTTGCGGCGAAGCCGCCAAACAGGAAGTGAGCTCATATCTCAGCAACCCATTCATCTGTCATAACCAAACTTAGTACATGTACTCAGGACCCAATCAGGGGGATGCTCAAGAAATCTGGTGACCTTTGACCTCTAGGGGGCGCTGTAATTAAGAAACATGCCTTTTGGCCTGTAGCTGCAGTTGTGTTTAGAATTAAAATGCACTAGTGGTGTCTGTTAATACTGTTGGAGGTCCTTAGGCCGACCCAAGCCAACTTGTGATGTCATCGTAATTGATTCGGCCGCCATATTGGATTTAATCAAAAACACGTACAAGTTTTCGCAGGTCACAAATTTCATCTGTTCTTCACCAAAATTGGCAGAGACCATCTTCAGACCATGCCTGATGAGTGCATTGCTTTCTGGAACAATTGACAGAAGCATTGACCTGTACCAGCCAATCGAAATTTGCGGCGAAGCCGCCAAACAGGAAGTGATTTCATATCTCAGCAACGCTTTCATATATCAAAACCAAATTTAGTACATGTACCTCAGACCCCATCGGGAGGACGCTCAAGAAATTTGGTGACATTTGACCTCTAAGGGGCACCGTAATTGACAAAAATGCATTTTGGCCAGTAGTTGCTGATGCGCATTATTTTGCAATGGAAGTCAATGGCAGCCCATAGAACCGTCTGGTAAAAAGTTATACAATTTTGCACACTAATTGGGGACAGTCCAATAATTCATTTCACCAAGTTTCATGCCGGCACCTCAAGCGCTCTAGCGCCACCAACAGGCCAAAGTTGGACTTGTGTTCACGGACGTAACTTTTGACCTGTTGACCCGAATGGCAAAATGAGGTATCATTGGAATCCTTGGGCCAAGCCGAGTTCAACACACCCTATGACGTCAATTTTTGACCTCTGTGTTTAAATCACAGCAAGTGTGATCATCTCTTAGTCAATCTTTTATTTTTGATGTGAAACTGATGACAGCAAGTTCCATCTAGTTCATTCTAATGTGTGCTTGCAAGGGTGGGACGGGGTGGGATGGGCAGGGGCGGTTGCGGCGGTGGGCTGGCTGGGGGAGGGGGCGGCGACACTCAGCCCTGGTTCAGCCCCACAAAATCAGTTATGTTTTGATGTGAAACTTGACCTTGTAACTCAGCCAATCTTGGGTTGTTTGACATGGAACTTGTTGTGACTGCTTAATGCTATATGCCTGATGCCACGGCATTGAGTTGCATGGCAAATCTGGACTGCTGAACTGTCTGCTTGGCCCCCACATTGCTGCTTGCAGCTATATTTTCACTAGCTATTTCATTCAGAGAGGCAACGCAATTCAGATAAAGACAAAGAAAAGATAAAAAAAATGTGTGTAAAAGTAAATAGATAAGCATAAGATGATAGAATTCTGCTTTTGGGATTGCATTAAATAAGGCTAGTGAAAGTGAGATCTGAGTAAAAATAAAAATGTCAAGATATCAGACTTCCAGTTCAGTTATGGTTCTTTCGATTAAATGAGAGAGACACTAATTTGTAAATAAAGAAAGTGTTCCTCATCTTTGTAGGTCTTTCCTGGTGACCTTTCCTGCCCTGATAAGATCAGAGTCTGAAGCCAAACTCTGTGCCAGCCTCCTGAGTCCAAATGAGACTCTGCTCATGTCCATATATCTGACCAATGGAGACGAGAAGAAGATGTTGCACCAGGAAACATCAGAAGGATTTTCACCGCTGCTTCCAGTTCCAGGTCAGTAGCTCACCTAACAATGAATGGTCATATGAAACTCTACAGGTGGCTAAGTTGAATAAGTGGTGTAGATAAGAAATGTTTTGTAAAATGGTTTGTGCCCTACTTGCACAATTACTATACAAATATTGTTTATGTGTTGGCTGTCTCTGTCATGACAGGAGATCAGTCTACACTGTGTCTGATGAGAGTCAGGACTGTCTGGGTTCAAGTATTGCCCCCCCCCCCCCCCCCAGTAAGGTTCACTGTACCTGGTGTTTATCACCCAGTGAATCTAGTGTTTACTCTGCTCTTTAAATAGGCCCCTTTCCTCAGTCAGTATCATGAATTAAAAGCCCCCCCCCCCCCCCCCCATCAACCTATTTGTTTTATTTGTTTTTATTTTATTATTATTTTTTTATTTATTTAATTCTGTGTGTATGTCTCTCTCTCTCTCTCCTCTTCCATTCTCATTTCTTCATTATTATTATTATCATTTTATTTTTGGTTGTTTTCTACCTGTCTGTATTGTCACATTGTCTTATTTCATGTGGTTGTAAGTTTGTGGCATTTCTGATACATTGATTTCGCTGAAATGTATTTTCATTCATGCTTACGCTTTTACTGTGTCAATGTATATGCAATTGGTTGTGTGAAACTCAATAAAAATAATTCAATATATAAATAGGCCCCTTTGGTGAAAGAAGATTCTGTGCAGAAAATCACAGTAGAGGTCAAAGGTCAAACATCTCACTGGACCTCACAGAGTCGGGTGAAGTTCAGCCCAAAACCTCTTCCTGTATCCTTCATCCAGACAGATAGACCCATATACAGCCAAGGCCAAACAGGTATGTCCACACCGACTCACAATGCACAGAGGTACATATAAATATGTATTGAGTACATATAAACATACATACAAAAGCAGATTCTCACACTACTCTTGCCCACAGTGCATTTCAGAGTGGTCACCATGGACACCAACTTCATTCCACTCAGTGGAAAGGTGAGAGACATTTCTAAACTACCATGTGTCCTGAGGTCAAACAATCCATGCGAGGCTATGCAGAAGCAGCGAAAGGATTGGTCAGCTGTGAATGTTGAGAAACAAGAGCAAACAGAAGTGGCACGCATGTTGAAACTGGAACTGATTTTGGACCCCATAGTGTTATACTTACTTTTCTGTAACAGAGATAAGTAGGTTCATACTGTGAAATATCCCTTTGTTCTTATAATTAGACAAGTTAATTTTGAGTTTAACAGTTATAGCATTTACCCATATTCTTAGGGTGCCTGTGAAACTCAAAGTTATAGCTTTTAACCCTGAACGGAAATCATTTAGTCTAGCTGTTGAAACAGAGGGAGAATTCTAGGTCCTAGATGCAAGCAGCCTTGGACCGTAGGCTACTGATCAATGTGTTGATATTGAAAGATTAGCACCTGTGGCTAATACGTTTGTGTTTAGCGTGAATATCTGGCACACGTTTTTAGCCTTGAGTGTTTACTCATGTGCTTTACACCTGGGCAACTGAACGTATCAGTCCAATTAACTCAACCAAATATATGATTTTAAAGGCATCCTATAATAAGCAGGATAAACACACCCATTTCACCCACCCAACAAAATAAAAGTAAAAGTGATTTGTATGACGATGCTGTTAATATGATTTTCATTTCCAAATTGTGTTTGGTTTGTTCGGAAAAGTGTGTCACAACTCATTCATGTATGCTCTTGTTTTTACAGTATGACCGCATATCCCTGGAGGTAAGAACAAAATCCTCTTGATGTTATGTAGTTTTCTCACTCTTACTTTCAAATCTTGAATTCATAAATTCAATCTTAACATGTTATTTTTACAAAGAGGACATTGATTGTTCTCTCTTTCACTTCACAGGACTGCTCTGGCAACATCATTGGTCAATGGCTTGATGTGAAATCAAGTCAGGCAGTCAAACACCATCTCAGTCACATGAGTTTAAAGTGAAAAAATACGGTATGTTTGTTACTTGTATCCATACATATCACACACACACAGTTTTTATAAAGGATAATGGTTTAATATAAATAATTTTTAAATCATCACATTTTGTACCCATGAAACATCACTGACACATATATTGCACATGCCTAAAGGCTTCGGAGCACTTTTGAGGTCAAGTTTGGTTCAAATGCAATAACACCACAATGTAAAATCCTGCACACAACAACTTTTGCAAAGCATCTCTGGACAGGGACAAGTTTTAGCCACTTTCTAGTAAATAACTTCTTTCCATTTAGTTTTGCCATCATCATCATCAGTTATGAAGCAGAAGAGCTCAGGCTGGAAGTGTGTGCAAAGTAAGTAATACATTATAATTAAGATATAATTATAAAAAAGAATTTAAAAGGATTTTTTTTTTTTTCATAAGTAATTACTTTATTATTTTCATTTTTTCATCAACGTTCTGAATTTTTGGTCAATGAAACACCGGGGCACATGAAACTTGGTGGGCATGTAGCTCCACTAGACCTTTATGGACAGTGAACGTTACCATTACCCCACCTCCACTCAAACACACACTACTACCCCCCCCCCCCCCCCCACACACATACATGTCACACCAGAATATTAGGTTCTTAATTATACCAGCAATTAATTTCTCCACTGACAGGAAAAGGACAGCAACTTCTATAATTTAAGCAATTTATTTGCTAACCAATTATTCACAATGATAAAATAGGTAGCATGATAAAACAAGATACAGAAAGGCAGCTTCATTGGTCAGTTAACACTATAGCACAATTCATCCATTCAACAAGATTCATCAATTCATTATTTTAAATTCATAATCCAAATCCAGTCTCACATTAGTCTAAAAAAAATCAACCAAGCTTAAAAATCCTGAATATAGAATGCATTGAAGAAAGTTCGGTAGTCTATAGTCAAATCCCAAACCGTGTTCAAGTTCCGTTGTCTTTATAGATTAAGAAAGAAAGAAAGATTAAGGGTCTGGCCACAAACAATGTAATGGCCCAACTCGAGGGGCGGCACCAAGCATGTATTTGAAAATCTCACCGCACGCAATTGGATAACACTAGACCAATGTTTACTCTGAATGATTCCGGACTTCGACGCAATTGGATAAAACTACGACCCATGTTTACTTACCTCCAACGTTGCAGCGCTGTAGTCATCTGTTTAGCTCGCCTTTGGCATGCCTATATCAGATACACTGATGTGATTGGTTCCCCGCGATGCAAGTGGCAAAAGTAACGTGAATCATTACTCATTGCCAGTCTCTTGCAGACAGAATTCAAATTGTGCTCTTGCGAGAACTCTGGATTTCCAGGGTAACAGGCCGCAGGAGGGAATGCTGGGCTTCCTGAGTGCTGCTTCAAACCTAGTGAGTCGCTGGCTGGGAGGTGGACCGGACGGCGCATGCGTTTGGACTTCCGTGTTTCGAGTTTTGCTCCGAAGAAGACAAGGCAGTTTGTTTAATGCGATATTTAATTAAATTGGTTGTTGTGCATAAACTGAGTTGTGACTGGGTCTGAATTTAGATTGATAGGATGGAGGAGGGTGGTGGAGAGGATGAAGGGATGAGTGGGAGCGAGTCATGGAGTGTATATACTCAGAGTCAGGGACATGGTGGAGGAGGCAAAGGGAGAACAGCTAAGAGGGCACTTGAAGTGGAGGAAAACGATACAAGAGTTGTAAGAAGGAAAGTGACAGAAGAGGACGGGTATAAGGTTGTGATTAAATTTAAAGAGGGTAGTGATATACAGGACGTAAGTCTCTCTGCCTTAACGAGTGGAGTAAAAAAATCAGTGGGTGAAGTAGAATTGGCAAAAGTGCTACGCGATGGCAGGTTGTTGATTAAGTGTAAGGACATAGGACAACGAGATAAGGCTATGCGAGTACAAACAATCTGTAAAAAGGAAGTGAGTGAAGTGAGAATGTTTGGCGAACACCAGAGAGCGAGGGGGGTAATATCAGGAATCCCTTTAGGTGAGAAGTTAGAGGAACTTAAAAAGATTATTAAGGGAGGAACAGTAGTTGAGATTAATCGTCTTAAAATGACGAAGAATGGTGAGAAAGTTGACAGTACCTTAGTACTCCTGGAATTTCAGGAAGGGGTGCTGCCATCTAAAGTGATGATAGGGTTTATGAGTTTTAGTGTGAGGGAGTATATTCCTCCACCCGTAAGATGCTACAAGTGTCAGAGATATGGACATATTGCAAGAGTGTGTAAAGGAAAGCAAAGATGTGGAAAGTGTGGTGGAGATCATGAGTATGGAAAGTAGATAGTGCTGAGAGGAAGTGCTGTAATTGTGGTGGGGATCACACAGCAGCTTATGGGGGGTGCCCAGTAAGGAAAAAGGCAGTAGAAGTGCAACAGATACGTGCAGATCGAAATCTTACGTATGCAGAGGCAACCAAAGTGGTCAACGAGCAGAAGAAAGAAAGCCCTGTAGTGAGTTACATGCAGGAAAGGGATAAGGATGTGGTAGAAATCAATACAGAAAAGTTGGTTCTGTTTGTAGCATATGTGATCAATTGTTCTGAACAAGCAAAAACAAAAACTGAAAAAATAAAGATAATAATGAAAGCAGCATGTAAGTTTTTGAATGTGAAAGATTTGTCTTTTGAAAAAATTCAAGCAGGTCTTGTTCAAAGTGAGGTAAGTGAGGGAACATTGCATGGAGCTCTAGATCCACTATGTTAATTTTGCAATGGAATGCTAGGAGTCTTATTGCAAATGGCCAAGAACTTAAAGGTTTTATTGAAGACTTAAATGATAAGCCAGATATCGTATGCATCCAGGAGACTTGGCTTAAGTC